>NC_139966.1:10940240-11245240 GCF_963993115.1 Abramis brama
CAGCTGAACTTCTGTCAGTGAAATAAAGAGAAACAGACAATGATACACAGAGAAGAGAGAGGAAATATGAGACACAATGAGACTCACTGAAACATGTCTGGATGATACGAGCAAAACTAGACTTTCAACTCTAAACTCAGTTTAAGACATTCAGAGATGTTTTATCTCAACTTCTCGGATCTGTTCAAAACATGATTCCTCTGCTTTGGGTTATGTGTGTGTTATTAAAGACGCTTCTGCTGTAATATATTGTGTACTGTACTAAACCTGTTAGTGGTGGTTTCTGGATTGATCTTTATCTTTCTATTATTATCTTTGTTCATATTCAAGAGAATGAATCAATATCACAGTTTGTTGATCAATTCCTGTGTGAATGAAGGATCTCATGATTCTCTATAGAAACTGTAGATACTGTAAACACTTGATCAATTATTGTAATATAATCCAGTTTACTTTAAATAAACCTCCTCCTGAACAGAACTGAATTACAGACCTGCTGTTATTGATAACATGTCTTATCTTGAAGTATGATTTTGGTCATATTGCCAATCCCACAATGACACATAAAATAAACTTTTATTTATTAACCCTCTGGGGTCTAAGGTGTTTTTGGGGTCCTTGAGATGTTCTGACATGCCCTGACATTTGTGCTTTTTTCAGTTGCTTATAAACATATTAATGGCAAAAAAAATGCACACTAATTAGCACAAACAGGGCTACCATAATATGTGAGCAACAAGAATGTACATGTCTGCATTTTTGAGAGAATAATGTTTATGCGTGGATATTGAAAAAACTAAAAACTAAAGTTTCTGAAATAAGACCACAAAACACATACTAAATATGTGCAAATAAGACTTTTGTCTAATGGATGTCATCGCCTAGTGTTTTTTCTTCAAAATTATGTGAAAATCACCCTGCCTAATCATTCACAATAACACAATACATTGATTTGAATTTTGCAAAGCACTTTCTGTTTGGAAAGGCAATATGCGGAGTGGGCGTCAACGATCATGCATATTTAGTGGTTCACACCTGAGGAGACAATAGGGCCCGCATACTTAATTAGCCATTCATTCAGGTGAGTCACTGAGCCACAAGAATGCAAGAGCAACAGTTGGAAGCATCTCTATTCTTTTTTTATTTTTCCACATATTGTGCTTGCAAATTGGCCTATAATATCCAAGGAAAACATGTCTAGTAATTGTGCAGTTAATTCTCATACTGTATTTTCAGTTTTGGAATATTTATCCTCTCCCCAAATTTGTCACTAATAAAACACAATAAAAATTATTTAAAGAAAAGGCTTATATTTACCTTTTAATAGTTTGTTTGCATCTACCTTGTAAATATATTTTTTTTATTAAAAAGGCTACAATTACAACAACAATTCAAGTGTAATCTTTCTTTGTAAAAACTAAAGTATACATTTTATCATACATATTTCAAAGTTAAGGATTTGATTGATTATTTGATTACTTTATTTTTGACAAAACATAGGCTACTATATTTAACATGAGCAAAAATTGGCAAACAAAAGCTTATTTGAGGTGGCAGATATTTTACAGTAAAAATGTATAATCTATCCAAAACTAATCAACGAAATGTTGTCTTTCATATGTCTGTAACATAGGTCTTTCATTTTTATTATAAGAAATATAAATGTTAATTTGCAGTTTAATACGTTGCTTATACAAATACATTTATTTCAACATATTTCAGTCGATTTTTACTCAGTATAGCAATACAGTTTGCTAAAACCGAACGCCTGACTGTAACGTTGTTTTTATGAAATATTAGGGCATATAAATGTTAATTTGCAGTTTAATACGTTGCTTATACAAATAGCCTACATTTTATTTCAACATATTTCAGTCGATTTTTACTCATCTCAGTATAGCAATACAGTTTGCTAAAACATCATCATTCATTCACACACACACAGAAAGGCGATTTAAATTTAAACTGTCTTTTTGCGAGCTGTGGTAAACAGCGCATCTCTGCGGCTGCCGTTCATTCATTCACAGAAACGCTATTAACTTGAGAAGGAAAAAAAAACTTACTACAGTATTCGGATCCTCGCTCCTTGCAATACCCGCACTCTGAGGTAGATTTTCCATTATTATTATTCCTCACAGCGCTGCCAGATGGTGTAAACACGTAGGCTACAATGATATGATTAAACTTGTGTTTTCTCGAGCTGATATGGGGGGCGTTCACAGGTTTGCCTCAGTGAATAGCACGCGCTCTCCGTGGGCGGAGTCACATTACTTTTGAATGAGCTCTAATTAGCTCGACTGGAATCGCTCTCTTTTAATACAGATTTCACAAGATGAGAATATTTGTTTTTTTATATAAATTACCTCATTTAAAAGAAGAGAATTCAAGCTTCATGCCTGTGTGTCTGTATGCCTGTTTGACTGAGTATTCGCTGAGTTACAGTTCATTTTCGGACGCGTTTCAAAATGGATTTAACTTACAGAGAGAAGGCAGAACTCGCATCACGTTTATTTTTCTTTATTTGGCAAAAAGCACAACACTTTGTTTTTATTGTGAGTATACACAAAAATAATACACATTTAACAGAATCAATTGATGTATGAAACTTGCTTGTAATATCAAAGTCAACAGAGCAAAATTAATTTCTTTTGAACTGAACTGAAAAAAAGCGAGCTGGTATCGCCGGCGATACCACCGACCCCTGGGGGTTAATTTAGTATATTTATTTAAGTCACTCTGACTCCCAGGCCCCCCTTCGGTCTGAGCCAAGCCGGGGAAGGCTCACCATCCTCGGCCAGGCTCAAATTCGCCCGCAGCACGGTTCGGAGCGAAAGGTCTAGAACTGTAATGAAGCTTCAGGAGAGTGAGGATCCATTTGCAGTTTTATTATAATCTTGGCCGTACAATCAGGGTCAATCACCAGCAAACACAACAGTAGAGATAAGGCAACTCGTAATCCAGAAACAGGCATAAGGTCAGGGCAGGCAGCAAACTTACATAAATCAGTCCAGTATAGAATATAGTCCGGGGCAGGCAGCAAAGAATCAAGACGAGAATAGACAGTCCAAAAGTACGTCCATGGGAAGGCCAAACACGGGAAGAAATGCTCAGAGTTGATCACCAGGGTAAATACAAAACTTCGCAATGAGGGAGAGTCTGAGAGCACCTTAAATAGTCCAATGATGAAGGTCAGGTGCAAGGTAATCAGTGCCAGGTATGTGGGAAATGTAGTTCAAATGGTTTAATATTCAGGAGAGAGATCCCTCTGGTGGTGAGCAGGAGGAAATGCGGGAGTCTCGTTTGTGACAAGAACACTACGTTCATCAGTTACTCACCATCGTTGTGATCACATTCTCTCATGCTAAACTTGTGGATAACCTAACCTGTGTTATTTTTTTACCTGTGTGAACAATTAAGTAAGTATTAATAAAAATGTATTTATTACAAATGTTATAGAGTAATTGTAAGCGAATGTGAAAATAAAACATAGCTATTTATTTGAATGGCTAAAAACTAATAAAATACATAAAGCTTGTTGTTTAATGTGTTAGCTTTAAACACTAATTGTAATTACTACTGAAATAAAGAGGAGATGTGTTGTTATTTATTTTTGTACCATTGAATCTTTTATAAATTGGGACTTTTATCTGAAATAAATAAAAAACAATTATCGAGTTTTTAGGTTTAGAGATTAAAGATGTGATTATAAAACTATACTTTTATTACCAATCAATGGAGAAAGAGAAGTTGAAAACGAATGTGAAAGTACAACATATAACAGCCATTTATTTCAAAGGCTAAAACTATTAAAATATATTAAGCTTATTGTATATGTTGTGTTTATTCAGGATATTTATCTATCTATATATCGTGTTAAACCTTGTTTTAAATATTTGTATTATCTGTATTTTAGGGGTTATTGCATGTAATAACAATGGTAAAATATGTGATTTCTTTGAATAAACATAAATCTGACTGTTGATTTAAATTTAGTCTTTCCCCTTATTATTAGAGTCACAGGGCTGGACACCAGTTATCTTGCCAAGACGAATTTTTATTCTTATATGTCAGGAGAGAAACTTTCAGAAGATGTTACATTCATGCCAGGTCTATGCGTTCTCGTGTTTCTCTTCCCTCACATCTCTTAGTTTCTCTTCCCTCACATCTCTTAGTTTCTCTGAGGTGTTACAGTAAGATAGAGCTTATATACATCACTGAATGACTTCCATTCATGGTAACAAACTCTGTTGCTTGTTGGAACGTATATGTCATGCGAACATATGGCACAATTCACTTCCATATTAAGAAACTATCTGCATCAGTTGAACACATGTACAGTATACACCCTTCTGTCTGTCTCTGTCTCTGACATATGATCTTTACATGCACCCATGCTATCTATAGTCTCTCATGCACTCAGACTGTCATACACACATAAACTCATAACTCTATAAGATAATACAACTGATTATGAATATTAATAAAGAATAATAATACAGATACATAATATTTAATAATAAAACAATATTAAAAGATGAAATTTTAGTCTTCACTGACACCTCATAAAGTAGAAATACAACATCATAATTACTGTTTTTTTAATCTCAGACCAAGAGATATTTAGACAATGTGGAATCAAAGATTTATTGAAAGGTCTGCTTCAGTGTGGCTACCTTAAGGCAGGTGATGGGCTCATGGTGGATAAGGGTTTTCTTATTGAGAAGGATGTAAAGGAGCTTGGGCTTAATTTGAACATTCCCCCCTTTGCCAAATCAAATAGTCAGATGCCAGCTACAGACGTTGAGATGACAAAGAAAATAGCCAAACACCGAGTACATGTAGAAAGAGCCATAGCCATAGTTAAGAAATTTAAAATGGTTTCTGGAAGGATCCCTAATGTCAGGCTTGGAAACATAAATCAGGTATTTAGGTTTGTGGTCTGTATGCTGTCCAATTTCCAGCCGAACATTATAATAGCATAGGATCCAGCTCAATGATCTGTCTGTACACACAGCTAAGATAAGCTCCTGAATTTGAATGTTTTTATGTTTTAACTGACATGGTTGATAAATCAATTACTGTGTTGTTATTGTGAATGAAATCAAATGTATGTTGGCTATGTGACTGTAATAAAATGTCTCCCTGCAAATGATAAGAAATGAGTCATTATCTTTAACAGTTTTATATCTGCTTTACCTGGTAGCTCAAGCCACTTCCAAGAGGGTACTTCTCCTGACCTATTACTACATCTATCGGGGGTTTGCTTGCTATGTAGCTCATAGGTGTCCCTGTCAGCTCTCTCAATAACAACAAATCCTGATCTGTGACCTCGGAGGTGGCCCTGTGACATGGAAAAGTCATACATTTCTACTTATGTTAAGTGATCTGAAATACAAAATACATTTCTGCTTATGTCATGTGCTCTCAAACACATAGGCTACATCAAATTAAGTTGGTTATTATGGTGGAAGGACACAATGGGATAGCCAGCCTACATGGTGTTAAATATCAACATAGTTGTGACTCACCTGTCATTGCTGTATTGGCAGAAGATGGGTCTCCGTTTTTGTTCTGTCTTGGCCCTGGCCACAACGACTGCTGTCACAGGCTGTGGTGCTACTTTGGCACCTCTTGGCTTATGCCATTGTTGGGGTAAGCTTGTGGAGGACTGGACATGCACCATGTTTATATTTTGTGCCTTGCAGAGATCCAGGGTATGGATAAGCCCGATGATGTGCGCGCAAAACCCTGTGGAGCTAACCAAAACATCACCTTGTCAGCTAACGTTAACGTTACCTTGCATACCGGTTGTTGACACGCTAGCACACGCTGCTAATAAATACAACGTTATACTTGCGTAGTCCGTTTGCTTTGTAATAACGATTATGGAAGTGAATAGAGACCTACCCAGCTTTGCATGAACAGTGTTGCTCCTTGATATTGTTAGTCCCAGCCTCCGTCTTGATTAGTAGGATATGCGGTGGTTCATTTTTTGACTGTGACTGGTATGCTTTTGCCTCTATTTGGATGCCTTGTTGTTTCTTGCGTTTCACCTGTATGTCTTGAATATAGCCTTCGAACGCATATTGCAGCCCCTTTTGCCTACTTCTATCGGACACTTTATTTGCTGCTTTATAAAAGTTTGATAAAATTTCAGCAGGAAGAGCTGTCACAGCATAAGCCATGTTGATACCAAACCAGAGCCCAGATGAAGTTCTCGGACGTAGCAACAGTAACTAGGGGGGCGGGGCTTAGCCAAAGGTGAATTGAGAAACTGGGAGAAATTTTCAGTAGATTTGGACCTCCAGTGCAGCTTGTCTCAGATAATGGCCCCCAATTTACATCTCACGAGATGGCCATATTTCTACAAGCAAACGGGGTGCAGCATATCATGTCATCACCTTACCATCCTGCAACAAATGGGTTAGCAGAAGCTTTTAACCCATGAAACATGCGTAACTACCAAAGTGTCACCAGCGTCTTTGTTGTTCAATAGAGAGCTCAGGACAAGCTTTGAGCTGCTTAAACCAGCAACACTCAAAGAAACTGTCTTACGACAGCAAAATAATCAGGTACAGCGACGGAACCTGCGATCCAAGGACAGAACCTTTTCGATAGGCTCACCAGTGCTGGCCCGGAACTATGGTGGTGGTCCGAAATGGGTTCCGGCTACTGTGGAGGCCCAGACGGGTCCAGTCTCGTATAAAGTCAAAACTGCTGGGAATTTTTCTTGGAGGAGACACACTGATCAGTTGCTTAAGGGAGCCAATGCATTTACGGATCTTCCCGAAGTCGCGGATATCACTGACCAAATTAGTGACAGTACGCCAGCTCCTGAAGTACTCACTACTGAGCCTACCAAGACCTCAAATTGTCCATCTGTAAAGGAACAGGCATCACCTGTTGTACCGACAGAAACTGGAAACCAAATAGGCCGCCGATACCCAGTTAGGGAGCGGCACCCACCTCAGCGTTTCTTGGATTATACTTAGTTAGGAGCTACCCTTATTGTTTCGGGGCAGAATAATCCCCAAAAGGGTCAGCTAGGGTTTGAGGTAGTCTATCCTCACTCCCAGAGAATTAGTTGTGTTCATATACATGAGGAAATCAACAAGAACACTGAATGTTCTGAGTAAAAAAAAAGAAAAAAATGTTCAAAAGAGAAGTTGTATTTCATAAATTCATGACTACCGATATCTGTTTAATTTGTAATCTTTGTGTTACCTCAAAGAGTTAGGGGGAAGGAGATGTTGTGTTAACGCTGCTTATGTGTTATATTCCGTTATACTCTTCTAAAAGACACAATACTGTCTACCTTTTTTTGCCCTTTAAAATTTTTTTTTTACTATTTTGTATTTTACTATTTATTTTGACTAATAGTCTAATTTTCTACGACCTCACTCCAGTCCAGTCTAAACTAGGCTAAATTATTTTTTAGGGTAATTTTTCTACACATTGTCATATAAATAACCTGAAAATACTGTATTTCTTTAAGGTTATATCTTGCTAACCACTATTACTAAAAAAAAAAAAATAATAAATGGGGTAAGCACACTTATACATTCTCATTATAAGAGGTGTTCTGAGTAAATTATTTGTTTGTACCACTTTATTATATAGTTTGATTTGTTAACATCATGTATTAGGCTAATTACTAACATGAACTAACTATGAGCAATACATTTGTTAGGCTAATTACTAACATGAACTAACTATGAGCAATACATTTGTTACTGTATTTATTAATCTTTGATAATCTTAGTTAATAAAAATAGCCTACAGTTGTTCATTGTTTGTTCATGTTACTTCACAGTGCATTACCTATGTTAACAAATACCACTTTTGATTTCAATAATGTAGGCTATTAGTAGCCTAAATGTTGAAATTAACATTAACAATGCTGTAGAAGTGCAGTTTATTAATAGTTAATGTTAACACGAGTTTTATAAATGGAACATTGTTGTAAGGTTTTACCGATTTGTTAAACACCGATTCAGACGTCTCGTGAGTTCAGTGTTGGACAGATCAGTTGTTTTAACCATTCATTAAAGTGAATCGGTTCAAAGGAGTCATTATTTCGCGAATCGGACGAGTCATCAGTGGACGCGTGTACGGCACGCGTTGTGTGATTATCTCGGCAATTTAGGACATCGCACAAGATTTGTGTCAACAGAAAACATTTCATCACTGGATTATGGATAGGTTTTTTCGTTTATTGAAAATGTGGTTTATGTCCGCTGAATGTGCGGAACGCTTTTCAGAGAAGATAAGGCAAGGTTGGTTTTTTTTAGCACAGTTCACACCCCGCGGTAATTCAGGAGAAACAATCTTCGAATGCTCCACGTGATACTTAGGTCTTCCGACTTTTTACTGTCGTGTCAATTGATTTTGATTAATATGCGCGAGGGAGAGAGACAGAGCAAGACAGCGCTCGTGTTGTTTGAAGACAGTGAGAGTGCGCGCGGCCGGGTCTCTCTCTCTCTCTCTCTCTCTCTCTCTCTTTCTCTCTCTCTCTCTCCCTCGCCCTGTCAGGCGTCATTCTATGCTACATCACTCACCGATCAAATAAGACTTTAGCAAAAACAAATGTCAATGCAGGAAAAACCCTTCACTGCTCACTCATCTGAGGAAGATGAGCCATCCCTGCCAAACCTTTCAGCTGATAATCCTTTCCATGGTATGTATGTTTAATGTTGGTCTTCTATCCATCTGTTAAGATAAATGTGTTTTTTTTCTTCAGTGAATAGTTTATGGTTGCACTTTTTTCATTACTGTCTACTATCCAAATTAGGCCATAGCTATTGCATCTGGCAACACAGTCATGCCAATGTCTATATTTTATTTATTGAATACCACACATATGCCTGAATACTAAGCAAATAATTAAATGTCATAATTAATGTAAATTGTGTATTTATATGGGTGTGTGTATAGTATTTATAACCCCTAACTTAATAAAATTAGTGTTTACTATGAGGAATTTTTACATCAAAATATAGATCTGTGTGCAGGTAGGCTACTTTATCTGAATGAAATAAATACGCCTCTCTCACATTTGCTTGTGTGCCAGCGATTAACCCTCTTTAGGTTGCCGACCCCTGATACAGCATGTACTGTAAAGAACCATTGTGCTTTTTAAGATAATTTGTTGAATTGCAACATTAACAATTGCTTTTTAATATTTATCTTCATATGTTGCATAGATCCAGTTTTTGAGCTTGATGGGAGGCAGCAGCATTGGGGACACTGTGAGGAGAATCCTCTGGAAAATAGCTACCAGTGAGGCCTGGTCAAGTTACAGCCTGAAAGGCCGAAAAGGAAAGCTGACCTTCATAGGGACAGCCCTCCACCATACCCAGATAGCAGAAATCATCAAAATCATCATACCCAGATAGCAACAATCATCTTACGAAGACACTTCGTAAGTTCTGGGCCAGATCGGACTCGGGCCGGTGTCTTTTGGCACAACGGGCCAATACCGGCACGGATCCATTTTTTCCTCATCTGGACCAGAACTGGGCCAGCTCCGGATTCCTTTATGGCGATTTGGCCCATATGTGGGCCAGATCTGGTCCAGAACCATGCCAGATTAGGGCCAGCTCACTTTGTACACCGTACACACACACGCTCGCTCCCTCTCTCTTTAAAGTCCCCGTGAACCGGAAGTTGCAAACGACTTTTCTCCAGTGTTATGACGTATTTCCCAGTGAAAAGGAATATTGAACAGAGGGCAGGGTTTTACTCTAGCGCTCCTCCTCTCCATCTCTGCTCATAGCAGACTAACGGTTTGAGGGGAGTGGTTAAGCGTTGCCCAAACCAATTCCTCAAACCTACGTCATCAGAGAAGGTCCTCCAATGCAGAGGGGAGGGGCATTTTCAGATTTTGATTAAAGATTACCATGGTAAAAAATTTTTTTTTTAAATATTTTCTTGCACGGATTAATTGTTCACCACAAGACTAGTAATATGCGCTAACAAAGTAAATAGGGTCAATTTTGATTTCATGGGGACTTTAAGTAGTATACATATCTAGAATTTCAAGAATCATATACATGATCTAATATCTTATGGTTTTATGCCACTGATATTAGGTTAGGTTTTAACATGAAATGCTTAGGCAATAAAAAGTTGAAAGTACTGCTTTAGATGTTTAGACAATTACTGTACTGCACACTTTTTTACACTGAAATACCATCTGATAAACCAGTGTTAGCACTAACTCACAGCCACTACTTCACAATAATCATGCATCAAAAAATAAATAAAAATAATGGAAACAAAGTTTCAAACAGTGGTAAATAATAATAATAATGTTTATTTTATATAGTGCCTTTCAGAAAACTCAAGGTCGCTTTACAATGAAGTACAAATAAACATGACATATAAACAACATGACATAGAAACATGAACGGGTAGGAAAGCCATGGAACTACAAACCCCTTCACACGTGCCGTTTAATTCCCATGAGGCATCTGCAAACAAAAGACCAAGAAGAAAGCTTTTTGTTTGAGATCTATTGAAGCAGCCTTCAGAGACAGACTATTGATTGACTATAAATGGACCTACAGTATATAAGCTAAGTTGAGTTGTATTGTCTGGATTCGGGCTATTTTACAAAATATAGCACAAAATAATATAATATTATGAAACTGCTGTTTTTTTATTTGTAAACTAGTCTTTATTTAAGATGAAACAGTAGATACTCATGTAATTGTACCATTAAATGAGAAATCTGACTGCTGTGAGGCTCAACATGTCTCTGATTGGCCATTGTGTTCACATGCTCAACATACATGTCTCTGATTGGCCATTGCTTTGACACGCTCAACATATATGTCTGTGATTGGCTACAATGATCAACGTTTCAAAAACATGTCTTCACCGAGCGCTTAACTGATAGATGGATCCTGCTTTCAAACGCTCCTGTGTGTAAGCGCTCGATGAAGACATGTTTTAGAAACGTTGATCATTGTAGCCAATCAGAGACATATATGCAGGGTTGCCAACTTTGGGACTTTGGCTGGAGTGAGACTCTGTAAAACATCAGTGCGCGCGCATAACCTTAACCCTAATTTAAAAATATCAGCCTTGTTTACTTATAAAGCCCAAACCCTGATTTATGAAGAAAAAAAAGTTTTTTCAAAATGTACAATTAATTTATTGATTGCACTATAAAAAAAATAAAGATAGAGGTGATTAAATAACAAACATGTAAAACAACAACATAAAAACAATAAAAAATCTCAAAACAAAAGGGACACATAATAGTTACTCCACCTCCCCAGAAAACCACAGCACAAGTTTCACACATTAGGCCTGTTGTGCCACAGTGGCAGTGTTGGCCTGCTTCACCACCTCTGCAGGAGCTCGTGTCTGAAGCAGGGTTCAATCCGTTCATGAACGTTCACTGCGTCTGTCACATGACAAATGAACGAAAGACTCGGAAAGTAATTATTTATGTTCCTTGTAAATTATTTTTGACTGCATTATAATGATTTCTTAATTCAGAATATGATAAAGACTGCGTAGGTGGATGTGTTCGGGGAATTTGGCTGTTAAAAGTATAACATTTAAAGCCCCTTAAATGAATGAAATGACTCGAAAAAAGATTCGTTCATTTTAATGAACGAGATCGAACAAACGAGTGAGTAAAATGATCCGAACTTCCCATCACTCACAGGGTGCCATCAAGTGACAGTCTGTTCCTGGTGTCAGTCTTGTTTAGGCCAATAACTGAAAAGGTTTGCTCAGCATCCGCATTTGAGTGTGGCAGACTCAACACAATCTGGGCAACCTTTGATCTTTTTTTTTATAATCACACAAAATGGGGGAACAAGTTTTTGCACTTTAAAAAAAGCAAAAATGTTTTTCACAATTTTAATCACATTTCCTGCATTTACATACCTTTAGGGACTATAGTGATACAAAATCCAGGAAATAATTAAGTTGATTATAATGATAAACTCTTAGTAGGCTACTAAACTATGTATAAGAAAAATATATCTTACTTTCTTTATTGTTTAATAGGGGCCAATTGCCAAGACTTGAGAGAATCATTTTATAAAGTCAAAAATGTTCACCATTAATGTTTTGTGTGCAAATAAAATTTAAATAATGTGAGACTCAATTTCCACTGTAATATAGAAACAACATAAAGACAGTATATTTTAAACAATTGTTTAATGCCTTTTTTTTATGAATGAAGGCCAGTATCACTGATATTAATTAGCTACTGATGTCTCCATGAAAATGATTTTTTACTTTTGAAAATTATAACAACTTTTAATGTAAGTGAACTTAAAACTATCCTCACATAAACCCAAAAATAAATGTAATATTTACATGTGCCCTTCCTGTCTAACAGGTATGAAATATACAGACATTGAATTAGGTTATCAAACAGTCCGCACTGCGTAAATTATAAATTAAATTAGATTAATCCTTATTAAAGCTGCGAGCGTTCTTTAGTCAAGAGCAGTGAGTGATTTTCTCTGTTCCCTTTGTTCTTTGGTTAACTTTTTATGTAACTAATTTAAGATTTCTTATTGTTATGAGGGTACTCGACAAAACTGACATTTTGGCATGCGTTATTGTTCGTTCAAGCGCGAAAGAGAACTGCCCAGCAAAAGATTATGACGTGCGGTCTGTGCGCTCGACACTGGCGCGAGTCTTTCTGTGCGTTGTGTGTGTGAGTGTGTGCGTTAGGACACGATACCTGCTCATTATAACTTTCAGTGAGGTATTTTTAGTGTGTGCAAGCGACGTTCCTGGACGCGGCTGCGCGCATTGACGCAGGCATGCGCTCCGTGTCCTGCTCGTGTCCTGGCGTGACATTTCTTGCGTGTGCGCGTGAGATTGATGCTGAAAGCGTGAGTGTCACGCCAGTTGCGTGAGAGTTGGCAACCCTGTATATGTTGAGCGTGTCAAAGCAATGGCCAATCAGAGACATATGTTGAGCATGTGAACACAACGGCCAATCAGAGGTGTTTAAGAATCTGTTCAACAGCATTAAGAATGCTAGAGGGAAATGCTGGTATCGTCACAATTGAAAAAAAATGTAGTATCGATTTGATACCGAAGTCGTTACTTTTGACAAGACTAGTTTAGACACCAGCAAGTGTGTGAAAAAGCTTCCGATTGCGATCTGATGGGGATTCTGTTCACCATATGTTCAGAAATATATTTATATGGAATGCTAAAGGCTACTTGTGCTAACCTTTACCATAATAATTACACATTAATTAGGGTAGGTAGCAGAGATTCAGTGAACTGCGAACAGGTGCACGTGCCAGAAGGGAGCGCGAGTGCATGGAAATATTAGCGCGAAGGGCCTTGCATCACCAGTTTCTTTCTCTGGGAAGGTAGGGGAATACCATTACCTGATTGGTTTACAAGCCGTTCGCTTTGCTCGTGCAGACCAAGGGGACCAGACCACCATCAGAAGCTGAAAGCACGCCTGGCCTCGGCGATTTACCTGACTGAATTTGGTGAGTGATGGTTTCAATAATTTTAATATTTTCTGGTATATCTAAGTTACCCAGGAGCTCTGTTGACATAGGCTTTGCTAACGTTAGCTACAGCTTGATGAATTGAGTCATTGAACACAGCAGGAGAGAACGCAACGTTAGCCAGCTAGCTAAAGCTCCAGTGGAAAATTATTAGCTAATGCTACCATTAACGTTAGCCTAACATTAGCTAGATATTGTTACTAAAGTTAGCTGCTAGCTTGTATAGCTAATGGTAAAACACAAAAAAGAAACATTTAATGTTAGTGCTTCTTTCTAAAATCTCTACAACTCGTTTTTCCGGGATGTGTGGATGATTTTGAGGTGAGGGGACTGACAAGGCTGAAGGTAAAGTGGTCCACCGTTCTATAGGCTAAACTAGAAGTTAACACTAATACAAACATTATTTTTGCAGAATGAGTGTGTTAGGGCAGAAGGATGCAGCCATTGTTAAACCGCTGGATGCTGATTGAAATGCACCTGGAACTGGTCGTGGCTAAAACTGGAAGGCAAGGTCTCAATAAAAGGGCAAGAGGTGTCCTTTCATCTAGGAGATGAATTCAACAAAATCAACAGGCAGGGATTCGCCAGATGTATTCTCTGCCACAAAGATATCAATTATGCTAACAAAGTCAGCCATGCTCTGCAGGCTCACTGCCAGATGGAAGTTCACAAGAAGAAGGTGCAGATGATAGCTTCCACTCGTAGTGTTGCCAGCACCTTCCTTCCAGCATCAGCTAGCCAGGGTCCAGCAAGCCAGAGTATGCAACAAGGAAAACGCTCCTAAGGGGACCATTAGTTCTCGGGATGCTTCTTCTATCTGAGATTTACCTCAGTTAATGCCTCTTTGGCTCCTGCACGTTCTTTCCAGCCGCCACCACGGTCAGAGGCGAGATTAAACCAACGGATGGCGTGAGAATCTGTGTCAGTATCTGCTGCACCGGTAGAGGACTGGTTACTCCTTACAGCTCCTGTTGAAAAACAAATATGTGCAATAAATGTAGCGGGTCAAGTGGTTGAGTTGAGAAGTGCATCTTTAACCCTCTGGAGTCTGAGCGGTTTTCTGGGCCCTGGAGGTGTTCTGACATGCTCTGACATTTGTGCTTTTTTCAGTTATTTATAAACATGTTAATGGCAAAGGTGTAAATTCACTCTATATAGCACAAACAGTGCTACCAAAATATCTGATCAACATGCATGTATATGTTTGAATTTTTAAGAGAATAATGTTTATGCGTGGTTATTGGAAAAAATAAAAATGAAAGTTGCAGAAATAAGGCCACAAAACACATACTAAATATGTGGCAATAAGACTTTTGACTAATGGATGTGGTCGCCTATAGTTTTTTCTTCAAAATTATGTGAAAATAGTCTTGCTTTATCGTTCACATAAAACCATACATTGATTTAAATTGATGTAAAACAGGTTTTGCTTGGAAAGCCAATATGCGAGGGGGGCGTGAACGAGGAGTGGTTTACACCTGAGAAATACAATGTCCCACCCACTCTGCATAATGATGAGCCATTCACTCAGGTGTGAAACTGACTGAGCCACAATGCAAGGACAAAAGATATATTTAGAAGAAGACTTATATTGACCATTTAAGATTTTGCTTACATCTATCTTGTAAATATGTTTTGGTATTTTATTAAAAAGGTTACAACAACAATAATTACAATTTCAACAATATTTCAAGTGTAGCCTACTCTTTCTTTGTAAAAAAAAAAAAAAGATTATAGGCCTACATTTTATCTATGTATTCATTACTTTGAATATAGCCAACATTGGAACAGCTAACATCTTAGTTGATGACTTTATTTTTGACAAAAATAGTAGGCTATTTTATATATAGAAATTGCTAAACAAAAGCTTATTTGACGAGGCAGAATATTCTACAGTAAAAACTGTACCCAAATCTACTAAACAAAATGTTGTCTTTCATATTTCGCCTGACTGTAACGTTGTTTTCATGAAATATTAGTGCATATTGTTAATTTGCCGTTTAATACGTTGCTTATACAAATAGCCTACATTTTATTTCAACATATTTCAGTCGATTTTTACTCATCTCAGTATAGCAATACAGTTTGCTAAAACATCATCATTCATTCACACACGCGATTTAAATTTAACTTCTGGCAAAGATGAAGTTGACGATAGGCTATTGACTCGCGATCTTCGCAGTAGGCTAGTGAACGCACCGGAGAAATGCACATTTATTAGGCTACATAGTTTTTTTGTTTTGGATGGTTTTGTTTAGAACCAGCTTTCTGTAAATATATTTCACATTTTTTTAGACGTGAGGCCGAGTAGGCTACGGTCTGGTTCATGATGATCTCCAGTTCAGACCTTATGTTGTGATTGCTAGCTAGCCTATATTTACTTTAAATCCAGGAAATTTGTTAATGAAAAAATTATTAAAATTAAGATACAATTGATACAAAACGAAATTCGTTTTAAAGAAAGGATTTGTACACTCTAAAAACTGCTGGGTTAAAAAATAACCCAACCTTAACCACACCGCTGGGTCACTATTGGACAGAACACGCGCTGGGTTGGTTTGACCCAAGTGCTGGGTTTTACCATTTAACCCATATTTCTGGGTCATTCATTTGACTCAACCAGTGGGTGAAATTAACCCGCTTGCTGGGTTAAGTCTTACTCATGTGCTGGGTTATTTCTTGTCTCATTGCCTTAATAAAATTAGTAACAAATATTTGTTATATTAATGTAAAATAATTATTATCTCTGTAATACAATAAACCAGAGAGGCCACAGTATATGTGATTTCAATCTCATTTTTTTTTTTTTTAATTTTATACATTTCTTTAATACTTTTCGTTATTGAATACAAATGTTAATCAATGTCAAAGGTCTGACATGTCCCCCTCATTTCATCCCTGAGGCACAGAATGTGCAGGAATTCTCCAGTCATCTCATTTTGTAAATATTCAACCATGTTGGTCCTCACCTGTTGATTACACCAAGTCAAGTAGAGTCATCTTTAATTATATAGCACTTTTTACAATACAGATTGTATCAAAGCAGCTTCACAGTAATACTGTAACATGAAAATAATACAACAAAGTTTGTTTCTAGATGAAAAATTGCGTCATTGTCCACCTTAAGGCAAATCAATAATATTGTTGAATATTAAATGTCCCCAACTAAGCAAGCCAAAAGCCAAGGCAACAGTGGCAAGGAACCAAAACTCCATCAGGAGACAGAATGAAGAAAAAAACCTTGGGAGAAACCAGGCTCAGTCGTTCAGTTCTCTTCTGGCCATCGAGCGAACGGTGTATGATTATGATTCAGGCAGCATTACAGGTCAGAGGTCAGATTGAATAAGAAAATTCAGAATATTTATCCAGTTCCATCTGGTTGGAAGTCGGAGTCATCACACCAGTATGGAGACGAGTTTGTTGAGGATCAGTCGTGTCGATGAGGCCTTCACAGGGCTGATGAGGCTGGCCCTTCAGGGATGCGTCATGGATGGGTCCAGGCGCAGGTCCACCTTCTGATCTGGATATGGCCTGGATCCGGCTGACTTCAGTAAACTTTAGAATGAACAGAAAGACAAAAATTAGCATAGATGCCATTCTTCTTATTAAATAATGAGTACATCAGGTGTTATAGGAAAGTGTCCCCGGTTCCGGCTGACCTATGCAGCCTAATAATCATTTAACTGATTTGAATAATAGAAATGTATAATGTTCTATATGAATGCCAGGTAAAAGATATGCGTTTTAGTTTAGATTTAAACTGACAGAGTGTGTCTGCTTCCCAGACAATCACTTAGAGTGTTGCAATAAAACTGACATGCAAGTTAAGTTTTTTTTTGTGGAAGTATCAATTTATTATTGAATATGCAATTAAAATATTGCAAACATTAAATGACCAAATGTGAAAAACAAACAAAATGTGTATTCAGTATTTGCAAACTGAATTATAGTAATAGTAATAAAAGAGTAATTTGGATAGATATTATCAACATTAAGGCATTCAAATAAAACATTACTTTATTAAAAGTAAAATATTACTGTAATGTTGATAGTGTCTTTAACGTTAAAACTCACAAACCCACAAAGCTGCTCGGTCCTGACTGGCGCTGATGATCGCCTCGTTTAGATGTTACAATAAAATACTTCGGGTAGGCTATCATGTAAGTTTGCATTTTTTAAGTTTTAAATATTGACGATCATTCGTTCAACTAAACGGGTATAATTTTCTTCTCAAAACTGACGCCTGTCCGTTTATTTCTCCTTTCCTCAGTCGCTGTAGGCTGTATGATTGCAAGTCATATCCGACCTACATAATAAAAACTAGGCTATATCAAGCTCTTGAAAGCCTTTTTTTGGCAGAAACGATGGTTCGAGACATTACAGAAAACACACGCAGACTGTGCTGGAACTTACCTCAGTCACTTCTTCTGACGAGTATTTCTAAAACTACGCCAGCAGACTTTTCACTCACAACTCACTAGCTAACCTACATTAGAGACTCATTTCCCGCTGATTTTACGTGCGAGCCCTGTGAGGAAAGTGCGCGTATGGATTTCATACAAAACGCTTATCTCACTTTTAAATACGCAACGTCCACAATGAATAGGCCTACGATAATTACATGATGAATTTAGAATTTAAACTGCATATTTCAAAAAGGCTGCTGATATAGCTGGTTTAATTTCAACTAAGGATTTAACGTGGCATTTTGTCAAAAAATTCTAACCGGCTAGCTGTGGCTATTTAATGTTTCACAGAAATAAATAGTTACCCCTCACACTTCCATATCAAAGACTGTATGTTGAACAGTGAAATTAGCTTGCTGCTACCACCACAACTTATTAAAAATATAGGTAAACATTCATATTAACTTACCATAAAACACTGCCTGCTCCGAGTGGCGTGCTCCTCGAGTCAGAAGTGAAGAATCCAGAAAGTTCCGCAAAGAATGAAAAAAGTAACCTGTGCCCAGTTGCATAAAGCACCTTAAGTTTTTCCCTTAAGTATGATACTTAAGGGGCGATTTCCCCTTACCTAAGAGAATAACTTAAGGGTGTTGCATATAATCTCTTAAACGGTTCTCTTAGGTAAGGGAAACATTTAAGTGTTTCACGACAGCGATCCTGGATTCACGTTATAAAAGTCTGTTAATTGTTGCCATAGATACGCAAAACACTAACATGCCACGTCGCGTCTAGGACAACTCGAGACAAACACCAGACGCGCACTTTCTCAGTTTATGGACAGCAATATTGTTATGTTTAAGGACATAATGGAATTAAGATAATGTATGTACGTTATGTTATGACTGTACTGTACAATTAAATATAATCGTTGCTAAGTCTGCAGTCACTTTACCTCAGAGTGTCCGTTAACTGAATGAATTGAGAATATCACCTGAAGATCCGATACACACTAATTGTACATTTATTGAATGGTAGCCGATTTATGCACGTGGAAAACATATCCCACTACCGTCTGAAAACTCCCAGTTGCAAAAAAACGCAGTGCCATAAGCAGTTGTAACACCGCAGTTAAAGAGTGGTTGCGATGTGTGACATGGTCAAGGTATGCGATGTGTGACGATGTCAAATATTGCGCGTCGATCAAATCTGTATTCTTGCAACAATTTTTCATTGCTAAGATGGTCCAAAGGGTTCTCTCTATCCCTAAAAATTCTTCTTGGCACATAATGATCTTCAGCTGGTTCCATAAATTCAGCCATGTCGTCTTATTTTTGTCCGCGTTACTCTTAAGGTTACGATTTCCAAACCTTAAATTATACTTAGGGAAATGACCGTTAAGGGGTTTTATGCAACACTTAATGCTTTTTAAGGGATTACTTAAGTGAAAAAACAGCATTTAAGGGAAATTCTAAGTGTTTATGACGTTTTACTTAAAGAAACCCTTAAGTAACACTTAAGGGTTTTTTTCTGCAACACCCTTAGGTTTAAGGGAAACATAAGGGCGAACTTAAGGGCAAATTACACTTAAGGTGCTTTATGCAACCGGGCACAGTTGCTGGGTCAAAATAACCCAACTAGCGGTTTATTTGTGAATGACCCCCTTACAACTCATTTGACCCAGCATGATCAACCCAATAATGTGTTTACAGTACCCCAAACAGCCCAACTTTTTGACCCAGCACAATCAACCCAACAATTTGTTTACAGAAACAACCCAGCATTTTTTTGAGTGTACTTTATGTTTTGAGGTCTCTGTGAATGTTTGAAAGTCTTTTAGTGCTTAGAGCGCTCGCGTCCATAATGGAGAACTGTCACGTAATATTGTTTTTTTCCTCATAAATGCGAACACGAAAAATAAAAGACAAAAGATTTTTAAGTAAAACTTACTCCGAAATTGTGTCCTCGGTGGAATTCGCTCTTCAATATGCTGCCGTTCGTCGTCTGAGTTACAATCTTCCTCTGAGGAAACAACCCGGTATCGTGCATTCTTCCTCGCTGTCCAGAATCATCTGAATGGCGTCTTCATTACCGGAGAAGCGTGCCATACTCAAAACGCGATGAACTATCAGTAAGTCTGATAGAAACTGTGTTTTTATGGCATTGATCGGGGGGCGTATGCGATGCATACTATATCACCTAAACTATTTACATGTGAATCGCGCCGGGGGCGGGGCGGCCGCAGCTGATTATAGAGATAATGAGGCAGAAGGAAAAACGGTACCTCTCCTTGCTTTCAAACGGATTACATGAGTTGAAAACATTTGTTTTTTTTATATAAATTACTTCATTTAAAAGAAGAGATTTCAAGCTTCATAAAGACATAACTCACATGCCTGTGTGAGAAGTATTCGCTGAGTTATGATTCATTTTCGGACGTGTTTCAGAATGGACTACACGGACAGAGAGAAGGCAGAACTCGCTTCGTGTTTATTTTTCTTTATTTGGCAAAAAGCACCACACTTTGTTTTTATTGTGAGTATACACAAAAATAATACACATTTAACAGAATCGATTGATGTATGAAACTCCTATGGAAAATCAAAGTCAACAGAGTATTTATGAGTTTCTTTTACACTGATAAAAAAAAAGCGAGCTGGTATCGCCGGCGATACCGTCGACCTCTGGGGGTTAAGGCCGGCTGATTATTTGGATCAGGTGGCGTAAGCGACGCATCCCTTTAAAGGTGTTGAGAGGAACAGAAAAATGGTGCGGCGTGAGGGAAGAGTGAGTCTCTTGGTGTATCGGCTGTGCGAGGGGGAGAACGTGAGTCTTTTTGGGAGGTTATGTCTATTCGTTGTTAATATTGAACCGCTTATCACGGCTCTTTGTTTGTTTGTTTGTAGCTCGGTTGGGCGTCTGCGCTTATGGTGTCCAGTAAATGGTACCAGCGCCTGCGGTTACGGTGTCCAGTAAATGGTACCGGCAGTGACGAGCCTTCAGAAACTTGCTTTCATAATAGCGAGTAGTGATCTTGCATAGGTCTTGCAGCAACGTAAGTAACGCAAGTCCTTTTGGAAGTCCATGCCTATTTGTTTTTAAAGTCATTGAACTGCTTAACACGGTTCATTGTTTGTTTGTCGGTAGCTCGACCTGGTGTCTGCGCTTATGGTGTCCAGTCAATGGTACCAGCGTCTGCGTTTATGGTGTCCAGTCAATGGTACCAGCAGTGACGAGCTTACAGAAACTTGTTTTTAATAATGGGGAGTAGTGATCCTATAAGAGTTGCAGCAATGTAAGTTCACTGACTCTGTTTCTTTTAGCTATAATGTATAAGGTTTAGCGCTGATTATTCTCTTGTTAATTTCACCTATGAATAGAAACAACACTGATGAGAGTGCGCACAGTTATTAGTCATCTACACCACTTAATTGTATTGCTACGGGGCATACGGCGTTGATTCAAAGAAAAACGTAAGTTTGATCCTTTTCCTTTTCAGAGATTGGTTATTGTTTTAAGTTGTCATAGCATCATAAACCACTTATGCTTGTGATTTACAGGAGGATTGCCTACGTCGGTCACTAGCCACTGTTTTTCCTGAGCTTAATCATTCTGTTGTATTTTGTATCTCCTGTGTGTGTGTTTTTGGAGCGGCTACTTTCTGGATGACTCAGACCTAGTTGGGCTTAGGATTGCGCCCTGCTTGTGGTAGCCTATTCATTTAAATGTTGTGTTTGCTTTATTTCCTTGTGTATTTTCTGTTTGGCAGTCATACTCCCAACATTCGGCCGATGGGCATCGAGCAATATCTCCTTTAGGAACAGCGTCTATTTTGTGATGAAATGTTCACTAGTGAAGTGTGAAATGCTGTGTTAGTGTATGTTTGCACGGCCGAATTGGTTTGAAGTGTTTTTGCAGTGTTTTGTGATCAGTACCTATTTATTCGACTTTATGCACTGTAGTTTTGATATTGTTAGACTTTACATCCTGTAACTCATTTACTATGAGGCTTTTATTCACTGTGACCTATTTATTGTAAAACTGTTTACTGTTACTTGCGGGAACTATTTGTCTGCCCTGATTGCCAATTCTTATATTTGTGAGTGTTTAATAAATTTATAATTGAGTACATCAGTCCCATTTCTGTTCCTTCATTGGACGCAACCTGCCTAATTATCTAAAAGGGGAGCGTGGGTTTTTGGGGTCTCTATTCTAAATATCCAAATTGTGCGTTGGAGCGCCCCCTAGGGGTTACATAAACATCTCAAACTTCCCCAGACTAATAAGCTCCTGATTGATAGTTCTTCAGTAATGTAGATCAGTTAAGAGATAAACAGGTATTTCAACGATTTAAATATTAATTTATAGGGAAACATACACCAGCAAAACAAAATCAATACCCATGGCTCCTGACGATACATTGAGGTTTTATTGTTTTGCCGGTATATGTTTTTGTGACTCTCAAAGTGACGGTAGCATTGACTTCCATAATAAGATTCACAGAGGACCACGGTTTCAGCTAAACATCTTCTTTACTGTTCAACTGAAGAAGAAAAAAAGACACCTACATCTTGAATGGCCTGAGAGTGAGTAAATTAACAGCAAATTAAATGTTTTGGGTGAACTATCCCTTTAAATTGATCAGAATCAGATATCACAGTAGTAGTTTTATGTTTTATGTTTGATGGAATTGAATTACTAAAGTAAGAAATTAATTTTAAGAAATAGTAATATCTTAACCATAAATATTATTTAAGTTGTGGAGATGGTTTATATCATACTCACTGATCAGCAAACTTCTTGTGAGCATTTCTTTGAAATTTCTTTTCCCATTGACTCCTTTCAAGTTAATTTTTTTAGCTACTGAATCTGAGAAAAGCCTCTGAAGTCTGTTCCATGTGATTTGTTTGGTGTTTTGTCCTCCAACAGCACCCAGAACAGATATCTGAACAGACAAAAATACATGATATAAAACTGTATAATTCTATTTTCTGTTTTGATTAATGATCTGAAGATATAGATGAGAGCAGTGAATACTATATAGGCACAGAGTAAATTTGTACAGCAATCGTGAAGTAGCTTTAGATAATAAAATACTAAATAATTATTTAAAATAATAAATAATAATAATAAAAAAAAAACCACACCATGTTTTGTTAATTCATGCATTTCTTGAATCTTTTAGCCACTCCTCCAACTCCTCAACTTCAGGCGTAGTGTCCAGTGGAGCACTGATATTGAGAGGCATTTCAGCCACAGGAGCTTCTGTCCCCAGTCGTGCCGCAAGATTACCGACAGCAGAGGCGAGCTGCGTTAGCTGTTCCTTAACATCTTCTAACAATGTTAGAACGTGCAGCTGAGCAGCTACAGAAAGAGTTAAGGAAGCATTTAAAGACCAAAAATACAAAGCTTTCTAAAATCTATATCATTTGAAAAATTGTAGTCACAGAATGTTTTAAATTTAAAGGATTTTACCAGAGCGAGGAATAGGTCCAGTGCCCGTCTTCCCCAGTCTAAACGAGGGCCTGAAGGAATGCTCATTTGACATTTGAGGCGTGCCAAAGATGTGGCCCATAGAGCTTGATGGCCTGTGAGAGGTACAGGAGCAACTGGAGGCACTGATGAACTCATTGTTTTTGCCCATAAGTGATCACTTTGATGAGCAAAGCTTGCAAGCAAAAAAAAATATTTTACCTGTATAATATCCATCTTCAGGATGCATCAGGTCTGGTACATATCCAACAGAGCAGTGGCGTAGAGGACTGGAAGGCATTCCAGTGTATTAAAGAGGACAGGAGTGGTGCTGCTGTGAAACATGAAAATAACAGTAATTATAAGTGAATAACACATTATATAATAATTCAGTTTCATACTAATAAATCCTTCAAGTATGACCAGCTAAAACCTGTTAG
Organism: Abramis brama; assembly: GCF_963993115.1. Classification (NCBI taxonomy): domain Eukaryota; kingdom Metazoa; phylum Chordata; class Actinopteri; order Cypriniformes; family Leuciscidae; genus Abramis; species Abramis brama. The sequence goes on from NC_139966.1 coordinate 10,964,064, forward strand.
AATCACTGAGCACATGAAGTTACATTAACAGCATCAGTCCCATAGAAGTAACTTGACTTAATACTGTTATGTTAATGTTACAACTAGACAGCTAGATATTAACAAAAACATTGCTTACAAAAGGATTCAACGGAAATACAGGAATTGTAGGGTGCTGCCCCTTTAAGGACATTGATTCTGTGGGCTCATGTGATCGCCTAGGAAGAGGCCCAAAAAAAAAAAAAAAAAAACTGAACTGAGTGAGAAAGCCATGTTGTGCTCATATGCAAACTTTCTATAACAACAATTTATAATCTAAACGATATATTCCCAGCGTGGTGAGTAACATTTTGTAAGTATATTGATAAAATCACTATGTAGGTCGCTATTTGCGATTAGCGCCTAAACGCCTAATGCTTTTAGTTTGTTTATTATGTTTGGTTAGACATTTATAGTTTAAATTGCCTATTGAAATATTCTTGCAATATATGTTGCATTTATTCGGTAAACAAAGTTTAATACATGTTTGTAATACAGCGACTGTTTTAGAATTCTGTATTGAGAGTTGTATCACATGTGATAATGTTTCATGCTAATATGTGATATTTGCTTGTATGGGATATTTAAAACCGTATACTTTAATGTTTACCATCTAAGCTGGTGTTGTTTGTTGAAATTTATTTGGAGAAGTGAAAATTACTGGATATTAAAGCTGCAGTCGGCAAGTCTGGCAGATTGGATCGACTTAGCCAAAATTTTGAATGTTTACAACTCTCATGCCCCTCCCCCACTACCAATGAGCACCCGCCCATCGTCAGTGCGTGTGTACCTGATTTTCTGTGAACGCGTCCGTCTCTTCAGCATCGATCAACACCATGGACTCGGAGGTAGGCTGCCCTGGCTAATCTATCCATAGATAGCAATAACCGAGGAATTGGAAGCTTGTTAGTAGATTTTCTCTCCGCCATCACGCTTCGTACAATCTGCAGGCGAACTTCAGGCGTGTCGTGTGCATGTGATATTGTAACGTGCGCGTCAGCGCGAGGGAGAGGGGATCTGTGGCGTGCGTGTGCATGACCTGTGATTGACAGTCAGATCTCACACCCCCCTGCGCTGATTGGACCTGATGAAGCGGGAGCGGTGGATTTTTGCAAAACAAATAACACGCTCCAGGTGGAGTAAGAAGCTCGGGTTTTTTTCTAAAACCACCTTATTTATGTTGTTCTGTCGGATTATAGTGTCGATTTCACTGAATATGATAAAAAAAATGTTGCCGACGGCAGCTTTAATTGTGAATTGTTTTGTGTTTACAGTTTGACACATAAATAATCCCAACTACAACTAAATTACAACAAAAAAACGTATTGTGTACATTGTGAGTTCTGCACAAGAAGAATAAAAGACAAAAAACAAGATCCAAGTTAATGTTATCATTTTCTGGGTAACAGGAATATACCAGTGAAAGAAGAAGATTCAGTCTGCCTCAGATCTGGCAGAGGTCTAACAGAAGTCTGGCAGGTTTCAGTGATGGTGGAGGAATAGGTGGCAGTAGACGAGTGGAGAGATTGGGGTATTTCCTCTTTATACCACCCTCTGTCTCACTGTCAGAATCTGTATCACCAAAGATTTGCCTAACAAACAAACCAAATTACAACAGACCATAATGATTTTTTTGGGCATGGTTACAAACATCAACAAATCAATTTAAAAATGTAAGAACTGCTTATACTCAACCAGGCTAAATATTAAATTAGCCCACTAAGCCTGTACTAGGAATCTTTATTTCACTTGACCTCTGTAGTTCTGTAAGACACAGTATTCACTCTACAAAGAATCCATTGCTTGCTTTGATAGTTAGAGCTAATTACGCCATAGCAAAAAAGATGTTTGCACAACCTAATGTGTGAGCTCTATAGTAGTGTTGTCAAAGGTTCAGACCGAGTCGGAAATGAACATTTAAAAATGTGACGATAACAGCCTTTCCCTCCAGCATTTTGAGCGCTGTTGAACGGATTCTTTAAAATTTCAGTACCGACTTGGTATCAAAGTCTGTACTTATGCCAATACTACTCTATAGAAATATATTTCTAAATGTATTTTCAAATGATGCATATGTGCCAGTCTCAGAATATGAAACCTTGGCTTAATTTTTCTCTTCCTAATGACTTCTTCCTCATCATCTGCTTGTAACTCAGAGGTATTACAGGTCAGTAAGGCCCTCAGTTTGACTCTTGCTTTAAGGTAATCACCTGGGGTTACAGCGCTACACTAATATCTCCTTATAGCAACTATGGGCAAATATGTGACAAAATATTTGGCTGGTGTTCCAAACCTACTATTAAGAACTGACTGTTAAATTAATATAAATTAATGTATATTTTATTGACAGAAATATACCATTAATAATTATATTTTTAAATCTGTTAAGATTTAAAGTTTGTTTACAGAGTTGGTGTATTTCATAACTCTTGAATTTTGTTTCTAAAGCAGATCCTTACCAGTTGTTGAGAGGACTCGAACATCAATCTTTTCCCAGTCTGCTCCTGGCTCTTTGCATTTTTGGATAGCTCTATTTATGCGTTCATCACTTCTGTAATTTGGCCACCAAGTGACACCATCCTCAAACCATGACTCTGATATAATGTTGACAGTCTTTGTTCCCATAAATTCGATGAGTAGAAAAAGAAATCTAAAAAAAGAAATTGTAGCATAAATTATTACATATTTGAAAGATTATCCATAAGACACACAATATTTGAAACACTCCATTTTGAAAGAAACACACAATATTTCTGTGTGTTTCTGTTTTGAAAGAAACACACAATATTTCTTTCAATCAATATATTTGCATGTTTGTTGTTGAGTTCTGTTATCACCAGCATAGCCTGCCTTTTCCTGCAAAAGATTCAAAGTTCTACATGCACAAGGACAACACTCTGGGTACGGGGATAGAGTAGCTGCTTTTTTCACATAAACGAAATCATTTTTTTCTGAACACGTATCCGTTTGTTGGCAGAGTCAAGTCGATCATATTTTTTTCAAAACTAAATTTACGTTTAATAAACGGATTAGGCAAACACGAGGGAGTACTATACATCTAACCAATCAAAAAACGAATTATATCGTCACGTGACTAACGTCTGCCAATAATATTCGTCCAAAATATAGTGCCATTACCACGACTGTAGCGTAACACATGCATTCTCTAGCTAGCTAGCCACATCCATGAGCACATGCCATAAAAGCGGGAGCACTTTCTATGGTGTAAAATCTTGGGGAAATCACCAAAACATTTTCTTTAACGAAAACTACACAATCAAACATTTTCCAGCAGGAATCCTATCCGAAGTCGAGGAACATTAACAGCGGCATCCAAGATTCCAGGTGTAATGGCTCCGGTAAATACTGCTGTTTATACCCGTCTTATTTGATTTTCATCCCTGTGTGACTCCGCTGCAAAAAGCAGCTTACCAGCTGTCAGTGTTTCACATTTTTGAAGATTCTCCTTTACCCTCTTCCGGTTATATTTTTGGGTGAAATATTTATCACTTCTGCATATTATGCACTGCCTTGGAAGGAGATGTGGTGCTCTTTTTAGATGACCCGGAACCTCTGTTGTGGTTGAGCGGAGAACTCTAACCTCTGTCATTATCATTTGTATTTGTGGTGTAGGCTTCTTCATCTAATATATTGTAATGGAAAAGATAAGGAAAAACAGAAAAATGTGATGACTGCATAGATTGTAGTAGTAATGCTTCCAACTTTATAGTTTTACAACCTGTGTCTAACTGAGGGGGACAAAAAGTAAAAAAAATTGAAAAACAAACTAAGTGTCAACTTTATTTTCAGTTTCAGCAACTACAAGCTGATACCAAGTTGGATAACCACTTCTTCAAGTTACTGCTGAGCTAACCACCTATCCTCTTCTTCATTGCCACGAAGTGCCTACCCAGATAGCATGTAACCATTGAAACAATGTTGAGTCAGTGACTACGTTTACGTGCAGCCAATAACCCGTTCAAAACCGGAATATTAGCAATAACCCGGTCGCGCACGGCCATGTAAACACCGGCAAAAACCCGAATATGCTCATATCCCGGTTTTTAAAAACCCGAATATGATCCCTGGGGTACCCCTTTTCTAACCTGAATATTTGGTCATGTAAACGCGTATCGGCATATCCCCATCAAAATGAACATTGATTTGTGTTCTGCGCATGTTCTATTCGCAAGGAATCTTGGTCTTTTGAGTAGAGACGGTGCATACAAAAACCCACGTGCAGTATACCGGAAGTAAACAAGAAGTAGAGGTAAACATGGAGAGACGCAGCACAGCACCGCACTTTTGGAGCGAGGAGGAAGGCGCAAACAAAGGCGATCGCTATCTGCCCTGAACTATTCATTATCCGCGTGCTGCTGCTGTTGTTGTTGTCTTTAGATACAGGAAGAAGAATCGGAAATGACGCATATTGCGTCTTAAGGTTGTCCGTACGTCCAGACGCTAACCGTACGTCGCCGTTTACATCAGGATATTACCAATTGATTACAAATTCCATGTATACAGGAGTAATTCTCTCTACTTGCGCATGTAAACGGGTTATTCCGAATGTTTCAGAAACCCAAATAGTGACCTTAACCCGACCATAACCCGAATATTGACAGCTTGTAAACGTAGTCAGTGTTGATGCGTCAACACTGATTACATTGAAAGTACGTTAGAAAGTGATGTTGCTTTAGCATCACTCTTGCACCCTTGGTTAATATTGAAATAATGTTCAGATTTCAACCACAAATCAATAGTGTTAATACTGCTTCAACATTACAAAGTGATGTTGTTTCAACGTCACTTTTGCACCCACATTTGTTGAAACATTATTAATATTTAAGACAAAAACATGCTCATAACATTGAATCAATATTCAACCAACTATATTAATAAAAAATTTAAAACACTGTCAAATCACATTCTTCTTTATTTTCCAGTCTTTGTCCTTTTAATTCATTCAACTCAAAGCACTCAATTCCATGTCAAGGCGGGAAAAAACATCATACAGACTCAAAAGTAAACCAATAAACCAAAGAACAAAAAAACTAATTAATTTGTATCTGGAGGCACCGACGGAACATTCATTCATTTTATTGGAGACTGCAATGAAACAGATTTTACACGTTAGCAAAACTACATTTTGGGACGTCCACGTAAATGGAACAATTGCATATACTGTGCCACTCAGTCTTGGTTACATAACATCACTGTTATACCTGGAAATAGAAGTCTAGGAGCTGGGCAGAGCTTTCTTTTTTTTAACTTCCTCTTCTGTATCAGATGTTGTGTTGTAAATGGGATTGGGTCTAATAGAGAAATAAAACTTCAGATAAATCGTGGAATTTCATGTTATGATTATTCTTTCCCCTTGCCATTCATTAATTGTGTTACCTGGATTTTCTTTTTTCAAACTTCTACTTTCTACTTCAGACTGAATGTCACTTGTGTCGCAGTTCTCCTGTAGATATCTTTTCAAGCCCTTCTCAGCTTCTTCATATGTGGCTGCAAGTTAAATGTTTTGAGTGTAATAAAGTCCACAATAATTCGAATTCTAACTCATATTAATTTATAGGCTACACTTACCCCGACTTGCAAGGTGTCTAACAGGTTCATAGGACAACCATTCCTCAGTAGGCAGCTCATATTTTTTCACTGCAGCCCGTATCTTGGCTGTGTCTTTGGGTGGATATGGTGGCCAAAGAAGCTTATTTCCAATCAGCCAGCTGTGTGACACAATTTGTGCCACCATTTTGAAATTGAACGATGCACCACTGCTTCATTTTTTTAAACAAAATAACTCCCCTACAATACAAGATTACTAATGTAAACTTTCCCTTGGAGATGGAAAAGCAGGAACTAATTATGTTAAGTACAAGCTTTTATTACAACAGCAAAATCATGTTTTAATCTACAAACAATTATTATGTCATATGGATGAGTGGCATGACAATGAAAACATTCTTGTCAGGACAGAGGAAATATTTCAACTCAATATCTTGGAGCCTGGCCATATCAAGATTGTCATGCAACTCCCAAACTTTATAACAACCTATGCTGGTTGACTCAAATGGGGTAGGAGAAGAATGACTCTTGATTGTGAAACTTTTGAAAGAGGACTTTTGAAACTACCTTAAATATATTTTTTAAAATAGCAATGTGGCCAACTATTTGCACACAATTATCTCCTTGCATTATTGACAGAGTGTACTTTTCAGTGACAGCTTTTCTGAACTGTTTGCCAAGACTTAGGCTATGGAGCACTGGACCGTCAAAATGTGTCTGACTTAAGTTGCACTTGTGAGGCTTTGGTGACTCTGGACTTGGCATCTCAGATAACCTTTTCACAACTTGCTGTAAGGGTAAGTGAGGCTTGCGCAAAATACGTTTTATTTGTCTTAAATAATTCTCAAAAGGAAATGCTGACACATTATCCAAAGGTCAAAAGAGACGATACTCTTCAGCCAGATGAGTGAGTTGGTGTATATTGTAGACCAGTGGTTCTCAAAGTGTGGTACGCGTACCAGGCTCCGTCTAGTGGTACGCAGAGGAATCACTGAATTTCGCACGTAAGATCAAACCGGTGTGATCTTTTATTGTCTATTATTGTGTTATCAGTCTTGGCTGGTCCCTGGAGCATACGATACGATTACACCGGTGTGAGTAGAACGGCCAGTGCATCACGTGATCAACTGCTAAATTCAAATGTGCTTTAGCAGTTGGCTAGCGCTGAGCCAGAGACGGACGTGCCCACTCAGGCGCTGTCAAATATCACAATTATTCAGTGTTTTTAACCACATAATGTTTATTTTAGGTTTCAGACATTTAAATTCACATAAGTACTAAAAAAATAAATACATTTAGAATTTGTAAAATACACACTGATGTCTATGGAAGCGGAAATAAAAAATAATTTCCATTATAATTAGACGACACGTTTTATTCATATCAGATTGTGTAAGTTACACATTGTGTAAGTAACTTTAAAGTTAACAATATTCTTCTCCCAGTTCACCGGCCACTTACTTTCATGTATTTCGGTTGAAGTGGATGAATTCACGTGCTGTAAATCCAACAGATCCAATTCTCTGAACAGTGGCACAAACTAACATGACGGCGCAACTAACGCGATCGTTATAAAGGTGTTTAAACAACATAACACTTCCACTTGCATATATTTGACAATCGGAATATCAAATATTTCATGCCATAGCTAACAAATTTGTGAATATTTTGAATAAAAAAAATGAAATAAAAGCAGATCATTAGTCATTCAGCGCTATTGTGGTTGCGGCTTGTCACGTGACAAGCAATGACGCGTCACCATGGAAACAATAAAGTGATATGATAGCCTTGAAAAACTCACAGGGGTCAGCCAGAATTTTTTAAATGTACGTTTAAGAAGGTTAAATATGAATACACAGCCTGTGTTTTTTATTTTTAAGTACAGTACTTTTTTTACTTAATATTTTAAGTACAGTAGGCTACAGTTTTTATTTCACTTTTAGGTGCAATAACGTTACATTTGAATTGAATCATTATTTAAGTTTTTTATTTACCTGTATGTAAGCAGCACAGTGCAGTGTTAATGTTCAAACTGTGTTTTTACAATGTTTAAAGTGGCTGACAATAATAAATATTCTTATTAGAAATTAAGCTGCCTCATTTTTGAGCTGTGCATAACCTTAGCTGAATAGTTAGGCCTACTACGCTTACGCTACTGTATTTATATTGGTCATTATGGTGGTACTTGGAGAGCCAAATATTTTCTGAGGTGGTACTTGGTGTAAAAAGTTTGAGAACCACTGTTGTAGACTATTTCATGTTTACCATACAGTTGTCCAAAGCGGCATACAAATGAGACAAGCAATTCATGAGCACAATCAATCATCGCCTCTGGGGTTCCAGAGGATAAAAGCAAATGCATCGCAACAGAAAACAGCATAGAGTTCTCATACATCGGCATTTGAATGCTATTCTGAAGCACAACAGGGCCTGTGTACAACATAAAAGAGCGCAGTTCAGTCGCTTTCCAGCGGTCGATTTCTGATAACCCTCTTGGTTTCCGAAATTAACTTTTCAGGGATTTCAGCTACAGTTTGAGTGGACAACCTAGTAGTATGTGCTTTACCTCTGATCCATAAGTTCAAAAGTTTCCTAGTGATGCCTAGACCGGTGGTTCCCAAACTTGTCCTGAAGGCACCCCAACACTTCACGTTTTCTTTGTCTCCCTAATCAAACACACCCGATTTAACTCATCAGCTCATTATCACATGGGTTAATGAGCTGATGAGTTGAATCAGGTGTGTTTGATTAGGGAGACAAAGAAAATGTGCAGTGTTGGGTTGCCTTCAGGACAGGTTTGGGAACCACTGGCCTAGACAGCACAAGTGCATGTAATCTAATGGAAACATGGTAACCATTTTTACCAAGCCAGCTAAAGAAGAAAGTTTTTGGTTCAAGGGGTGGTCTTCATCAATCATATCGTTAAAATCAGAATCCGTCCTCAACTCTGCATCAATTTCTGGGTATGTCATTTTATTTTGCCACTTACCCACTTGAACACATTTGTCACAGCCTGAGTAGTCATTGTGAGATTTTATATTTTTAACAAAGGCTCTGGCAGGTGCATCACACACAAAAGAGCTTACTTCTACCAATATGTTTTGACCATTGTAAACAATACCACCCATAAGAACATCAGCTAAATCATCAATAAATGGATTTAAGAACTCAAATATGCACTTAGGCTTTTTCATACCACAGTAAAGGCCAACGAGGAAGGGATGTTTAGTATAGTCACAGTTGACAATGGCAAGAATTGGCCAGAACTGAAGTGTACAGCCTTTGAAAAGTGGAAGGCCATCTAAATTGAACTGTACTTTAACTATTTTCAATCGTTCTGGCAGCATTAAGCTTTTCAAACACAACAATATCCCCTTTGCCAAGCCAAAATGATAATACTCTCCACCTTCCATCTTTATGGTAGATACATGGGTTTGGGTCTTAAGAATTGTGCGTGCATCTGTGGGGAATTCTGGATGAAACATTTGCAAAAATACTTAAAAGTGCACTGAGTGCAGCAAGTGAGACTGAGAAGGTTGAGGCCCAATATCGCAAACTCCTTAAAAGAAATTCACTTGTTGGAGCTTCTGATTCAGTATCAGAGTCAACGTCTGATAAGTTGACTGTGTCATTATTAACATTGTGTATATTGGTTGGATGCCACAGAACCTCATCAGACACTCCACCAGGGAACTCATCTGTGACTGAATCATTTCAATCTGAATGAGTCTATAACAACTTTAGGGTATTCAACATAATCTTTTACTGCTTCAACATGATTTTCTTCTGACACAGAATTCTGTGCACTGGTTCTCATACATACATACATACATACAGTCACATACAAATATATTGAAAATATAACATTTACTTTAAACTATTTATGAATACAGATAGTTAGAACATGATTTTAGTATCACTGGTTTAAAATAATCTAAAATCTATTACTGCTTCAATATATTTTACATTTAGTGCTATGAACATTTACAAATGGAAGAGCTATAATACGCAAGACTTCAGTATGTTGACAGTTTGTAAATTATATGGAACCTAATTTACCAAGAACCTATTTATTGTAGCAAGTGAAATGTTCTGAATTTAGCTTGTGGGAACAGCTTAATTATAAAGCTTTTTCATTAAAGCTGCAGATTTACCTAATGCTAAACAATTAATCTCTTTGAATATCACATGAAAACGTCTTTGATTTTGAGTTGTACCTATAAGAACTGTTACGTTTGATACTCTTTCAGGAATATGAATGTTTACCTGATAAATCTGTTAGCAGGAGATGGGATACAATCCAATCTTGTGACAAGCAGTTATGCTGTGGACTACAACTCAATGTATGATCAATGTCAGCATAATTAAGGGTGTGCTTCTCGTTTCTCTAACTATCCAACCTCATCAGCCTTAACCCCTCCTACTGAATGCCTTGGAGTAATTGCGGAGTAACAGAAACATAGGCTATGTCAAGTTTAATATTCATGCTCATGGGCTCCTAGAGATCAGCTAAATATTGTAGAATTTTATTAATCAAGGCTAAAGATGAATTAGAGAATTTTTCCATTTTGGCTCTTGCCTTTCATCAAAATATCAATGATTATTCAACATATATCAAACTTAGAAATTAAATCTCAGTCAAAATTATGTTTTTTTAAAAAAAAATAAACTTGGAATCTCTCGACCTAGCCCGCTCGCTTGGGGCCCCTCGGGCTCCCGGGAGCTGGGCAGGAGCCACTGACATGTGCAACTTATCCCATTCATTTTCACAGGTGTTTGGTGAACATCCCACAGAATGGTCCCAATGGCTCCGAATGGCTCAAATTTAAAATCTGTGGCCCCTCAGGGTCCTCTTAGATGGTGTGCAAAGACTGGGGTCCGTAGTTCCCCATTAAGTGCTTAATTTGCTGAGCTGGGGATGTTCTGGACTGATAATTTTCTTTGAATATTTTTTCAGATTTTTTTTTAGAATACTTGCCCAACTCCGAGGGACGCGGGCCTCGAACGTGTGGCGCGCGAGTGCGTGACGCTCGAGTGTTCGACGCCCTGAGGTTTTTGGGCGAAAACGAAGGCTGATTTGACCAACTGAAACTGGAAGCGCCCATAGGCAACTTATTTGACATGACCCAGATAGGCTTTCTGTGGACAAAGCATTTTTATGCATATTCATCATTTTAATGAGCTGACATGTACATGAAACAGTTAAATGGTGTTTCCTGTGTGGTTTGCAGTAGGTTTGACCAAATAAAACAACTTTACTTATGAATTATGACCTATTAATGCATTGACCACAGACAGCCTACAGAGATCCTGTCAAATAAGTTGAAAGTGGGCGCTTCCATTGATTTTACAAGAAGTGCCCACCTGTAACTTGTTCATCAGGGTTCCTGTAGGCCGTCTGTGGACATGCCATTTTTAGGCTAGTTCAATCTATCAATCAAAACTTTATTTATAGAGCACTTTAAAATCCAAAGTGGACACAAAGTGCTGTACAGTAAAAATAAATGAATACATAAAAGCCCTAAATACAAAGCTCACACAACCCATAAAATACAAATAAAAACAACTAACAAACCATACATTGAAACAATACCATCAATAAAACATGAATTGTCAATTTCCGTTATCAAAGGCCAAAGAATAGAGGTGGGTTTTAAGAAGAGACTTAAAAACAGACAATGAAGATGCCTGTCTAATGTGCAGAGGTAAATCGTTCCACAATGTAGGAGCTGCTACAGCAAAAGCACGGTCCCCTTTTTGCTTGCGCTTTGTTTTTGGCACACTTAGGAGCAGTTGATCGGCTGACCTGAGAGAACGGGTGGGTCTATGGGGTGTACCAGCTCAGAGATATAGGGAGGGGCAAGACCATTTTGGCATTTAAAAGCAAATAAAATAATCTTAAAATGGATTCTTTGATATATAGGCAGCCAATGGAGTGAGGATAAAATGGGGGAAATGTGTTCGTATTTACATGTTCCAGTTAAAAGACGTGCAGCAGCGTTTTGCACCAACCGGAGACGAGCAATAGAGGACTCACTGACCCCCACGTACAGCGCATTACAGTAATCCAACCTAGTGGTGACAAAGGCATGGATTACTGTCTCAAAGTGCTGCCTAGAAAGAAATGGCTTTATTTTGGCCAATTGCCTCAATTGAAAAAAACTTGTTTTAACCACTGACCTAATTTGTCTGTCCATCTTAAGGTCAGGGTCGATTTTAACTAGGGGTGGCTCGATACCACTTTTTCATGTCCGATACCGATACCACATACTTGAGTATCTGTCGATACCGATACCGATACAATACCATATATTTTTTTCTTAAGCTGTTAACACATTTGTCAGGAGGATGCACTGTGCTTAACCTAGCCATCTAAAAAGCATCATGCTCAAACAGTGCAATAAATGTTCTACTTTCCTAAAGGAAGAAATAAGTTTACCCCTTATTATCAATCTAAATTAATCTCGTTTTTAATTTAACTTAATTTCGTTTTTCTTTATTTAAATTCGTTTTTATCTTTAATTAAATTTCGTTTTTCTTTATTTAAATTTCGTTTTTTTTCTTTATTTAAATTTCATTTTTATTTATTTAAATCTACCCTTTACTGTGTCAGTAATTTGTAAGTCAGAAAAATATTAGACTACCTTATTAAAAGTATTGCCTAAGTTAACAGACCTGTGTGTGTGTGTTACGTGCGAGTGTATTTACTTTGTGTTGTTCCTGGGGAAGATGCGTTTAATATCACAGGAGCAGTAATCCGTTCTCGGAGCATAAGCCGTGCCCGCGTGAGGCGCGCCGCTTCCTGCTCGCGCTGTTCTGTAGTTTATTAATTATGAACGTATCGCGTCTCGCGTGTCTATTGCACCAGATGCGACACTGCACTCCCTTGTGAAGTCGATCTAGGGTAGACAGTTTTGTTTTGTCATCCTTGAGTTTGAAATAACTCCACACAGCTGACATGACAGCTTAATTGCTGAGAGGGCTTACCTCACTCACCTCTAGCTACCGTTCACGTGATGCCAGTGTTGCCAAGTCCGCGGTCTCTCCCACCCCGAAACGCGATTGGCTATTTTTAAGAAGCAACTGGACGGGATTTGTATGTGAAAATCTGGCAACCCTGCGTGACGCGTGTTGCTCATCTGATCGTATCGGATCGGGTTATACTCCCGCGATTCATGCAATATCCGATCCAGTGATTTTGGCCAGTATCGGACTAATACCGATACACAATATCGGATCGGCGCACCCCTAATTTTAACCCCTAGGTTAGAGATTGTTGGCTTAATATATTGACTCAAGGAACCCAGATCGGCACAGGGGGTCCCAGTGGTGCCACCAAAAAACATCACTTCTGTCTTACTTTCATAAAAATTTAAAAAGTTAAGAGCCATCCAGGCCTTTATGTCATCAAGACACTTAAGTAATGGACCAACAGTTTCATTCTTTTTAAGAGGGACATAGATCTGACTATCATCTGCATAACAGTGAAAAGACATACCATGCTTCCTAAGTATGGAACCAAGCGGGAGTAAATAGAGAGAGAAAAGAAGAGGACCTAAAATTGAGCCCTGTGGGACCTGACTAGACAAAGGAGAAGAGGAGGACACAGAATCTCCACAGCTGACACGGAAAGTTCTACCTTCCAAATAGGACCTGAACCATTTCAGTGCAATGCCCTTGATGCCCACCCACCGCTCCAAACGAGAAATCAGGATTTCATGGTCGACTGTGTCAAAAGCAGCAGTCAGATCAAGAAGCACCAGAATAACACAATCCCCAGAGTCAGTAGCTTAAAGAATATCATTACAAACTTTTAAAAGAGCCGATTCCGTGCTATGTAGGGTTTTAAAACCAGATTGGAAAACTTCAAGAATATTGTGCTCATCCAAGAAGGCCATTAATTGACTGTAAACTATCTTTTCAAGTATTTTTGCCAGAAAAGATAGTTTAGATAGGTCTAAAATTTGCGAGATCTACATGATCCATCCCAGGTTTTTTAATTAAAGGTTGCACTACTGTATGTTTGAAACGTTTAGGGACCACCCCTGAGGAAAGGCTACTATTTAAAACTGCAAGAATAGATGGCCCTATAGTAGGAACAACCTCCTTAAAAAGTCGGGGAGGGATAGTATCATTTGGAGAGCCTGAGGGCTTCAAATGCCCAACAATATCCTGTAAAACAGACAAAGTCACAGGTTCAAACTTGCCAAAGACAGCAGAGTAGAGAACAGGGAGTGAGGGGTCATAAGCCGAAGATGAGATTTGAGCCCTAATGGTAGTGACCTTATCAATAAAAAAGTGAAGAAACTTTTCACACACACCATAGGAGGCATCAAAACAGACAGCGGTACATTGAGAACTGAGTCAATAGTCTTAAATAAAACACGAGGCTTGTTACAATTTGACAGAATAATTTCAGCGAAATATTTCCTTTTAGCTTATTTCAAAATTGTCTGATAATGCCGCCAGCAGTCCCTTAACATTTGAAAAGAGACATGTAGTTTATCCTTTCCATTTGCGCTCAGCCCTACGGCACTCACGTCTGACAGCACGGGTAGTGTCATTCCGCCAGGGTTCAGCTTTAGTTTTAGATTGCCTAGTTTTCAATGGAGCCACAGAGTCTATAGCAGTTTGGCAAGTGGAGTGAAACCATAAGCTAAGCTCCTCTGAATCATTACATATAGAATCCGGTATGTCACAATGCTGACTGAACATAGAGGAGAACTGAACAGCAGTGGAAGGGTTAATAATAACGGCAGCGCCGTGCATTCGCACACGGTTTAGCTGTATTACAGGCAAGAACAATATCAAATAATACTGGCATGTGGTCAGAAAATACAGCGTCACAGGTGTCTAAATTATGAATAGTCAACCCATAGGATAGGACAATATCAAGTGTGTGTCCGTGCTCATGCGTGGGGCCAGACACAGACTGCACAAGATTAAAAGAGTCAATGAGGTGTAAAAAGTCTTTTGCCAGTGAGTTTTCAGGACAACACACATGAACATTAAAATCCCCAACAATAAGGACACGATCGTATTTAGGCATAATTTCAGCCAGAAAAACAGCAAAATCATTTACAATGTTCTTATTGTATTTGGGAGGCCGGTAGACTACTGCACACAACACTGTGTGAGTGCGACATAGCTCAAATAAACTCAATTCAAAGCTGGTGAACTTGGATGATGGCAACAACTGCTTACATTTATAGACATTTTTATAAACAGTAGCTATATTCCTCCTCCTCTGCCCGATGTTCGCGGGGAGTTCAAACAGCAACAGTCATACAGTAAGAGTTCAGAAAAGGAACTGGACTCACCAACACTCAGCCATGTCTCAGTCACACAGAGAAAATCCAATCCCCGGGACGTGAAGAAATCCTTAAGGATAAAAGTTTTATTAGCTAGCGATCTAGCGTTTACCAGTCCAATAATGACAGAAACCGGCGGGTCCGCAGCGCTGATTGTCTGAGGAGCCCGACACAGTGGCCGCAGGTTCAGCCGATTTACGCGGGGGTGAGGAGACCTCTGGAACACCTCATCCTGGCCGACAACAGGTACCAACCAGGCGTCGACAGGGTCCAGCAATCGGCAAGTAATGAGGAGTCGAGGCACCGCTTGATACTCAGCCCAGGAAGCAGAAAAACGCGCTGAGCAGGCTTTCAGCCTCGCCAGCTGACCGCTGCGTTTTCCTCGGCGACGGAAGCGTTTAGGCCTACGCCGAAGATGTAGAGTCTCAGGGCGGCAAAGGCAAGCAGGTATTCCCGATCGGAACGGGGGCAAAGTTTTAGATCCACCATGATCAAACCTTACTAGATCTTTGGCCGAGAAACAAAAATCCAATAGTGTTTGGCGATCGTAAACCAATATTGAATCAATGTTTTGAACAACAATTGACACGAACAGCACGAACACACACAGCATTGACAGAGAGAGACGGCGAGCCAAACACACTGGCGCCATCATCCAAAGTCCTACCTAGTTATGCATAGTTATGAGCTGTAAAGTACCCCAACATGTTTGACTGTATTCCCTGTGCACTCTAATGCATGTTTTAAGCAATACAACTTTTATAATTATGAATTATGACCTATTAATGCATTGACCACAGACAGCCTACAGAGATCCTGTCAAATAAGGTACAGGTGGGCGCTTCCATTGATTTTAGGCAAGGCAAGGCAAGGCAAGTTTATTTATATAGCACATTTCATACACAATGGCAATTCAAAGTGCTTTACATAGAAGAAATTAAAATAATAAAAGAAATAAGAATAATTAAAACAGTTTAGAAAAATAAAATAAAATACCGTACAAACAGTCGGACGAACAGTGGCACAGTGCTCATTCAGTAAATGCATAGCTAAACAGAAGTGTTTTGAGTCTGGATTTGAAAGTGACTACTGTAGGAGCACGTCTGATCTCCTCTGGAAGCTGGTTCCAGCTGCGGCTGGCATAATAGCTAAAAGCAGACTCGCCATGCTTAGAGTGAACCCTTGGTATTTCTAGCTGATATGATCCTAATGATCTGAGTGATCTGTTGGGTTTATATTCAGTGAGCATATCTGCAATGTATTGAGGTCCTAGGCCATTGAATGATTTATATACCAGTAATAATACTTTAAAATCAATCCTAAATTTAACTGGGAGCCAGTGTAAAGACCTGAGGACTGGTGTGATGTGTTCATATTTTCTGGTTCTGCTCAGAATCCTGGCGGCAGCGTTCTGTATGAGCTGCAACTGTCTTATGGTCTTTTTAGGAAGGCCAGTGAGGAGTCCATTACAATAATCCACCCTGCTGGTGATGAAAGCATGCACAAGTTTCTCTAAGTCTTGTCTGGAAACAAAGCATCTAATTCTTGCAATATTTTTTAGATGATAGTATGCTGATTTAGTTATTGCTTTGACATGACTACTGAAACTAAGGTCTGACTCTAGTGACACACCAAGATTCCTGACTTGATTTTTAGTTGTTTGACCCCTAGAGTGAAGGTATGCGTTCACCTTGAGAACTTCATCTTTGTTTCCGAACGCAATGACTTCAGTTTTGTCTTTGTTTAACTGAAGAAAGTTTTGACACATCCAACTGTTGACTTCGTCAATGCATTGGCACAGGGAATCAATGGGGCTGTAGTCGTTAGGCGATAGGGCTAAGTAGAGCTGTTTGTCGTCTGCATAGCTGTGGTAAGCAATTTGGTTCTTTCTTATTATTTGGCTCATTGGGAGCATATACAGGTTGAACAGGAGTGGCGCAAGAATTGAGCCTTGAGGGACTCCGCATGTCATGGATGTCCACTCAGACTTATGGTCTCCTATACTCACATAATAACCTCTCCCATCTAAGTATGACCTGAACCATTTTAGGACTATCCCAGAAAGCCCCACCCAGTTTTCCAGCCTGTCAAGAAGTATGTTATGATCGACAGTGTCAAATGCAGCACTAAGGTCAAGTAGTACCAGCACCGATAATTTGCCTGAATCAGTATTTAAGCGAATATCGTTTATTATCTTTATGAGCGCTGTCTCTGTGCTGTGGTGCGGTCGGAAACCAGACTGAAAATTGTCAAAGGATCCATTCAAGCTCAAGAATTTGTTCAGCTGATTGAAGACAACTTTTTCAATGATCTTGCCTATGAAAGGAAGATTTGAGATCGGTCTATAGTTGCTTAATATGGTCTTATCCAGATTGCTCTTTTTCAGGAGGGGCTTGACAACTGCAGTTTTCAGGGAGTTTGGAAAACTCCCAGAGCGAAGTGAGACATTTACCACTTCTAGAAGATCTGCTTCTAAACTGTTTAACACACTTTTGAAAAATGATGTGGGAAGTGTGTCAAGAGCGCATGTTGATGTTTTAAGGTGCTGTACAGTTTCTTCCAAAATTTTGCCATCAATTTCTTTGAAATCATACATAGTAACTACTTTCTCAGGTGGTTTGATCTGTCTGACCTCAGTGCAACTCAAGGATGTGCTGATCACCTTTCTGATATTATTGATTTTCTCAGAGAAGAAAGAAGCAAACTCACTGCACTTGTTCTCTGAGAGCATTTCACTGGGAATCTGGCTTGGAAGGTTTGTCAGTCTCTCTACAGTAGCAAAAAGAGTGCGTGTGTTGTTTAAATTGCTGTTTATAATATTTGAGAGGAAAGTCTGTCTAGCTTTGCCTAGTTCCATATTGAAAGCATGAAGGCTGTCTTTGTAGATGTTATAATGGACTACAAGTTTTGTCTTCCGCCACATGCGCTCTGCTTTTCTGCATTGTCTTTTCATAGTTTGCACTGCTGTTGAGTTTCTCCAAGGTGCTTTTTGTCTGCCACTCTTCTTCCTGACTTTCACAGGAGCAATATCATCAATTATACCTTTAACTTTTGAGTTAAAAGAATCAAGGAGAAAATCAACAGAGTCTGCAGATATGCTTGGTGTTAAGGATATAGCCTTCATAAATAGTACACTAGTGTTCTCATTTAAGCATCTCTTCTTGACAGACACAGATCTAGCTTCAGTGGCAGGAGAGATCAATATATCAAAGAAAATACAGAAATGATCAGACAGCGCTACATCCTTAATAACAATCGATGAAATGTTTAGACCTTTACTGATGAGTAAATCTAGAGTGTGTCCACGATTGTGTGTGGGTCCATGTACATGCTGAGTCAGATCAAAAGTTTTTAAAACAGTATTGATTTCTTTTGCCATATTGGTTTCTGCATTATCTATGTGGATGTTTAAATCTCCAGCAATGGCAAAACAGTCAAACTCTGAGGTAATTGTTGATAACAGTTCTGTAAAGTCCTCCGCAAAGGCTGGAGAGTATTTTGGAGGCCTGTAAATAATGATAAGTAAAATGCGTGGAGCACCTTTCAACACAATACCCAGATATTCGAAAGAAGGGTAATTCCCAAATGATATTTGCTTACATTGATAGATATCTTTAAAAAGAGCAGCTAAACCCCCACATCTCTTAACAGCTCTGCAGACACTCATAAAAGTAAAGTTAGGAGGGGCTGCTTCATTGAGGACTGTTGCACTGCAGCTGGCTTCTAGCCAGGTTTCATTTAGAAGCATAAAATCCAGGTTGTTTGTGGTTATAAAATCGTTGACTAGAAGTGATTTATTTTTAAGTGAACGAATGTTTAAAAGTGCTAACTTAACAGTCTTACTTTTTGTCCCCACATCAATCTTACTTTGACGTGTAATAGGCACCAGATTAGTTAGGTTTGCTGCACTGCTATTGAAGGCCTTAGATTTTCTATCTTGTAATAGAACAGCAATAGAGAAAGATACAGGCACACTGGGTTCCCGCTTGTTCTGTAAACATTTGAGAAAGTTACTGTTATCAGAGCGGGGACCCAAAACACATCACTGAGAGCTGGTATCAGTTGTTTTTGGTTCACCTCGAGCAGATGGAGGAGGGTGTGGGCCCTGGCGTTGTGGTAGAGGCCGAAGAGCTCTCACAGGAGGAGGGGGAGGGCGAGCTGGGCCCGCAGGCTTGGGTGGTAATGGTGCCTGTCGTTTTTTGGTTGGTATCTGGGGGCTTGCAGCAAAAGAGTGGGATAGTCTGGTTCCAGCATGCACCAGTTCTTCCATTTTCTGTGAGAAGCACAGTAGTGGCGATGCTGGAGAGAGTGATAGCGTGTCTGGTGAAAGGGGCTGTTGCTCTGGTGTTATAGGAGGTTGTGATATGCTGTCCTGGCTTCCCTGGCTGTTTTCCAGGAAGTCGTCCTTGGGCGCTGAATCTCCAAGGAGTTCTGATAATTCTCTCTGTGGGCAGGGCTCAGCTGAGATTGTGTCCGTGAGCAGAGGTTGGTGTGGCGGAGTGGTGTTATCATTGTCCTTGTGTGATATGTTAACCGCATGTCCATTTTGCTGCTGAAGTGAAGTCCCGTGGTCATTCATACTGTGTCCAGGTGTGTGTGTGCCGTTCAGATTGAGTGGATTGGCACAAACTGCAGAAGGATGATTGAGGCAGAAGTAGAAATTGTCCTTTAACACTCTTGAACCAAGTTTGTTTGGGTGATGGCCATCCCGATGAAAAAGTTGTCTCTGACTCCAGAAAAGATTGAAATTGTCAATAAAGTTTAGTCCGTTTATATTGCAGGTTTTTTGCAGCCATGTATGTAGCCCAAGCAACCGTGAAAACCTGTTTGTTCCTCTTGCTGGGAGAGGTCCACTGATGAATGTTTGGACTTTCAGTCTTTTAAGTGTTTCAAAAAGTTCATTGAAATCTTTCTTAAGAAGTTCTGACTGCTCTTTATGAATATCATTCTTCCCCACATGTATGATGAGTCGGTTTGCAGTCTTATGTTTCATCAGAATGTTCTGAAGTTCCCTGTTTACATCAGATGTTGTTGCTTGTGGAAGGCAGCATGTAGTTGTATCCCTGCCGCTAATGTTTCTGATTATGGAGTCCCCCACTATCAGAGTCCTGGGCTCGGCTGCGCTCTGAGCTGAGTGCCGCTGTCTGCTCGACCTTGAGCGCCAGTTAGCATCAGTGTTAGCTACTGGCCCATTCAGTCTGTGTTCGATCACATTCATCACATTTGGGGATTCCTCATTTACATTCATTAGTGCTTCAAATCTGTTCTCAAGATGTATAGGCGGTGGTGGGAGACCAGTGTTTGCAATCCTTGTCAGAGCTGTATCTGGGGTAGAGGATGCTACTGCGGCAATATGTGATGCTCGTGACAATCTGATGTCTCGAGTGCCTTTGGGTCTCGCTCCCTGTTTGTGCCATCGATTAGTAAGTCGATCGGCTTGTTTCTCTATCTGTCGAGGAGCACTAGTTTCATGGGACTCACCGGTATGCTGAGGGTGTCCATGACGAAGCTCTGTTGTGTGCTCCGTCTGGTTTGGTGGTCCCGTAAGTAACTTTGTTTCGAGAACTGCAATCCTTTGTAAAAGTCTGTGGCAGTTGGTGCAGCAAGTAGATTCTTGAACCTGAAGAGGCATTTTCTCTCTTATCCGTATGAATGTAGGCTGTTGTGTTTTCCTTTCCCGGAATGTAAGCTGGTCGGGTAAAAGAATTCTGCGTTTTTGTAGTAATCCAAACTTTGTTGTCTGAGCACTGTGCTGTTTGCTGAAGTTAAAATTAGGTGATAAAAGGAAATAAAATATAAAAATATAGGAGATAAAATGTAAAAGCGATAGAGCAAAGCGCGGAGCAGTAAGCAAGAGCGTCCGAACAGTAGCTGAGCAGGAATCACTTATTTTACATAAGTGCCCACCTGCAACTTATTCAACAGGGTTCCTGTAGGCTGTCAGTGGATATAGGTGTCATTACATATTAATTACACATGGTTTGATTACATGATCAGATCAATTAACACTTTAACCAGTTTAAACCAATTTAATAAAATGTTAAATTAAATTTTAATTATCACAATAATGCTTGAAAAAAGGCAGACAAGAAGTTAAAATTTCAATCAACAAAAACAACTTTATTCAGAACAACAAACATCAATAGACAGGTAAGACAAGTCTCTCACAAAAAAACAAACACTGGAACAGGAACAAAAAGTCTATTAAAAAATGAACACTGAAACGGGAACAAAAAGTCTCTCAAAAAACGAACACTGGAACAAAAAACTCAATCTCTCAAACAAAACGAACACTCGAACTGGAACAAGGAAGCAAAAAATGAACGCAACGCCTATTTTTGTTTCTAGTGCTTCTTGATGGCCGCCTTCACCTTTTCTGAGGCCTTTTTTTTGTCAGCTAATCCCAACGAGCGTCATGGAGCTTGGGGAAAAGATGGCCTTCTTGACCTTGAGTGGCGACACATGCCTGTGCGTCAAGCTCAACGACTTCAAGGGAGTCAGCAGTACCGTCGGCTTGCCTCTCCGATCTGGGTACTTTCTGTGGCTCCGTTCTTGTGGCTCCTCCTTGGCTTGGGATCCCACCGCTCCTCCTTCTGACCCGCCCTTCTCCGAGGCCTCCTCCCCTGGCTGTGCAAGGTAAAACAAATATATACATACAAAGACATGGAGAGCAATCGATCATGATGTTGCAAACGATTATAACACGTTAGGTTCACTGCAGTCAAAGGAAGCCAACTTACCTCGCTGGACTCAGGACTGGACGTCCCAGACTCCTGGTACTCCGTGCGAGTCCCCTCTGGAGTGGTGCTGCCCGACGTGAGCTCCTCGTCAGGGGACTTTTGAGTTATCTTCCGGGGTTGCTTCCCCTTCCCCTTCCCCTTCAAAGGCCGCTTGCACTTCCCTGAGGTCGGCTCCTTCGACGGGGAGCCCCTCTCCGCACCCTCCAGGGCAGCGTCAAAGAGCCTGCGGTGCTCCATGGCCTGCTGGGGGGTCAAGTTCGTGACATAGAACTTATCCACCGTCCACGTGTCGTGGCATATGAACTTTGAGAGTTTTACCTGGTCGTCATTGGAGTGGGTGAATTTCACCTGGAAAGACAGAGACAGAGAAAAGTAAAAACCGATGTCACCTGGAAGACCACATAAATATGTTCCTGAGCGCTGAAACGCTTACATGACTGACAATGGACGTCCGGACGTCTGTGAAGGTGGGGCAGCCGGGAAGGCCCATGGACTTCCAGGCCTCCTGGAAGTGGCTGTTGAGGTTCTTGCAGGGGTTTGGGGGTCAAAGTGAAGAAAAGGTACTTGGCTGTGGGTCCGCCCGGCAGCTGGTCCTTAACCCGGAGGAACCGCTGCACCCACCCAAACTCCTCCTCTATCAGGACGATCTGGGCTGCCCCGAACGCTATGTTCATCTTGTGTTGTGCGACCTGTGGACACACATGGAAAAAACGCACACGTGCCACTCAGGAGAGGCGACAAACAAATCAGGCACGACAAATAAAACGCTCACATTGATTAGGTAGGCCTTCTCCGAGGTGGATTTGCGGGCCCCCAGAACCTCCTGCATGGTAATGTTTTGAAAAACACCCCCTCTGTGGCCGTAAACGGAGGACAGCAGTGCCGCAAAGTGCCCGTAGAACTGCCACAGGATCTTCTGGCATGGGTCCTTCTCCAGGAGGGCTACAGACGGGAGTGAAGCACAACATCAAGGTTCAAACGTCCGCTCGGCAACAGGTGAGTACCTTGAGTCGGGGAGAAGGTAAAAGACAACTTACTCAATAGCTCGGGGATGGCCTTGGCTGCATGCTCCCGGCACCTCAAAAGGGTGGCCTTGGTGATGACGCTCTTCTCCTTTCCCTCCTTGACCGCGGTCTGGTGGACAGCCACGTCCCTCTTCAACGACTTCCGCAGGCTCCCCATCTCCCTGCGAAGGCCGACCAGGGCATTCTTGGATAGGCGGCAAGACGGCGGAGGGGTTTCCGAGAGGAAACCGGATGAAGCAGCCAACGTTCAGAACGTAGAGCTGGATAGTCGTCACTGTCATCTTTGCCTGTCGGATGGAGCTGACCCAACTGCAAGACAAAAACGGTTACAGAGGCGATAGATTATTTTCAAACTGAGCCAACGACGGGAGAAAAGTTACTCACCTGTGTATCCCGGCAGTGTCATTGAGGAAGCGGAAGCTGGCCAGATTCCTCTTTCCCCTCGACATGGCCGCCAAAAACTTCTTTATCAGGTACACCTGACAGCCTACGTTCTCTTTTAGCTTTTGTGTCTGGCTCTGGGCCTTCCCTGTGTCGCCTGTACTCCTCCACGATTTCGTCTGCAAAAAAGAAAGAAAAAAAAAGAAAGAGAAAAGAGGAAGAGCAAAGAGTTGGTTAGCACAGCCACAAGTAAAAAAAAAAAGAAAAAAAAAAGATAAAAGCGTCACACTCACTCAGCACGGCCACGTGGTCGGGGTAATGGGGTTGGTCGTCTTCTTCCTGCGGCTGCTGACTGGTGGAAGGCTTCTCCTTGCTGGTGTCGGGCAAGGCAGGGGGCAGCTGAGTAGCAGAGGGCACCTCGTGGGAAGACCCCTGGGACTTAACGGCCTCTTCCAAAGGTGCGCATTCCTCTTCATCCGGGCCGAGAGAGGAGAGGAGCCTTTGGGCCACCTGCCCGATTCGGGCCGAGCCCAAGGAGGTCGACCTCCTCTTCAAAATACGGTACCGCCTGGTGACAGCCCGCAGCGTCTCGCTGAGGGTGTTGACCTGTTTTGTTCAGGTCGGCCACCTGCGTTCTCAGGAGCTCTTTTTACTTGGTGCAACCCGGCTTGTCACACTCCTCCTCCTCCAGCTCCTCTGGGTCTCGGGGGGCCTCTTCCAGAAGCTGGTGCACCTGCAGGTCAAGGGTAGACACCATCGGGACGGCCAGGTTGGAGGCCCTCAGGGCAGTCAGCTTGGCCAGGTATGCCCTCTTCTTGCAGTGGCGGAGCGCGTCGTCCTGTGTTATGAGCTATAAAGTACTCCAACACGTTTTGACTGTCTTCTCTGTGCACTCTAATGCAAGTTTTAAGCAATAAAACTTTTATAATCATGAATTATGATCTTTTAATGCATTGACCATGGAAAGCCTACAGAGGTCCCATCAAATAAGTTACAGGTGGGCCCTTCCTGAGCCCACCTGTAACTTATTTGACAGGGCCCCTGTAGGCTGTCTATGGACATGTCATTTTAAAGGTCCCGTTGCATGCGATTCCATGTTTCAAAGTTTAGTTAGTGTGTAATGTTGTTGTTAGAGTATAAATAATATCTGTAAAATTATAATGCTCAAAGTTCAATGCCAAGCGAGATATTTTATTTAACAGAAGTTGACTACAAAAAACGGCTCGATTGGACTACACCCCTCTACTTCCTGCATTAGTGACATCACCAGAACCGTGTTTAGACTAACCTCCGCCCACAGGAACACAGGCGTATTGATGGCGAAATGTCAACAGACAGTTGATGTTATCTATAATCGGATACCGCAAAAGTTTAATTCGAAGTTGTTAGTTTGCTCTGTCCATTTCACCACAGACTGTTTTTCTAACCTGGGATAATATCAAGCAGGCTTCTCTCAGCGTTTCATACTGATGAAGGGGGCAATTTCAATTATATTCCAGCAAGCAGTAAGTACAAGTAGTGATTTAATATGGAAGTAGCGATCAACTCCACATTGTTTCTCTTAGTAGGATGAAAATAATCTTACTTAAACTGTGATTAATATACAGAAAGCGATCAAAGAACAATCCCTTTCCAAGAATCGTCCAAGCTGTCAATCACACAGCGCGAGTTTATCTGGACACTTGCCAAAACTCGTTATGAAATCAATGACGCTGTTACACTGCACAACGAAGCTCTTACTGTATTTATATGCCTCATGTTTGCATTGGTGAAATCATTAGTGAGTGCAGAAACTGCGTTGCAATAAGATCTTTTTTCACGCGATCAACAGGCTGTCATCTGCTCAACTCACTGCAATTTTTTATGTGATTGAAATAGATCTAAATACTTAAAAAACTTCTCACGATTCGTTAATCCAGATAGTTGTAATAGTAAAACCGTATATTAGCTGTAATAATAAAAGTTTTCCAGATAGTTCCACATGTAATGCCAAATATTTCATATGCAAGCATTTCAGCCAATCACAGCAGTGGGCGTTTACACTGAAGTCTCACAGCAGACACGCCCCTTCAAACAGAGTGTTTAAACCAGGGAATGAAATCAGGCTAGGAAATATGCCTTTTATTTCTAAATTATAACAATTTTTGATCTAAAAAACATACTAACATTATAAGGGCACCCCTGGAAACATGATAAAATAATAAAAATAATCCATGGAATGGGACCTTTAAGGCTAATGATGCATAGTTTTGGGTTACAGAACATTACTAAATGCTTACATTTTACTCAATTTAGATTACATCCAGCGGTTGTTTCGTACATTCACAAATAAAACAGCTCCATCAAAGCTTTCAAAATTAACCTGTATAATGTGACACGAGCATAATTTTTTTTTATTCATATGAAACTTTGTTTTTGTTTTTTTATTCACATTATACTTAAATTAAATGTATAGCTTACATTACACATAATATACTTACGTTCTTCAAACCTTGTCGAGCGACCTGTTGTCTCGGTCCATGCAGAATGACACCGGTGGTGTAGTGATTGAGCTAGTACAGTCTCCCAGACTTGTCGTGTTTGTTAAGGACTGCACGAATGTAACTCTCCATAACCTACAGAATATTAATAACACAATTAGAATATACATTTGCAAGCTACTCTTTCTGAAAGCCATAGATGAATATAAAATCTGCACTTACTTCACCATTTAACAGCTCATGTGGTCGCAGAGTAAGTAGGTCTATGTGCCTTAAAACAATAATGAATTTGAAACGCACAGTTTTTATCTGTGCAACAACCTGCTCACTCTCTTTACATTGCCAGAGGGCTACAACCTGTCATGTAGACGTATTATTTGACATTATTCAGAGAACCATAGGCTTATTATTTTTCACATAATGAAAACGAACTTGCTGTACATGTAAACATTATTGCATTTGCTTTTCACAACTTTTTTCTTTTCAAGTCAAACAGTTAACGTAGGGATTAACGATACAGTACAGCCATTTGAAGGCAGTAGGCTACTAGTCCCTCCTAGTCTCGTTTTGTAAAAAATAAAAAAATAAAAATCATGACACTAAGCACAGTCACAATTTGCAGCCAGAGTTATTATAAATGCCACAGTCCCTTTACCTCATCTGCAATTTTTCCTTCAATTTCTCCCGCAGTGGCTGGGTCACTGTACTTCGTTGATGTGGGTTTTTTTTTTTTTGCGTTTATGCTTAAACAGTGTCCACATCCATATGCACCATTGAACTGATGTATACCTTGAAGCACACATCTGGCTACTGCGTCACATGAGCATACGATAGGGAAAACTTTAGACACCACAGTTGTGTTTGTATGTGGGTGCCTCCATTCCAGACCTTGTGAATTGATTTTTAGAATATCATCCACAAATTGCTTAAGGTAGGTGGACATGTCAGGTTCACCACGCCCAAACCAGACACCTGCGAGTATCATGTTTCTGAAACGAACATTTGAGTTCATTTATCACACATCTGATGGGCCACAATGAAAAAGGTCAAGATTTAAACATTGGAATGCCATCACAGTTTAACAGTAGTAATATGTCATTAGCTGTGAAATTAGGCAGTGTTTGATACATTTCATCCTTTCTCACATCATTTGTTCCATATACTTCTGATTGAAATGCATAGTCATCTTTTTGTAGGATGTCTCTTAGCTGGTCCTCGATAAAGAGACTTGTATAAAAATTGCCTTCTGCAATATTCTTTTTTGGGTCATTTATCTCATAACACAACATTTTATTATAGTCATATTTTTGGAATGAATGGAAGTAGTAACTACCACTGTACTTCTGCTGTGGTATTTTGTGTTTATAGTACACAAATCCTACCATGTTTTTACCACAGGTAGCCTACTTCTACTGTGGTATTTTGTAGTACAGTAACAACAAACCTTACCATGCTTTTACCACAGTAGTTCAGCCTTGTTATACATAGTAAAAATACAGTTACAACAACACTTACCCATGCTTGTAATACATTTGATGTACAATTCAGAAATCTTGAGACTTTCAGATCCTCCCTTCTTTTTTGGTCACAGTTTTATTTAATTTTATTGCCATATTATTTATTTATTTTATTATAGTCTTATGATTGTGGGCGGATCTTGGGGTTTGTTGTAAATAGTTATACACATAAAATGTTTAATAAAGAAAGAATCACAAACCAATATCCAAAAGTTGTAATTCACTATTTGTTTGTCTTGCAGTTTCTTCACATACATCTCATACTCCTCCATCTACACGCTCCACAACATTTAAACCAACGGCTCTTTTAAGAGCCATCACTTGCAAAAGCTCTCCTACTCTCTTTCTCTCTCTCACTCACACACACACACACACACACACACACACACACACACACACACACACACACACACACACACACACACTCTCTCACTCTCTCTCTCTCTCACAAACTCACACACGCGCGCACACACACACACACTCTCATAAACACACACACACACATATATGCACATGCACTCTATCTCTCACACACACACACACACACACACACACACACACACCCTCTCTCTCTCTGTCTGTGTCAATTTTTCTTTGCCTATTTCTCTTTGCATTCTTTCTCTTCTTTTCTTCAATATGGCATCTTCAGGTTTTGACCAACTATGTCAGGAAGCTGCAATTATTTCAAAGGATCTTGAAATGAAAGCTGACAATTACTGAACTTGAAGCAGCTACCAGGGAGGCTGAACAAATTCTACAAACGTTCAATCCTCCACTGGTAATGTTCATTACATTTCAGTTTTCTTCTTCATGTAGTTACTTTTTTATTTACATTAAGTTGCTTTAATAAATGTATATTGTTTTTATCTGTTAATAGATTTCCAAGTCCTTACTTTCAATCAATTTTAGCAATTTCTTTCAACATTTTTATTTCCAATTTTCATTATTTATTTTTTCCCAGCTGAAAAAGAAGACCAAACGAGCCAGTGGCACTCTTCTCGAGCCGGTCTCTTTTGTGGAGAGGGATGAGTATGAGCATCTTGTGCCTAAATGGAGAAGGCCAATATCTACAAAGGCAATTAAATGGTATGTCTGCTATAATTTGCACAATGTATTCTAGCACCTCATACAGTTTTCTCCTCTGATAATGTGTAGCACCATAATTTGCCTGTACTGTATATTTCTATTAATCTCTAATAAATCTCTATTTGTAGCTACAAAGATCAACAATTCAGTCAGTACGTCATCTTTGGAGTCTGGGCAAGGATACATTGATCATGGTGAGTAATAACACCAACAATTTTCACAAATCATGCAGAGTTATTATTAATTATTTGTTATGTCTCATTGTTCCCAGGTGAAAGGCCATCACTGTCTGCTCGCACTGTTTGGCCAGCTGTTGAAGATATAGGTGTGTATTATTGTGTCATTACTGCTTTGTAATGATCAATCTAACTAACTGGCATGTACTGTACACTATAATTGTGTTAGTTTTTACAGCTTTTACAGAAACTCTTCATCAAGAGGTAGAGGATCTGCTAGCTGATAGTGAAGACATTCAGTACACAGATCCGACTTCCTCAAACACTTGGTCTATTGGCATGGCCCAGAGTAAGAAGAAGTGGGCAGCTTTGAGGCCAGAGATAGTGGAGTCGTTATTAACGGTGGAGTATACAGAGATCCAGCAGTGTCAGCACTGCAGACTGAAGCGATCTATTATCCGCTGTAAGGACTGCATTCCTAAACAGCTGTACTGTGCAGACTGTGATATAAAGTATTGGCCCATGAAAGGAAACTTCACAACTGAGAGACAGATGTGAAAGGATTCTTTCAACCCCTATCCCCAAAAACTTTGGTCAAGGTGGATATTGAAGGCCAATTCCAATTTGAAGAAAAAAAGTATGTAGTTTTTTTTTTTTTTCAGAATTATAAAACCTTACAATCTATCATGTGAATTTCCATGTAGTCATAATAATAATGAAACAATGTTATTTATGGTAGCTCATTTTTTTTTTCTAGATTGCCTTTTGCCTCTTGAAGCACCTGAGCAAATTTGCCAATGTGCCACTGATTCCATTGAGGTGTCAGAAGGTAAAAGGGCCATTTTCATAGGAATCGATGGTGAGTCCAGTGTAAAACAAACAAACAAAAACAAATATTTTAATTATTGTTTTTTTTTTTTTTTTTATATTACAAATACATTATAAATACATTGTTATTTCAATAGGTCGCTACAATGTCAGCTTGCCACACTTCACATGTCCAAAATGTCTTGTGAGCAGAACAACCAGCATCCCGCAACTGATCAAGTCTGGTTACTGGCCTGCCACAGCAAGCTGTGAAACATTATATAAAATAGATGTGTTTGTGTCCTAAGACCACATGAAACTGACTGCTCCTGGAATGTCTAGACAGTCCTTCACCAGTTTACTAGAACAGCGGACAGAGTTCTTTGGCTGAGTATTAATTGAATTAATTAAGTTTCCTTTGCGTGAAGAGGACGGCATTGCCTTATTGACCATTTCTCTATGGCGGGAATTATTGGATGGACCGGTGTAGAGAAATACGCGGAAGGAGATCGTGGATGTTTCGCCCGCGGTGGTGATCCGGCCTGACGCCCGCGAAATAACACTGGAGGATTGTGGCAAAGGTTCCTCAAAGACGAAAGATTATTCAAAGGACGGGAATTGCTCGATTCGGACATGCAGGGCCGGACTGGGACACAATTTCAGGCCGGGAAATCCTACACCCATCCAGGCCATGCACCCAAATAAAATTTAAAAACATGGACAACCCTATTTTTTTCCCTAAATTACATTTATTTCACAGTATGACCATAACATAAAAACATAAACAACCAACCTAGAAGTAAAGCAGTCCTAATATCAAATGGGTCAGCACATAATGTTATACAAGCATTTACTCTAGAAGTCCAAAGCTGTTACTACTACCTCTCTACTTCTCACTCTTAAATGTATATAAACTGCAGAAGAGAGGTTAAACAAAAATGTTTGCTTAGAAGGTCAGCAGGTTGCGTAAGACTTCGCTGCTCTCAGCAACTTTATCAATAATCTTGTCAATGTCAATTCCAACAAGTATCTCCCTCTCTGTTGACATTAACATGAAGGCCTCAAGGTGTTCCTGATTAATAGAGGTCCTAAGTCTGTTCTTCACAAGCTTCAGTGTGGAGAAGTTTCTTTCACAGGCTATTTGTGTCACAGACAATGTCAACAAAAATTTGTAGCCCAGTCCAATGACATGATGGGCATCAGTGAGAAGGTTGTATTTAGACAGCAGGATATGGCAACATATTGCACAGTTTTTGCAAGTTGAACAAACTGTGCTCACCAACTCCAAGCCCTCATCAGCACCTGAAAGGTTGGCATCTTCTCCTGAGATCTCCTTCACTGTCTTTACACTATAGCTATCCAAAGTAGACATCTTCAGCCTTTTCCAATGTGTTGCCAAATTTGTCAGCTCTGCCTGCAATGTCTCCACTGTGGCACGATCATCAAAGTTGATCAAAAATTTGCTAAGTTCCCCTAGAGCGGATTTTGGGAGCCCATTTTTTTGTATTTCAGCAAAAATTTTAGGATCCATGCAAGCAAAATCTGAACACAGACCTGCACTTGCTGTGTATCGGTGGTAGATGCTATCTTGGACAGTGTCCATGATGACGTTGTGGACTTTGACTCTGTATTCTTTCAAAGAATCTGAAAGTGGCTCATCCTCTGCCATTTCACCTGGTATGGCTTTCTTTTTTCTTTGCCTTTTTTCTGGGAGGGCAGTTTGAACTTCAAAGTCACAATCATCCTGCTCCTGTAGATTGCTGTTTGCCCACTGTACAAACACCTTCAAAATCCCGGCCGAACCTTTTCAAGTTGTCTTCAGTTCCCATTACCATGTCCATGCCACTCGTCTGAAGGTACTTTGACAGTGGTTCATATCTGAGTAATGCCTCCATGTAACCTCTGGCTTTCACTCTCACAGTCGGCTGCATTGTATTGTCTTTCTCCATCTTCGCCATGGTGGTAACAAGGTCAATGAAAAGTGCCCCCTCAGGATTTCCAAAATGTCCAAAAACTTTGCGTAGTGCTTGGTCTTTGGACCACCACCGTGTTTCTCCTATCTGAGCAATACGTCTGTGTCTCCTGTCCTCACTGACCTCCTCCCACACTTTCATGCGTTTGTAGGACTCACGTATGAATGTGGCAATGTCATTTAGCAGGGAGAAAAGTGATGCACTTGACACTACAATTCCAGTTGTTTCTGCCAACAAAAGGTTAAGAATATGTGCATAACACCAAACATGGACTTGTGCTGGTGCCTCTTGTTTGAGAAGTGCAGAAAATCCCTTGTACTGCCCTTGCATGTTTACAGCCCCATCTGTTGAGTTGCCAATGCATTTCTTGATGTTAATGCTTGATGTTCAGCAAAACAACAAGATTTTCTCCAGTAGAGGACTGACAGTCGATTACTGCAATTCGTTTCTCATTGGTGACATTGGTCAAATATCTGAGTACAATGGCACATTGATTCTTCGATGTCAAATCTTGTGTTGTGTCCAATTGTACTGAATACATTCCAGCTTCCTTAACTTCTTCAGCAATGCTTTGTTGGATTAAGAGACTGATAACACTAATGACTTTGTTTACTGTTGTCTTTGACAGCAAAGTCACAAGGGATCCTCTTCCTTTACGTCCACCTTCATGCAGCTTTTTACTCTTTTCAATGCATTCACTGACATGTCCTTGCAGACAGGCATCATATTTGCTCAGCAGCAGTATTAATTCAAAAAAATTTCCATGATCTAAAGTCAAGTCTTCTAAGGAATAAGCACTCTCATGTTCATCACCATGATAACTAAGGCCACGCTTACCAATGACCTTGATGACATTAATCATACGTTCCATGACCTGTCGCTTCTTCCTTACTTGATCTCGATGTGCTGATATCTGTTTTTCTGTCAGTAGACTACATATATATCCCTTGTTATAGAAAATAGGTCTCTGCACTCTCTCTGTGGATTTTGCTCCCTTCATGCTCAGCAATCCTTTGATGAACATGCTTCCATGCACTCATTCCACCTTTGATAAATGAACTATCACTAGCTGAGGGTTTGGCAAATGCCAGACAAATGGAACAGTATAAAGAGTGTGACTCTTCACAGTATGTCAACCACTTCCTGTTTATTTTGTCTTTGCTGTAGAAGATGTTAGGAATGGCCTGTTTTGGGCTTTGCTGTGGATGGTAGCGGAAAAAATGGTCTAAATCCTTAGGCTGGGGCCGTGCAAAATAATTAAAAGCTTTCTCTTGAACGGTACCCTCACTTTCCTTTTCCTTCTCTTCATTTTCCCTAAGATCTCTCTGTCTTTCCCTTCCACCAGGATCATCAGCCTCACACACTAAGTAAAGAGGAGAACACCTGTTCTAAAACTTTAATATAAATATATATATATATATATATATATATATATATATATATATATATATATGTATGTATGTATGTATGTATGTATGTATTGTGGCCGGGCGGGGAATGACACGACAGAACAAAAGACTTTAGTGAGCCCCGGAGGGTGAGTTTATTGAACAGCGTGGTGAAAACAAACAACAATACTGGTGGGTGAGGTGACGGCGTCCTTGGTGCTCGGTGCTGGGTGAATCCTTCCTTCCCTGGTGCTTTCCTGGTGACAGTGGCCGGTGAGGGGTGGGTGCGGGAACGCGCGTTCACCCCGGTGAGTGAGTCCAGGAAGTGCTGAACCAATCGGTCACGGCGAGTCTGGGGAAAAAGCGATACAGAGAGTCGGTAAGTGTTACCCTTCATTGGAGATCCTTCTCACCCGTCTGTGGTGAGCTATCTGCTTATATTGAAGGTTTTGCCGTGATCGATTGGTCCGTGGTGAGTGGCTCCAGGTGCCGCTTGTGTGTTGCCAGGGCGACGCTGATTGTTCCTCGGGACTCCCGCCACAGTATGCATGTATGTATGTATGTATGTATGTATAAAGTGTGTGTATTTTTCTTGTACCTGTCTCTTCTTCACCTGTCACTTCTTCTTCTGGCCTCATATAAACAGAACTGTCTCCACCTTGGTGCAAAACAACCAACTTATTGTAAATTGTTTGCCCAGAATCTACATCTATTTTAGTAAAAATCAAAGTATTATATTTATGATTTTTTTTTATCTTAAAATTACTTAAATATCCAACATTTAGCACTATATTTCGTCCAATATGTTAAAAAAAAATTTTTTTCTTATTTTGCTTCCACCTGTCATCTCACTCCTTGGCTGAATCTGATGTGTGATCATTGCACCACAGGTAGTGCTAGGTTGACTGTCTCCACCTTCATTTGATAAAAAAAAAGAAGGAAAAAACTTTTAAACCTCACAAAAGGGCAGACATAATTTTCTAAATTGTCTAATAAAATGTTATTGCATTATTTTTTGTTGATGTCTGCACTATCACTCCTGTCTCCCTGCTCCCAGTACCACATAAATGTTTTTTTTTTCGTTGTTCTTTCCCTCTCTGCTCCACCTGGCCGCTTTCTCTCCATCATCGGGTGATGCTCGCATTTTCTGTTTAATTTTTCTGAATTCTCCCGGTGCTCCCGATGGCCAGTCCGGGCCTGCGGACATGTTAGGACGGTACTGCGGTGCTAAATGCTGCAAAACTGTCAATGGATTGAGGTGAGACTGCAGAATGTATACATCTTACCATTGATTGCTGAGTGCTCTCCACTTGTGTTAATTATCTGAACGTGCTCCTCCCGAACTTTGTTAATAAAACATAATTTAAAGGGCACCTATTATGACTCTTTTCACAAGATGTAAAATAAGTCTCTGATGTCCCCAGAGTGTGTATGTGAAGTTTTAGCTCAAAATACCCAACAGATAATTTTTTACAACATGTTTAAATTGTCATTTTTTGGGGCTCAGAAAAACGCGCTGTTCTAGTGTGTATCCCTTTAAATGCAAATGAACTGCTGCTGCCGGTGTTACAATATATTCGGTTCCTGAAATATTTGGTTCCAATTGGTGGAGCTACCATGAATATTCACGAGACCATATCGTGGGCGGGGGCGACCAATACTACAGGCAAGTGGAACAGAAATTATTAGCGTGAGCACCTCAGATCGCGTTTTGTCCTAAACTACTCCTAACTGTTCGTTTCTCATGATGAATGACTGAGATTAAGCTTTTTAAATGTGTATTATTGCATGTTTAAATAAATATTTACAAATATATTCTTGTGTATTTATTCTGTCTCCCAAAGTTGTCTGTATAGTATTAAAATAGCTTTTAAATTATAGCTCAAGACAACATAAGAACTTGGAGTTGCATACTGCATGCTTTGAATGTTGCTTTACACTCAACTGAAAATAATTTTGATTCACAACTGTCATACTTTATCATAAATGTTAAGCTTCAGTTGCTTTAACAGTTGTTTTCTCTAGCAATGCTTTAAAACGTTGGTCAAATTAAGTGATAATTATTTCAATTGTATTGATGTATACAAGCAAGGTCCAACTAAAGTAATGTTGTAGCTACTTAGTTTGTGCAGTTTGTAGTCTTGATAGTAGTTTATTGTTTGCCTTTCCTGCTGTAGTAATATTTCCCTTTTCAGACCTCAGTAGTCACAGCCAAGGTTGGTGACACAGTGGTTACTATATTACATAATGGGTTAGGATTTGCTCCATGAATGTAGCTCTAAATTCAAACTGAGCTGTACGTATTTTCCCATAGGCTATATAGGACGTTGTGGTTGAAAATGAAAATTAGAGATGTTCCTTGAAGGCATGCTCTGTGCACTGAACAGCACTCGAAACAAGGAAGAGCCCACTTTTATGGCCATTAGGCCATTAGGCACCCAGGGCAAATAAAAACCTCACTGTATAATATAGTATAAGATCTCATCTAAAAGTAGTATGTTTTGAAGATACTATCAGAGAAATCACTTAGTGTTACTTAACTCACCTTTGATTGTGAAGTTCTGTGCCCTTCTAAGAAGGACATTTTTTAAAATATTTACTATATAGGCCTATCTATATTCACAGCCAAAATTAAAAATTCAACAAGTATGGGTATAGGTTTTTTTTTTTTTTTTAAATATGAATTGTGGTTGAGACTCGTTATTCTTTTAAAACATCACCATAGCCAATTGAATGTTGAATGTTCCACAAACTGTAATGAACCAATTATTAATTGGCCAGAGCTGTGTACAATAGTTAATTGCAGGTCAGAAAAGAAGTTTCTCGGGTGTGGTGGGTCATGGTCATGGACATATACTTAAAAAGTATTATCATTTAAAGAAGAGCATAGAAACCATGTTTATAATATAATATACATAAAATTATCTACCTATCCTAAATACTTTAAATTTGAAAAATAAAAACATCTGCCTCAACATATTTCTGTGTAAAATCTATTGAGTTTTTTTTTTAAAGCATTCATTCATTAACTCGAAATTACTTTTATAGTAAGATAAAGTGTCTTAAAATTAAATATTTTATTCATATTCATCTGTAAAAAATGAGAATGTTAGACAATAGAAAAACCATGGGATCATGGACAAAATTACTACAGCAAGACTAATAAAATATTTACTATAATATTATTTTTCAAATATAAATTTATAACTATACCTTTCCTTCATTTTTAGTACTACACCAGTGTGTTTTTGTGTTCACTTGTTTACAAAAAAATTACATAAGAATGATAACATTAATAAACTGATAAGATGTAGGCCTAATTTTTATGATTAATGGTTATTTTCACTTAATTTGACCAACGTTCTAAAGCATTGCTAGAAAAAAAAAAAACTGTTAATGCATCTGAAGCTTAACATTTATGATAACCTTTGATAACGTATGACGGTTGTGATATAAAAAAAAAAAAAAGATAAAGTATGATGGTATCAAAAAGATTTCCAGTTGAGTGTAAAGCAACATTCAAAGCATGCAACTCCATGTTCGTATGTTGTCTTGAGCTATCAGCCTATAATTTAAATTCTATTTTAAAAATATGCAGACAACTTTGGGAGACAGAATAAAAACACAATAATATAATTGTAAATATTTATTTAAACATGCAAAATTAAAAAGCTTAATATCAGTCATTCATGAGAAACGAACAGTTCTATAGCATAGCATGTCAACAACAACTAATCTGGGCGAAATTTGGAGAAATATGGCTTTATTGTAGGTCTTCCAACGCTTCCTACAGGATCAGGTCTGTAGCTACTACAGTAGTTCAGCTAAACACAGTATTGAGAAACACATGCTACATAAATGATGAATTACTTATAAAATATATAGTTTACGCTTAACTTCGTTCAACTTTATTACCTGTTTGAAATAAATAATCCATAAAACAAAACGCGATCTGAGGCGCTCACGCTAATAATTTCTGTTCCACTCGCCTGTTGGTCGCCCCGCCCACGATATGGTCTCGTGAATATTCATGGTAGCTCCACCAATTGGAACCAAATATTTCAGGAACCGAATATATTGTAACACCGGCCCACTGTAGTGGACACGCACCGTAGCCTGTTTTCTGCGTGCGTCAAAGCTGCAGGCAGGAAAACGTACTCGGTTACTAACGTAACCTCGGTTCTCTCTAGAAGAGGGAACGAGTACTGCGTTTGAAAAACGCTGCGGGAAAAGTCTCTTTTCACGAAATACTGAAGCAAAATTATCCTTAATTTTCATATTTGTAAAACGCATTGCGGCAGTGCACAGCCATGGCGAGACGGCTCGCTCACTCATTGGCTGTTCTGCGGCAACTGCATGAGCCTATCGAGCGAGGGCTGATGCAACATCAGACCAATGAGAGCGCTTCGCGCGCTCCTCGTCACATCCCGCCGAAACGGGTGTGGCCATCCCCTATAAAAGGAGCTCGAGTAGGCTGATTCAACTGGTTTTCATCGCCGAAGCGAACCAGAGCGAACCGCGCGCACGGCAGGGAACGCAGTACTCGTTCCCTCTTCTAGAGAGAACCGAGGTTACGTTAGTAACCGAGTACGTTCTCTTACGAGAGTTCTCTCGTACTGCGTTTGAAAAACGCTGCGGGAACCACTTGTAAGACGCCGTGCGTGCTGGGATGAGAAAACACCGACCACTGGAAGCTAGTCCAGGTATACAGTGCATAATCACCCGGTAGACTCGGAGAGTCTGGAGGGGGGGGGGACAACCACCCTCAGATAGCTGCGTCCTAAGACGCGATATAACATCACATAGGCAGGGGAAGGCCTGGCTAATGTGGGAAATGTGGGTCTTACGCAAATTTGCCCAGATATATGCGCCCTTAGGCGCGAAACAGCGCCACATAGGCAGGGGAAAAACCTGGCTGATGTGGGAGATGTGGGTCTTACGTAATTTCGCCCAAATGGATGCGCCCTTAAGCGCGATACAACGTCACATAGGCAGGGAGAGCCTGGCTGATGTGGGAAATGTGGGACTTACACACTTTCGCCCAAATAGGTGCGTTCTAGACGCGATATAACATCACATAGGCAGGAGGGAGCCTGGCTAATGTGGGAAAAACATGGGTCTTACACAATTCTGCCCAGAAAACTTCGGCGGCGCTGTGGGTCTGCGATATCAGTGCCGTGTTTAGACAGCTGACTCGAATACACCGAAAATACTTGGCTTGCAAGTGCGGTGAAGTCTTCGGTGGCGTTGTGCGCCTGCGAAATCAGTGTCGTGGTTAGACAGCTGATTCGGCTAAACCGAAAACAACCTGGCCTGCAAGGCGGGAACTTCTAGGTTGTAGAACCTTATGAATGTAGACGGCGAGGCCCAGCCCGCCGCCGTACATATTTCCTGTAAGGAAATCCCGCTAGACCAGGCCCACGATGAGGCAACGCCTCTCGTGGAATGCGCTCTAATGCCCAACGGGCACTGAAGGCCCTTGGTAGTATAAGCCATTGTTATGGCGTCAACCACCCACCTGGACAGGCTCTGTTTCGAAACAGCCGTTCCCTTGGAACGTCCACTGAACGAGACAAAGAGCTGCTCCGTCTGTCTGAAGGCAGCGGAGCGGGACACATAAGCTCTTAAAGCCCTAATGGGGCAAAGACAGCTCGAGTCCCCTTCCTCGTTTGATCCCGGCAGGGCAGACAGGGAAATAACCTGAGCCCTAAACGGAGTGTTGAGGGATTTCGGCACGTAGCCGTGCCTAGGTTTGAGTATGACTTTGGAGTCATTGGGCCCAAACTCCAAGCACGTTGGACTCACAGAGAGCGCGTGCAGATCGCCTATGCGCTTCACCGAAGCGAGGGCCATCAAAAACACCGTTTTGAAAGACAGATGTTTGAGGCTGACAGATTGGATAGGCTCAAAGGGGGGACCTTTCATGGCTGCCAAGACCGTAGAAAGGTCCCACACCGGGACTGAGGGAGGTCTGGGGGGATTCAGCCTCCTAGCTCCCCTGAGGAAGCGGATGACTAAATCGTTCCTTCCCAGTGACTGGCCTGGCGTTGCTGTCGAGCACGCTGCGATAGCCGCCACATAGACTTTGAGCGTGGAAGGGGATCTGCCCTTGTCCAACAGCTCTTGTAGGAAGGAGAGAACCTCCGTCACCTCACAATCGAGGGGTGACAGGCCCCGAGCTGTACACCAGCTGGAGAAAACCGACCACTTCGAGGCATAAAGCCGCCTGGTGGAAGGCGCTCTAGCCTGAGTGATGGTGTTCAGCACTCCATCCGTGAGACTAACGGGTAACCGTTGAGCGTCCACGCATGAAGGGACCACAGCTCTGGGTGTGGGTGCCAAATCGAGCCCCTGGCCTGCGAGAGGAGATCTCTCCTCAATGGCACTGGCCATGGAGCGGAGTCTGCTAACTGCATCAGGACTGGAAACCAGGCTTGGTTGTCCCAGAACGGTGCTATAAGCAGTACTGGGCATTTCACTTCCCTGACTCGCTCCAGCACCTGAGGTAGGAGGGAGACTGGGGGAAACGCGTATAGCGGGCAGTGCGGCCACTTGTGGGACAGCGCGCTGTCGTTCTTCGAAAAGAACACGGGGCAGTGAGCGTTTTCTGGGGACGCGAATAGGTCCACCTCCGCCCTGCCGAATCTCTGCCACAACAGCCGGACTGTTTGTGGGTGTAGAGACCATTCGCCCGTGGGAACGTTGTTCCTGGACAGCCTGTCTGGACCCAGGTTGAGTGTCCCGGGCACATGCACCGCTCTCAGCGAGCGCAGGTTGCGCTGAGCCCATATTAGGAGGCGCTCGGCCAGCCTGTAAAGGGAACTGGATCCGAGACCGCCCTGGCGATTTATGTAGGACACCACGGCCGTGTTGTCCGAGCGGACTACGACGTGTTGGTCCTTGATGTGGGGACAAAAGCGCGTCAGCGCGTTGTGAACTGCTAGCATTTCCAGGCAGTTGATATGATGGAGCTTTTCTCGTTCTGACCAAAGGCCAAAGAACGGCCTGCCCTCGAGCAGCGCTCCCCATCCCGAGGTGGATGCGTCCGTAGACACCACTTTCACTCTCGAGGAAGTCCCCAGGCTTACACCTGAACGGTACCAATCGCCCGCCGCCCATGGTCTCAGGGCTGCTGCGCAGTCTTGATCAACTTTGAGGCGCAATCGGCTGAGTGCCCACGCTCCGCGTGGCACTCGCGCTTTCAACCAGAACTGCAGAGGGCGCATGCGAAGCAGGCCCAGCTGGAGAACTGATGATGCTGAGGCCATGAGGCCCAGCATCCTCTGAAACCGTTTGAGCGGGATAATCGCACCGCAGCGGAAGGCCCTCGCTGCGTGCTGTATGCGCAGCGCGCGCTGTTGCGACAGCCGCGCCGTCATAGAACGAGAGTCCAGAACGATGCCCAGAAACGATATAGTTTGGCTGGGGTTCAGGGAGCTCTTCGTCCAATTGATCGTGATACCAAGATACTCGAGGTGATCGAGTAACATGGTTCTGTGCTCCACGAGCTGAGATCGTGATTGAGCTATGATCAGCCAGTCGTCCAAATAGTTCAGCACTCGCATGCCCCTGAGTCTGAGGGGAGCGAGCGCTGCGTCCATGCACTTCGTAAATGTACGGGGTGCCAGGGACAAGCCGAATGGCAGGACTGTATACTGGTATGCCCGACCCTCGAAGGCGAATCTCAAGAATCGCCTGTGGCGTGACGCTATCTGTATTTGGAAATACGCGTCCTTTAGATCTATCGACATAAACCAGTCTTCTCGGCGAATGTGCGCGAGGATTTTGCTGGTCGTGAGCATTTTGAAACTGCGTTTCACTAAAGCTCTGTTTAGTCGTCTTAGATCTAGTATGGGTCTGATACCACCGTCCTTTTTGGGGACTAGGAAGTATCTGCTGTATAGCCCCCCTTCGCTTTGAGCTTGGGATACATGTTGTATCGCCCCTTTGCTCAACAGTTTTGATATTTCGGCGCGAAGTAGGTGTGCTACTTCTGAATTCACCGTAGTTTCGACGCGCGCTGTGAAGCGTGGAGGGCGTCGACAAAACTGTAGCGAGAAGCCTCTCTTTATAATGTCTAGCACCCAGTCCGAAACCCCTGGAAGCGCGGCCCATGCATCTGCATGGCCGGCTAGGGGTTGGATGCGAAGCGCGCTCTGTTCGCTGTGCGACGGCGGCGCTTCGGGGTGCGCTAGCATAGGCGTTACGCCTGTGACATTTGAGGCGGGGACCGCGCGTAATACAGCGGGCAAAACGCTCATCCTCGACCCCGCTACAGTGTTTATCTGAGCGAGGGAGGTCTGAGAAGGTCTCATGGGACTCATGCAGCCTACAAGTGAACGTGGGCGGGGACCGGGCACGTTTACTGCTTTGGCCGCGCTGTCTGCTTGAACAGAGCGGGCGCGCACAGGTCCCGTTTTTACAGGGAGCCTGTGGCTTGCCAGACATAGCGTTTGTGGGCACTGGGAAGTGGGCACTTTGACTATGTTTGGGGCGCGATCGAACTGCGTCGATCTTATGAGTACGGGCCCTGTGTGCAGGGCTGTGCTTGTGTGTAGGGATGGGCACAGAGAAGTGGGCATCAACACTACATTTATAGCACCATCGGCCTTGGCCGGGACACCAGAAAATACACTCTTTTCGGGATTTATCTGGGTAGCCGTAAAAACGGCTTTTGTGTGCAGGCAAGCGGGCAACTGTGCGGGCTTGTGCTCTGCTGAGAACGCTGAAGCAGTCGCAATTCCTGGGACTGAGACAGCGGTGCGCTTTGGTGAGGGCCCGGTCGCAACGGGGCTTACACACCTGCGCTTTCCTAGGCGTGCTAGGATTTCTTTGGGGCTTCCGGCTTCAACACAACCCTTGGTCGCGGCCCGCGGTGAGTGGGGCGGCGGCTAGTAGAGCGAGAGCGAGGGCGAGAGCTGCGCTGCTGTCGCTGTGAGGGGGCGGCCGAAGGCGGGGGCTGAGGCTGTGAGCTCCGAGGGGCCTGTTTCTCACGGCCCGCTGCAGAACTGGGGCGCTTCGGCAGGAAGTGCTTGAACGCCTGTGACGCTTTCTGGGCTTCGGAAAATCTCTCCACGAACTCGGAGAGAGAAGATCCAAAGAGGCCAGCGGAGGATAGCGGGGCGTCGAGGAACGCGTTGCGCTCTGCATCAGCCATCTCCGTGAGCGTCAGCCACAAATGCCTCTCGGCTACGGTAGCGGAAGCCATACAGCGTCCCATGGCTTGTGCTGCAGCCT
Organism: Abramis brama; assembly: GCF_963993115.1. Taxonomy (NCBI): domain Eukaryota; kingdom Metazoa; phylum Chordata; class Actinopteri; order Cypriniformes; family Leuciscidae; genus Abramis; species Abramis brama. The sequence continues at coordinate 11,005,771 of NC_139966.1, forward strand.
TGGTAGCGCGGAGGGAAAGATCCGACGCGCTTCTCAGGTCCGTGATGCAGATAGCTTCAGGTCCTATCTCGTCCAGTTTGCGGAGGAGATCGCCTTGGAAAACCTGAAGCGTGGCCATGGTGTGCAGAGCCGATGCCGCCTGCCCAGCGGCGGAGAAGATCCGCGCGAGCAGCGACGACGTCATGCGGCAGGCTTTTGACGGCAGCACTGGCTTAGTCCGCCGTCCAGCAGAGGGCGGGCAAAGGTGGGCTGCTATCGCCTGTTCCACCGGTGGCAGAGTGAGGTAGCCTCGGTCCTGAGCATTATCCACGGAGGAAAATGCTGGGGATACAGACGAACGTGTTCGTGTAGAAAAGGGAGCGTTCCAGGCCTTCGCCACTTCTTCATGAAGCTCAGGAAGAAACGGAGCGGGCTTAGACACAGGAGAAGTGCGCTCACCAGGGAGGAAGCTACCATCAAGCCGGGTGCGCGAGGGGAGTTCCGGTGCAGACCACTCGAGGCCGAGGCTCGCCGCGGCCAACGCGAGTACTCGCATGAGCTCCCTCTCGATGCTAGCTCTAGCCGACGGCTTTCGGGCAGGAGGCGTGAGATCCGCAGAGCTCGCCCAGTCCTCACTGCCTGAAGCTAGCAGAGAGCAGGAATCCTTATCGACCGACTCGGCTTCAGAAACAACTTCCTCAGATGAAGCGGCGGCAGACTGCGGGCGCTGAGCATCGGGAAGTGCTTCGGGGGAAGCCGGCGAAGCTGGCGGGCGAGCCGGCGAGCTTTGTCGGGAAGAGGTGGGTTCCGGGGCCCGCTGCGAGCGGCGCTTCTTACGCAGAGTCACCATCGGCAAAAGCTCGCAGTGAGGGCAGCCGCCGTCAGCGAGCGCGAGCGCTGCGTGATCTTCGCCCAGACAGGAGACGCAAATAACGTGGCGGTCTCCCTCGGTGAGCGGGGCTCGGCACGAGCCACAGGATGGCATCTTGAAAAAGACGCGGCTCTTTTAGGGGTGAGTGTTCGGGGAACACTGCACACACACACACAGAACAGAGCAGATAAAGGATATGAAGCGCCGGAAAGCGCAGCAGGTACGGCAGTAGAAGGCGGCGAAGGCCAGCGGCTTCAAGGGCTCGTCCCGCTGAAAAGCTTGCCTCGACGACGCTTGCTTCTCCGTGATCCAGCGATGCGTGAGCTTCGCTGAAGAGATAAAAATCAGTTGAATCAGCCTACTCGAGCTCCTTTTATAGGGGATGGCCACACCCGTTTCGGCGGGATGTGACGAGGAGCGCGCGAAGCGCTCTCATTGGTCTGATGTTGCATCAGCCCTCGCTCGATAGGCTCATGCAGTTGCCGCAGAACAGCCAATGAGTGAGCGAGCCGTCTCGCCATGGCTGTGCACTGCCGCAATGCGTTTTACAAATATGAAAATTAAGGCGCGAGGTTTCCTGTAGCTTTCCTGTAGCTCAAACAGTAGAGCGTTGGCGCTTGCAACGTCAAGGTCATGGGTTTGATTCCCAGGGAAAGCAAGAACTGATAAGAATGTAAATGTGTACCTTGAAATGCAATGTAAGTCGCTTTGGATAAAAGCGTCTGCAAAACAAAAAAAAAAAAAAAAAAAAAGGATAATTTTGCTTCAGTATTTCGTGAAAAGAGACTTTTCCCGCAGCGTTTTTCAAACGCAGTACGAGAGAACTCTCGTAAGAGAACCATAGAGAGGAAGAGAAAGCGTTGACAGCGCACAGAATGCAAACTCAAACAGGGTGACAGAGAGCCAAAACATATTTTACACTGGCACAAATATCACATCACGGTAAGTCTTCAGGAATTAATCTTCAGTATTATAATGATATCGAGCTCTGGATTCTGCTTTTAGATTAATTTACAGACTCTTTACAATCTGAAATATACAGAGGTGGAAAGTAAACATGTAAATGTTCAACACTTCCGCTCTTCTGTAGGCCAGGTGTTGATTCACAGACGATCAGCTTTAGTGAGAAGATCGATTATGACAAACAGATGTATTTTTGATGGCTACAGAAAATCTATACTCTCCAATTAAAGTGTCTGGATTGTGATATTTAAAGGAAGAAGCCTGAGTAATTAATCTGATAAATCATTTAATGTTTTTATTTCACCTATGTGAAAATGCTCAATAACAATAATAATAATAATAATAACCTAGATTAAAAAGTTCATCGAGACAAACTTTAAGTTGGCTTGAGAAAGTTTGGACCAGAAAGTTTGAATAAGTTTAAAGTAGTTTACAGTTTAAATTAGTTTGAAGTTTAAAAGTAGTTTAAAGTATAGTTTGAAGTAGTTTTAAGTAGATAGATAGATAGATAGATAGATAGATAGATAGAGCAACATCGGTTGCTAGGGTGTTTGCTAAGGGGCTTATGATAATTTATGATAAAAGTTAAGTAGCTAATGATGGTTAAGTGTCTTTTGTTTTTGTTTTTCTTTGTTTGTGTTAACCTCTCTGTTTTGTTAAAATGCAAATTATCTTTTGCTATGTGTGACATAAAGCTGGGTTCTTTATACATCAATGGTGCCAGAGAGGATGCAAAGAGAGTTTACCTTATCAGTTTGTTTAAAGTTAAGAAATTAAATGTCATTTTTTTCACAAGAAAAATAGCACCGTTGAAAATGAAACTGCATGGAAGAAAGATTGGGATGGGGAAGTTGTTCTCAGTCATAAGAGTAGTAACAGTGGTGGAGTTGGTAACCTGTTTTCTAGAGATTTTTTTTTAACCATTTCTTGTGTTACTGAAGAAATCATTGAAGGTTGCTTGTTAAAAATACAAGCTTTAATTTTGAAAGTGTAAAAATGACTTTCATCAGTGTTTATGGAGAGACCAGAGGTGGCGCAGTCCTTCTATGAGGGTTTACCTAAGGTTTCCGAGGAGGATAATGCATAGTTGGATGACTCCGATCTCTGCTGATGAACTACATTCTGTGTTGCAGAGTCTAGAAAGCGGTAAAGCTTCAGGCATTGATGGCCTTCCTGTGGACTTTTATAAAGTTTTCTGGCCAGTGATTGGCTATGATTTGTTGCTTGTTCTCAGAGACAGTTTAAGTAAAGGACATTTACCATTGAGCTGCAGGAGAGCAATCCTCACTCTTCTCCCCAAAAAAGGGGATTTACAAGAGATCAAGAGCTGGTGGCCGGTGGCTCTGCTCTGCACTGACTACAAACTTTTGTCAAAGGTGTTGGCAATGAGACTGAAAAAAGTTATGGAGCATATTATTCATGTTGACCAGACTGATTGTATATCCAATAGGTTGATATCTGACAATATCATTTTAATTCTTGATGTTTTGGACCTCTCCAATTCATTGGGTTTTGAAATTTGCCTGATTTCATTTGATCAAGAAAAGGCCTTTGACAGAGTCGAACACCTGTATTTGTGGCAAACGTTTGATGCGTTTGGGTTCAGCTCTGGCCTTATAAACATGATTCGAGTCTTGTATAGTGACATTGAGAGTATTTTAAAGATCAACGGTGGTTTAAGTGCTCCTCTTATGCCTGGTTCAGATTACAAGATTTTTGTGTCTGTTACGATAGTCACGGTGTCAGATTACACGATTTTGACTCCTAAAATCTTGTCGTGTCGTGGACAAGAAACATGTCAGACTACACAGTTTATATGAGTTCATACTCAAGAGTGTAAAGTGTTAAAATATGAGTGTTAAATTAACACTCAAGAGTGTTAAAGTTAATGAGATAATTAAGTGATTAATTGAGTGATGATTGAGCATTATTGAAGACACCTAATATTAACAAGCTGAATCACTGAAGGAGAAAATCATAAATTGTAAGTCACCATTATGGTGATCAGTGTTTGTTTCAGTTGGGCTCTTGATACTTTAGATTTATAACAGTCAGATGAACAAAGAAAAAATGTGATCTGATGGTGTTGGTTATGTTTTGACATAATCATGTTATGATCTGAAAAACGAAACTAATTGAGATAGTTTAGTTTAACTTGTTAATTACAGCAGCTCTGTGATTCTACAGCATATGATTTTCAGTATTTTTAATATAATCCAAAATATTTAATAAACATTGTTCTGATCAAAAGTGTGGCGAGGGGGGCGTGGTTTTGCGAAGTCTGTAGCAGGAGAGAAAGGAGGGGGCCGATCGGTGAGTAAGTAGGTCAAGTGCAAAATGATGAACACCTGTGTCTGATTGCAGTGATTGGCGTGGAGAGACCGGATATAAGCCGGCATTCGGGAGGAGGAGAGGAAGAGAGTTGGACTGAAACCTCACTGAGCGTCTGTGTCTTTTGAGTGGAAGCTGTCTTGTTGTTTTGTTTCTTGTTAAGCTGTGCGTGGCACGGTGAATGCGCTACGTGCGCCCTTTTTGTTTATTTACTTTTATTTATAATAAACTGAGTGTTTCAGTCACGCCGACCCCTGTCTTCTTCCTTCCTTACCCATACGAACATTGAACCTTATTACACTGGTGCCGAAACCCGGGAAGGAAGAAGATCGCCGCCGCCATGCAGACTCCGCCAGGAACGCCATTTGCGGACATCATCCAATCGCTCGCGGGTCTTCACCAAGAACATCACCAACATCTGCTGGCCATAAAAGAGGAGCAGGACAAACGGTTCGAGGCGCTCCTCCGTGGCCAGCATGAAGACCGCGAGCTGTTCCGGAGCTGGATAGACCGGGAGGTTAGGGCCGTCCCCCCAACATACAAAGACTCGTCCTCGCCGATACCTCTCAATAAAATGGGTCCCCAGGATGATCCGGAGGCATTCCTGGAGCTGTTTGAGAGGTCGGCTGAGGACCGGGGATGGCCCTCGACGGACTGGCCAATGCGGCTGATACCCCTGCTGTCAGGAGAGGCGCAGGTGGCCGCTCACCAACTGCCAGTCCAGAATCTCCTGGTCTATCAGGATCTCAAGCGGGCCATTCTTCAGCGGGTTGGCCGGACTCCAGAGCAACATCGGCAGAGGTTCAGGACACTGAACCTTGAGGAGTCTGGCCGACCCTTCATCATGGCCCAACAGCTCCGGGACTCCTGCCGCAAGTGGCTGATGGCCGACGGAAGCGACGTCGAGGAAATCATCGACCGTGTGGTACTGGAGCAGTTCGTGGCGCGGTTGCCACGGGAGACTGCACAGTGGGTCCAGTGCCACCGCCCGACGTCGCTGAACCAGGCCATCCAGCTGGCGGAGGACCAAATGGTGGCGTGCCCGGGGGTCGGCGAACCCCTACCATCTGCTTCTCTCTCTCTCTCTCTTTTTAACCCCTCTCCTAAGCCCTCTCCCCTTCCCAGGTATCGGGGAAACCTCCCACCGAGGCCAGCTCCAAGGTGGAGGACAGGGGGAACCGCGGAGCCGGTAGCTTCCCCCAGGCCTCTTCCCCGGGGAGGGGGCCCATCGAGGGGGGGATTCCCTCCACAGGCGGCGCTACCTCTCTCTCCACGCCAATCCCTTGACCCGCTTCCTGCCACTGGAGCGGCGGGGAAGCCCGGGCCGGCTTGTTGGCGCTGTGGGGACCCGGGTCATTTTATCGACCGGTGTCCGGTGATGGAGGTGGGGACGCTGATCCGGGTCCCCGACGCGCCGCAAGCTGCCCCTGATCAAGCTGGCCTGTACCAAATACCCGTGAGTATAAAGGGGGGTACTTTTCAGGCTCTGGTGGATTCAGGCTGTAACCAAACCTCTGTCCACCAAAGCCTGATTCAACCTAAAGCATTGGATAATAGCCGCATGGTTAAGGTACGGTGTGTGCACGGGGAAGTGGTGAATTATCCGTTAATGCCTGTGGATATTCAATTTAGGGGACAAAAGCATAGTGTGGAGGTGGCGATTAACCCGCACCTCCGGCATCCGCTGATTTTGGGGACAGATTGGCCAGCATTTAATGAGTTATTGGGTCATTTATGTGCGGATGCTTCTTGGGTAAAAAAGGATAAGGGGAAGGTGGCGATTGCTCAGTTGGGAGAAGCTGATCCGGAACCTCTGGGTACTGGTTCAGGGGAACGGAGTGCACTGGAGAGAACCATTCTCACAGAGCGCGATGATTTTCCCCTGGAACAGTCCCAGGATGACACGCTGAAACATGCCTTTGATCAGGTTCGCTCTATCGACGGCCAGCTTCTCCACACGGACCAACCACTCACCTATCCGTATTTTGCAATCCTAAAAGATAAGTTGTATCGGGTAACCCAAGATGCCCAATCAAAGCAGGATACAACTCAGTTGTTGGTACCTAAAAGCCGTCGGGAAATGCTTTTCCAGACGGCTCATTCTAATCCAATGGCGGGGCATTTAGGACAAACAGCGACACTTAACCGTCTCATGGCCCGGTTCTTTTGGCCGGGCATTCACGAGAATGTACGCAAGTGGTGTGCGTCTTGTCGTGAATGTCAGTTGGTGAATCCACCGGCCAACCCAAAAGCACCATTGTGCCCTATTCCGCTGATGCAGGTCCCCTTCGAACGAATTGGTATGGACCTCATCGGGCCATTAGAACGGTCAGCACGGGGACATCGCTTTGCTTTAGTCCTGGTGGACTACGCAACGCGATATCCTTAAGCAGTTCCGCTTCGCAATATTTCCGCAAATAGCGTGGCGAGCGCTCTGTTTCAATTAATCTCCCGGGTGGGAATCCCGAAAGAGATTCTCACCGATCAAGGCACGGCGTTTATGTCACGAACGATACGCGAACTTTACGGATTATTGGGCATTAAATCGATCCGGACCAGTGTCTATCACCCACAAACAGACGGGCTGGTCGAACGATTTAACCGCACTTTGAAATCCATGATTCGAAAGTTCGTACAAGAAGACGCCAAAAATTGGGATCGGTGGTTAGAACCCCTCTTGTTCGCTGTACGGGAGGTCCCGCAAGCCTCCACGGGGTTTTCCCCCTTCGAGCTTCTCTATGGGTGTCAGCCCCGCGGGGTGTTAGATGTCCTTAGGGAAACTTGGGAGGACGGACCTTCAGCTAGTAAAAATGAAATTCAGTATGTCCTGGACCTGAGAACAAAACTCCACACTTTGGGGCGGCTGTCACGGGAGAATTTGTTACAGGCTCAGGACAAGCAAAGTCGGCTGTACAACAGGGGGGCTAGACTGCGTCAATTTACACCGGGAGAGAAAGTGCTTGTATTACTTCCTACCTCTAGCTCAAAATTACTCGCAAAGTGGCAAGGACCTTTTGAGGTTACGCGGCGAATTGGAGATCTCAACTATGAGGTAATACGAACAGATAGGGGCGGAGCACATCAAATTTACCACCTCAACCTGCTTAAAAAATGGTCTGAGGTGGAATCAGTGATGCTGGCGATGGTGGTGAGCGGAGAGGAGGATCTCGGTCCAGAGGCGAATGTCAAAACAAAATCTCTCGCCCTGGCCGCTGGGGGAGACCACCTCTCACCATCCCAGCTCACTGATGTGCATAATTTACAAGCAGATTTTGCTGATGTGTTCTCGCCCCTGCCTGGTCGAACGGACCTCATTCAGCACCACGTTGAGACAGAGCCGGGCGTGGTGGTTCGCAGCCGGCCGTATCGACTGCCAGAGCACAAAAAGAAAGTTGTGCAAAGCGAATTAGAGTCGATGCTAGAGTTGGGAGTAATAGAAGAATCTAACAGTGACTGGGCGAGCCCGATAGTTTTAGTTCCTAAAACGGACGGCTCGATTCGGTTCTGTGTGGATTACAGGAAGGTGAATGCTGTGTCGAAGTTTGACGCTTATCCAATGCCAAGGGTTGACGAATTGCTTGATCGGCTGGGTACTGCTCGATTTTATTCGACATTGGACTTAACTAAGGGATATTGGCAGATCCCCTTATCTCCATTATCCAAAGAAAAAACAGCTTTCACCACGCCGTTTGGGTTACACCAATTTGTCACGCTTCCTTTCGGGTTGTTCGGGGCTCCGGCAACGTTTCAGCGTCTGATGGACAGGATTCTCCGACCGCACGCTGCATATGCCGCTGCCTACTTGGATGATATCATCATCTATAGTGGTGACTGGCAGCGTCATATGCAGCAGGTGCGGGCTGTCCTGAAGACGCTGAGACGAGCTGGGCTCACGGCCAACCCGAAGAAGTGTGCAATTGGGCGGGTGGAAGTAAGATATCTGGGCTTCCACTTGGGTCATGGGCAAGTGCGTCCCCAAATTGATAAGACAGCAGCGGTTGCGACTTGTCCGAGACCCAAGACCAAAAAGGAGGTTAGACAGTTCCTGGGGCTGGCGGGTTATTACAGAAGGTTTGTGCCTAATTATTCGGACCTCGCCAGCCCGCTGACTGATCTAACTAAAAAGGAGGTACCAGATACGGTCCAGTGGACGGAGCAGTGTCAGCGGGCTTTTACCCAGATAAAGGCTGCTTTATGTGGCGGACCGCTTTTACATGCCCCTGACTTTTCTCTCCCTTTCATCCTACAGACCGACGCGTCGGACAGGGGGATGGGCGCGGTCCTGTCCCAGGAGGTGGAGGGTGAGGAGCGGCCGGTGCTGTACATCAGTCGGAAGCTCTCTAAGAGAGAGACGGTGTACAGCACCATAGAGAAGGAGTGTTTGGCCATCAGATGGGCCGTTCTCACCCTTCGCTACTACCTCTTGGGACGGGAGTTCACCCTCTGTTCGGACCACGCTCCCCTGCAGTGGCTCCACCGCATGAAGGATACCAACGCGCGGATCACTCGTTGGTATCTCGCTTTACAGCCTTTTAAGTTCAAGGTGATCCACAGGCCGGGTGTACAGATGGTTGTGGCTGACTTCCTCTCCAGGAGGAGGGGGGGGGAGGCTGCAGGCCGGATGGCTCCCCGGCCTGAGTCGGGCGGTGGGGGTATGTGGCGAGGGGGGCGTGGTTTTGCGAAGTCTGTAGCAGGAGAGAAAGGAGGGGGCCGATCGGTGAGTAAGTAGGTCAAGTGCAAAATGATGAACACCTGTGTCTGATTGCAGTGATTGGCGTGGAGAGACCGGATATAAGCCGGCATTCGGGAGGAGGAGAGGAAGAGAGTTGGACTGAAACCTCACTGAGCGTCTGTGTCTTTTGAGTGGAAGCTGTCTTGTTGTTTTGTTTCTTGTTAAGCTGTGCGTGGCACGGTGAATGCGCTACGTGCGCCCTTTTTGTTTATTTACTTTTATTTATAATAAACTGAGTGTTTCAGTCACGCCGACCCCTGTCTTCTTCCTTCCTTACCCATACGAACATTGAACCTTATTACAAAAAGACTTTTAAATACATTTATTTAGAAACACAGACATCAATAATCACCCTGTGAATCTCAACAATGGTGACAATAATAAAGCATGTTGCAGTGGCTGCCACCAATCACAACTCATTAATGGCTCCCATCATGCATTGCGGTATGAATAAATTATGATCTGATTTGTCTAAGTAATTTCCTTTTCCTAATTGAATATTCTGCTCGTCACCATTGTTGAGATGCATAGACTGAATCTTGACGTCTGTGTGTGCCTAAACAATAGATTTTATTTTTTTTTAAACAACTTTTAAGAAATCCTTTGTATTATATCTAAAATTCTGGATTTTTATGCAGAATCACAGTTGCGCTGTAATCAACAACATAAATCTAAATCAGAAATAAGGGTCTTAATGAGTTCAGTGATCAAGTTCAAATGATGATTGTCATAACATAACCAACACCATCAGATCACTTTTTTTCTTTGTTCATCTGTCAGTTATAACTCACTAACAGCAGTCAAACAAAATCTAAGGTTAATAATAAGGGTCAAGAGCCCAACTAAAGCAAACACCCATCACCATAATGGTGACTTAAATTTGTGATTTTCTCCTTCAGTGATTCTGCTTGTTAACATCAGGTGTCTTCAATAATGGTGAATCATCACTAAATTAATCACTTAATTAGCTCATTAACTTTAACACTCTTGAGTGTTAATTTAACACTCATATTTTAACACTTTACTCTCTTGAGTGTGGACTCATATAAACTCCCAGGAGTGTTAATTTAACACTGGAGTGTTTGCTGTGTACACGTTGCTTTCCGAGAAGTCATTGCGTTCCGTCACACGCACACATTCTAGGGCTGGGCGATATGGACCAAAAGTCATATCTCGATATATTTGGTCTAAATATCGATATACGATATATATCCCAATATTTTTTCCGCAAAGTGAGAGCTAATGTTCAGTCAAAGTCAAAGTCAAAGCCAAAGCCAAATATGACATGTCACAAGTAGTTTTATTGAAACCGGCTATTTCAGTGAACAGTTGCAAATCAACTGAATAAATAATAAACAGGTTTCTTCTAGGGATGCAACGATACCATTTTTTCAGAACCGATCCGATACCAAAAATTCTGAGTATCGGCCGATACCGATCCGTACCGATACCAGCGCAGTTTTTTTTTAATCAAGTAGAATTTCTATAACTCTGTGTTGAACTGATAATAAGAACTGAAAAAAAGAAAAACAACAACAACAAAAAATATATGATCATAATCTGACATAAATGCTACTGTATTATAAACTAGATTAGTGGATAATTCAGCAGTAAAATTTAGTCACGAGTGCACAATAATTGTATAAAATCTGAACATTTTGTGGAAAAAAAAATGTTTAGTGGGGAACAAATTAGAGATAAGTGTAACACTAAATCTGGTCAAACTTTACACATTGCTCTTTGTATTGTTGTAAAATACATTCATGAAAAACAAGATAAAAATCAAAAATAGCAATTATTTTATATCCTACTATAAAATTGAGACATTTTTTAAATGTATAGCACAGCTGTTTAATGAGGTAGCAACATAATAGATAGGACAGAACAAGAACGGCTATTGATAATCTTTCATTGCGTCACTGTATTATAATATGAAAGGCTCCAATACAGTGCGGCACACAGCGCTTATGCGCATCCCGAGCGCAGAATGATGCGCTGGAAGCAACATGAGTCACAGCGCACAGCGTGTCGAGTCTGCATTGAAAAGTTTAAAGCACAAAGAAAATACATATTGATGCGTAGTGTATTATACAGTATCTATCTATGCAATAGTCTATTCAGCCTTTACTTTTAACAGTTTTAAATTTCAGTTACTGTGCGCGTGAAGAACAAATAGTGCTCTGACTTTACTCCAGTGTTGTGATCAAACAGACACCCGGTAGAAAGTAACATGGTTAAGGTACAGCAATAAAGTCCAGCAAGATAAAGTTGTTTTATGCGAAACCATAGACCTTTATCTACAGATCAAGTATAATAATAGTAAAATTGAATCATCTTGGAGAGAGTTTCATCGTGTTAACTGTCGTAACCGAACGCGACGCGCTGTTTTGAATGCTGAATGAAGAATGATTGACAGCCGTAGCTGAGGGAAACGTTTACGTGATCTTGAATTTAACGACTTAAATATTAATTTATGTCTCACATTATAGGTATAATGGCTTCAGAACACTTATAATATTGTGCACGAAAACTTATGGTGCTTTATAATGTTTGTGTGCCTTTTGTGGGGCTTAACAATAACACAGAATAGTATACGCACAATATCGGATTTGGATCGGCCTTGTCTGACCGATACCCGATCCGCCAAAAATGGCAGTATCGGAGCCGATACCGATACCAAGTATCGGATCGGTGCATCCCTAGTTTCTTCACCTAAGTTAGGGCTGCACGATTATGACAAAAATCATAATTGCCGATTGTTCCCTTCGAATTGTAATTGCGATTTATTAATTATGATTATCAAAGTTTACATTGAATATAAACAAATTTTCTGTAAACATGTTATAATTTGCCTACATACATACATACATACATATATATAGGCAAATTATAACACATTTACACAAAATTTGTTAACACACACAAGTACTTTTCCCCTTTACTTAACATAAATTGTAAGAATATGACTAATAGTAAAGACTAGTACTCATAAACAAACATTAGGCCTATGCTAAAGCTATTAATTAGCAGTCCCAAACTAGTTTTTGTTAATACAATGTTGGTATGAGCCACTACAGTCATTTAAAAATATAAAAAAATAACACAAAGAAAAACAAAGTGGCATTTTGGGGTTATTATGGAAACAACAGTTACCATGGTGAATACACAATATTAACAAGAACTGTTAATGAAACATGGAAACTGCTCCTGGCGAATAGAATGAAAATCATACCTGCATTACTTTTATTTCGTGTAATTTACAACGTAACAGCGTTGCATGCTCGTAGTTTCTTTTGCACTACAGTGAGGCGATACACAGCGCGCGCCGCCGCATTTGCGTGTGCAATTGAAGAGTGAGCACTATGAGCACAGTATAACGGCTGAAAGGACAAGAAAGTCCGTTTTTGAGGTGAAAAACTTTATTGCAGCGTACCCTTATGTCACTGCCTGGTAGTTCCTATTGTGCTGGGTTTTCTGAAGTAGTCATGATTCGCTTCTCATAACATAACATGCGCTCACGCAGAGTGGAAAAGGAGGAGCGGGGGCGCGGGGAGCAAGGATCACAGCGCAAATTTGAACTAGAGCCCGACCGATATATCGGCAGGCCGATATTATCGGCCGATATTAGGCATTTTCCTAACTATCGGTATCGGCATTTATAATGGCCGATAAATTAATATTTAAAAAAATGCAGCGTGCAGTGATTTATGTAAGGATGGCGCTGCCAATAAAGCACCTAAAAGCTGTTACAAAGAACTGGCAAAAGTGGCAAAAAAATAACAGCCACGTCCGGTAGACACAGTGTTAAAGCTCATTCTGCTATGTTACAACATAAAGCAATATTCCAATAATTTATGTAATTATAACACTTTATATAGGGCCATTTTGCATTAAAAGGAGCCAGATGGAGACGCGACACGTTCAGAATTAATACACTTTTAGTAAACTACAGAACAGCGCGAGCGGGAAGCGGCGCACCTCACGCGGGCAGAGAACGCGTCCGAGAACGGACACTGTTAGTGATATAAAACGCACACACAGGTCTGTTAAATTAAGCAATATTTTTAAGGTAGTCTAATATTTTTCTGACTAACAAAATTACTGACACAGTAAAGGGTAGATTTAAATAAAGAAAACGAAATTTAAATAAAGAAATTAAACGAAATTTAAATAAAGAAATTAAACGAAATTTAAATAAAGAAATTAAACGAAATTTAAATAAAGAAATTAAACGAAATTTAAATAAAGAAATTAAACGAAATTTAAATAAAGACATTTAAATAAAGACATTTAAATAAAGAAATTAAATGAAATTTAAATAAAGAAAAACGAAATTTAAATAAAGAAAAACAAAATTTAAATAAAGAAATTAAACGAAATTTAAATAAAGAAATTAAACGAAATTTAAATAAAGAAAAACGAAATTAAGTTAAAATAAAAAACGAGATTAATTTAGATTGATAATAACGGGTAAAAAGTCTAATACATTTTGTTTCTATTATTCTATTTTCCACAATGTCAAAGCAACACAGCTTAATCCAAAACACAAGCTCAGGCATGCACTTCGGTCCATACAAACTCCGCTGTTCTGCGCTCTTGCCAGAGAAGACTTGCAACGGTTCTATTTCTGGCATGCACGCGTTTTCCGCGTGGCTCGAGCCGCGCCTGAGAGACGCGTGTCTCACGCAGGCAGTGTGCAAACTCCAACCTGTTAACATGGGAGCCGAAATAAAAACGGCCATGCCACGCAGTCAGTGTGTCGCCGGCCTTATTCAAGCGCGAATGAGAACCGTTTCGCGGGGGATCCCAGATGTGAAAAAAACAAAACAAATATTCGAATGTCAAATTTTCAAATCGAATACCAACCCACCGAACGAATATTCGGGTCCAGCCCTGTAGCCTAGTTTCACGTTTAGTACATTTTGCTAACTACTTATTTAAAATAGTATAAAACTACTGTACATATGTAATTATAAACGTTTTCATTATGATATTATTAATTTTACTTTACTAAAAAGATCTGAGTTCTTCCTCCACTAAATTAAGATTAAAAATAGAGTATTTAGAATATAATATAATATAAAATGCAATGCAAACTAGTTTGGTTACAGCTCAAATTCTCATTCTATCATTCACCCTGCCTCCATTACATATCTTTGTCACACAAGTGTTTAATCACCACATTTGAGTTATCATTGCAAAACGTTTATATATTTATTCTGTTTATACTGTGTATTCTATATACAGTACCCATCAAAAGTTTGTACACACCAATTGGAAAGTGTGTCCAAACTTACTGTACTATAATACACAAATAATATTGCTACTGTATTATAATATACACACAAATAATATCGGCCAATATATCGGTATCTGGCTTTTTTTTATCGGTATCGGCATCGGCGCCCAAAAATCCATATCGGTCGGGCTCTAATTTGAACTATATCGATATATGCGATATGGTCTAATTCCATATCGCATTTCAAAAATATATCGATATATTTTTTATATCGATATATCGCCCAGCCCTAACACATTCACTCGCAAACAGTCACTCGCACACATACACACTCACTGTCGCCCGCTCTCGCGCACACTAACTCTCGCGCACACTAACTCTCGCTCACATACTCACTCACTTATCTTGACGGAACCCGTCGCGGAGGACCGAAAAAAAAATTAAACATGCTAGTCTTTTTGTCGTGATTTCGTGAAGCATCGCAGATGCGACGTAGGTTGTCGCCAACTATGACACACTATACGAGATGAAACGATCGAATCTTGCGTCCCGGACATTAAAGTTCATGAGAGGTCAGACAAGGATGTTCATTATCTGGTATGCTGTACTCAGGGTTGGGGAGTAACGGAATACATGTAACGGCATTATGTAATCAGGATACAAAAATCCAGTAACTGTAATTCGTTACAGTTACGTCAAAAAACATAGTAATCAGATTATAGTTACATTTTGAAAAAAGGAGGAATACTTTCAGGATTACAATGGTTTAATTTAAAACTTAATAAATCAGTATTTTGGCATAATAGCTCTATATTAAGCGCTGCTTGATTATACAGTAGTTCCTAGTTCTGTTGCCAGTAATGACGCACCCGCTGGGGCATGCGCAAATAACAGCTGTCTACAATCTCCTCAGACGCTGAATGAATCACTGCTGCCAGTAGAAACGTTGCCCGCGGGACAAAAACGCTTTCAATTCATAGAAATTCCGCTGATATTTTGTTTTCAAAGAAGAAAATGCAAACAACATGGTTGTACCAAAATGTCCTTTCTTAATTTCTTCTCACTTAACGGGATGTTCGCTGTCTAATGTTTGGTACGTTAACGTAGGGGAACTCCCACTGCCAACGCCCCAAGGTCAGTCAGGCAAATTAAGAAAGATCACGGCTTTAGTCAACATGTAGGCCTATTTTAAAATAAACTAATATTTAGATTGTGTCGAAATTTAAAATGTTGTGTTTTTTGTTTTTTCCTTGTACATGTTAGTTAAAAATAAAACAAAAATAATCTGTAATACCATACAGTAGCCACTAGATGTCTGTATAGCCCTTTACATAAATATTCAGGGCTGTGTGTTCCCAAGTTGTGGAAATGAGACATGATTGCTTAGTTTCAATAGGTTTTTAGCTACAACATAGTTACTTACAGCTATATGACATTTTCTTAAATAGTTTATATTTTGCAAATATTTTACACCGGACCAAATTCTTGATAAATAAAAGGTTTTTAAAAAATATATATTTCTTCTTGCTTGACTTTTATTTATATATGTGACCTTGAAGTAATCCAAAAGTAATCCGATTACATTACTTTCATATTGTGGTACTTGGATTACGTTACTGAATACTTTTTTCATGAAGTAATTTGTAACTGTAATGGAATACATTTTTAAAGTAACCCTCCCAAGCCTGGCTGTACTCCTTGGCCATAGAGCCTCTTCTGCGCAAATTAAGCCAATCTCTTTTCGGTGTAAACCTTCCTAGATGTGAAACAGTTTTTAAATGATCTGCTTATGCCGATGATGTTGTTGTCATTGTCAAAAAACAAGAAGATATTGACACCCTTGTAGAAAATATTAATGTTTTTGGTGTATTGTCCTCTGCTAAAATTAACTGGGGGAAAAGTGAAGCTGTAACAATCAGTGATGAGTAGAAAACTTGTTTTACCTGCTGGGTTAATTTGGAACAAGGGTGGGTTTAAATAACTTGGTGTTTATCTTGGAGATGATACTTTTGTGTGTAAAAATTGGGACAATGTTTTAGAAAAAGTTGAAGGACGTCTCAATAAATGGAAATGGATCTTGCCACAAACCACTGATGTGTAAACTGAATTTGGTGACACTACAGTGTGTAACATTGAAGTTAATGACTAATATTTGTAGTAGCGCTTTTTGGGTTTTGCACTTTGCAGACGGTCTCACGGAGATCGATTTATATTATAAGGCTTGTTTTGAGGAAAATGAGGTTGTAGCTCGTCATATACGGATTGGAAATAGGAGTCATTTGAGTTTTAACAACGTTTAGCTCATGATTTATTGATCTGGGAAGTTCTGATCTGTGAATAACTTTACTGAACTCCTTGAACTAAGCACTGTCCGTATTTCTTTATACTTAAGTCCAAGTTCAAAATAAAACTCTATGAACCGCTCCATTGTTAATGTACGGAGCTCTGAAACACTGATTAAACAGGAAGTGTTTGTCCGAACTCGCAAAAGTTTTGAAAAATAAGGTGAGACTCAAGATTTTTTATAAGTAATAATTAGGGCTGCAGCTATCGATTCTTTTTGTAATCGATTAATCTAGCACTCAATCGATCGATTAATCGGGTAATCGGATAAAAAAAAATTGTGTGTTTTTAAACAACCAAAACAAATAATGCATAACGAAAATGAGGTATTTATTCCAACTCCACCATTTGGCTCCAAAACTAAGCCTATTTATTGCAATCTTTACCCATTTAGTGTTTATAAGTGCCAGTGCCAATTATATAACAATACAGTTAAGTCAACTTACTGTAAAACATGAATAACATGTAAAACTATGAATACAAACTTAAATAGTAAAGGCCATTTGGCCTTAGTTTTGTCTTCTTAATACAACATTACAAAAAAAGGATTGCACCTTATTCTGCAAATTAGCCACCGGAGAACAAAAATAAATGAAATGAATATAAAATATCAAGCCCAACAGGTACACAATGTAAACAATTTATATAAAAAAAATAAGTGTAGCTTTGAAAAGGGGAATGTTTTATTGCAAATATGCATTTTGTTAAAGAGAAAAAGAACAGCATTTTGTTTTTAACTTAGGCTAGTTTATAATGTTTTCCCCAAAAGTACGAGTGGATTTGGAGAAGCAGGCTGGGGAGTTTCATTTTTTGTTGTTGTCTGTAACTATTTGGCAGATGTGACATAGCCTACAAACAATATATTGTTCCTCCATCACGTCCCAGTGTATAGGCCTACAGTGAATGCATGCTGACATTATTGTTGCGTGACTACATAAAAATGTAAGCATATGTGATGCATTGCCGCAATTGGTCTGACTGGCGCGTGAGAGAGACGAGGGTGCGTGCGTGTGTGTGTGTGAAGGGTTTCTTTTTTTAGGCTATACTCTCTTGCAATTTAACGTGAATACGTTTACTACTTAAAAACATCGAAGCTAAACATCATATCTAGTCAACCTGCATCACGACATCACTACAAATACAGAATGGGATTAAAATCAGCGAACATCAATGTATAGGCTTCGGCACGGGCGGAAATATTGGCGCTGGGACAGAATCGTTACCTTGTTTCAGCGACGCTGAAAGGAAGCGATCCCAAACTTTAGACATTCTCTGCCGTTTATGGACATCTAAATTCAAAATGTATCACTCGCTATGGTGTGCTTCCTGAACACTGAACAACGGTCCGTGTGAAACAGATCCCTGCGCGTATAGTGCGTGTCATAGGAATTTAACGAGGCTTCGAGGCAGAGTTTTTGCCTCGAGGAATTTTTGTAATCGAGTTAGTCGAGTAACTCGATGAATCGTTTCAGCCCTAGTAATAGTACAGAGTTGAGTGGCTCCTCACTTTTGTTGTGCAAAGGCATGGCGGTTGGTTTATATTATTCATAGTGACAAGCAGCCTTTGGAGTTTCATCATTAGCAGCTCCCAAGCAACTACATAGTAACCAAACAGAGTATCCTAGCAACCGTTTAGCAAGACCTATATCTCTGCAAAATGAAATCATGGTAAACTATGATAATCATGTTAGCATCGTGCTACCATAATGCTAGTAACATGCTAATCACAATAGCATAATGCTAGCAACATGCTAATCATGCTAGTAACATGCTAATTATGCTAGCATCTTGTTAAAACATGCTACCATCATGCTAGTAACATGCTAATTATGTTAGCATCTTGCTAAAACATGTTACCATCATGCTAGCAACATGTTAATAATGCTAACATGATGCTAGCGACATATTAATCATGTTAACAACATGTTAATCATGCTAGCAACATATTCATTTTGTTAGCATCTTGCTAAAAAAACTAGCTAACTGCACCCTAGCCACCGAGTGGCGAGTTTTGCCACTGCAAGCACCACTCATATTTTCTTCAGGAAATGCACATTCTAGTTTATTATTTATATTCATTCCCAATCCCAACCTTCTCTGAGTCAGTACACAAAAGCTAAGCATTTATATGCTGACCAAAGGAACTTACATTATCCTTACAAGGTAGAGATACATGTGTTCATGTTTAAAATTGAATGTATATCTCATGATACACAATCCTCATTCCTTAAAGAGAATACTTCAGTCAACATATGCATCAGTGGAAACCAAGCGGCAACCTCCCTGTCTCTCTCTTGAAACCAACACGGAAGTGAGTTAAAATGGAATTCATTGACTGGCCATTTGAGGCTGGCTGCACAAGTGAGTCAAATCTGTATCTCCCCCATGTTAAAATTACCAACTTTACAGCAGAAAAAAACATGTTTACAGCCTGGTTCTTTATGTGGCTTTGGTCTATACAGCTAATTTTGCCCCTCATAACAACTGTGAGGGGGGTGAATTTTTTTATAACTCATCCGTTTAGTTGATTAATATTTAAAGTTCTGCATAATTAAGGGTGTGGCCACTTGAGTGACAGGTGGATTGCCACTGATGTCAATGCTAGCCGTTTGTCTGCTGTTACTAGCCGTCACTTCACCTCAGCAAATTTTAGCTGCTGAACTTGCCATCTCTGCAGTGTTTTGTGCTTTTTCCCGGGATTATTTCATACAATTTAATACACCCATTACTTCGCCCACGGCTTAGGATTCCGTTGTTGTCGTCGAGTATCGTTCGAGAGAACAACCAGCGCTGTATTTCAGTTGTTTTCCTCTGTGAACATGCACTAATGGATGTCTGACTATTTCGTTGCTTTTTGGAGTTTTCAGATTTAAAAACGTCAATAAAGGCTCGTTCGTTCTGCTCTCACGAAACAGATATAGATTATAATATGTTTATGTACCGTCAGATGAAATCCTGCAGGTGTCGGCGCTTTCTCCGTCCGTGCTATAAATGCACATCCTTAAATGAGCGTGGATTTTCTAGCGCATTTACTTGAACTTCATAGGCAATATATCTAGGGCTGCAACGATTCATCGAGTTACTCGATTTACTCGATTACAAAAATTCCTCGAGGCAAAAACTCTGCCTCGAAGCCTCGTTAAATTCCTCTGACGCGCACTATACGCGCAGGGATCTGATTTCACACGGACCGTTGTTCAGTGTTCAGGAAGCACACCATAGCGCGTGATACATTTTGAATTTAGTTGGCGCGATGGCGGAGAGTAAAGATGTCCATAAACGACAGAGAATGTCTGAAGTTTGGGAACGCTTCCTTTCAGCGTCGCTGAAACAAGGTAACGATTCTGTCCCCCGCATTTTTTTTTTTTTTTATCCAGCGCCAATATTTCCGCCCGTGCCTAAGCCTATACATTGATGTTCGCTGATTTTAATCCTATACTGTATTTGTAGTGATGTCGTGATGCGGGTTGACTAGATATGATGTTTAGCTTTGATGTTTTTAAGTAGTAAATGTATTCACTTCAATTGGAAGTGAGTATAGCCTTAAAAAAGAACCCCTTCACACACACACACACACACACACGCACCTTCGTCTCTCTCACGCGCCAGTCAGACCAATTGCGGCAATGCATCACATATGCTTAAACAATATTTACAACAATAATTTCAGCATGCATTACTGTATACACCGGGAAGTGATGGAGGAACAAATATTTTATTGCAGTCTATGCAAGACCTTGTTTGTATGCTATGTCACGTCTGCCAAATAGTTACAGACAACAACAAAAAATGAAACTCCCCAGCCTGCTTCTCCAAATCCACTCGTACTTTTGGGGAAGACATAATCGGCTACCAAAGTAATTGAGCATAGAACATTTTCAATTAACAAAAAAATATAATACTACAAAACGTGCTAATATACTTCAACTATCCTAAGTGAAAAACAAAATGCAGTTTTTTTTCTATTTAACAAAATGCATATTTGCAATAAAACATTACCCTTTTCAAAGCTACACTTATTTTTTTTATAAATTGTATACATTGTGTACCTGTTCGGCTTGATATTTTATATTCATTTCATTTATTTTTGCTCTCCGATGGGTAATTTGCAGAAGGTGCAATCCTTTTTTTTGTAATGTTGTATTAAGAAGACAAAAACTAAGGCCAAATGGCCTTTACTATTTAAGTTTGTATTCATAGTTTTACATGTTATACATGTTTTACAGTAAGTTGACTTAACTGTATTGTTATATAATTGTTGGCACTGGCACTTATAAACACTAAATGGGTAAAGATTGCAATAAATAGGCTTAGTTTTGGAGACAAATGTTGGAGTTGGAATAAATACCTCATTTTCGTTGTGCATTATTTGTTTTGGTTGTTTAAAAACACACAAAAAATTGCATCCGATTACTCGATTAATCGATCGATTAAGTCCTAGATTAATCGATTACAAAAAGAATCGATAGCTGCAGCCCTAAATATATCTATGGTTTAACCCATTTGAGAGATGGCCAAAATCAGAATTTAAAATGGACTGAATAAGCTCTCTACGAACTTGACGAGCGATGCCGCGCTGACGGACCATAGACTATAAAAAAGAGTGACTGACATGTATGCACATAAATCACTGTCACACACACTCTCTCAGAGTAATATTAAGTTACTGCATTATACATTTTCAACTAGCAGAATAGTACAGAATCACGATACACAGTCTCACTTGTAGCCATGTCTTTTAACTATTATAGTATTTCGAAGGGCAAAAATAGGAACTTTTAATTGGCTTTACATCATCAACTGTCACTTTAGCGCGAGGCCCTGTGCCGTCGCAGACTTGGTACTGTCAGTAGCATAATGTTATAGCATTACCTCCCCAGCCTGAGCTAACTTGATCACGTCGAGCTAGGTGGGCTTGAATTAGATTCAGGCTCCTCAGCTCCACTCACGCAAGGCCAAGATGGCGACGGCCGGCTCCGCCCACTTTAGGCTTCAAAAATGGTCTTCAGAAACCTACGGGTGATGTCACGGACAATACGTCCATATTTTTTTACAGTCTATGGTGGAAACTATGCTAGATTGCATTCACATTCCTTTGTGGTTAAAACTAATTCCTCTCACTCCTCTCCATGGCCTTGGCATGTGATCCTCACACAAAGAGCACAGAGATACTGACTTTATACTCCAGTAGCTCTCTTTGCATCTTGTGTTCAATAAAAATTATGTCTTCACTAGTGATGGGCGGTTTCGAAGCACTGCTTTGAGAAGCTTTGAAACTTTTTTTGAATAATTTGTTTCAAACCAGGGGTCAGGAGCATGCATCAAACTGCCAAAATCACGTGATTTCGGTAAACAAGACTTTGTTACGTCCCAAATGTTTCGAAATTTCAATGGTTCGCTGATGGTGGACGATCTCAGTGAACCAGTGTTTAGAGTTTTTACCTGATCTCGGATCAGTTTTATAGTTTTGTAGACATTTTAATGAGATGTTTGTGTAATTTGGTGATGGACAACCCTGCCATTCAACAATCTAAACTATGTTTCCTCTACAACAACATTACTCACTGCTTAACTACCGTAGTATGATGCACCATCGAAGAAATCAACTAATTCTAGTATCAAAATGATAAACCTGTCAGATAACTCGTTTAGAGTAACAGTACTAGAGCATAGACTGCCTTAATGTTGAGACAACAAATGGCAAAAGCGTAAAAGGGAAAAATTAAAAACAGAGAATATGAGGTGGTAAAGAAATAGATTTTCACAATGACTTTCGGAAATTACAGGATGAAACTTGTGCTAAATGCTGAATTTTGAACCATTGACAAAATCAAATGCTTACAGATGTGTCTATAATGTGACTGATTATTCCTGGCACAACAAACTGCTGTTCACGAGCAGTGTATGTCACTACTGAAATTATTCTCATTAACATTATAGTTCAGGGCTCTCAAGTTTTGATGACAGACAAGAGTGACACCCGTCAGGGGGTCAAGTTGTACAGGTCGCGAGTGTTTTTGTTGTTGTTATTAATAATTGCTCATATACCAAATCCAAAGTATTTATTCAATTTCCGTGTGTATGTGTGTGTGTGTGAGAGAGAGAGAGAGAGAGAGAGAGAGAGAGAGAGAGAGAGAGAGAGAGAGAGAGAGATTATGACTGGTGTTGTTGGTGTTATTGTAAGTGTTTGTTGCCTTTTTGGACTTGTTGCCTTCCACCTGCACTGTCTCTTCCTCTGTCTCCTCCTCTAATGGGTCTAGCCTTTTCACCACCTTCTCTGGGCCAGCAGCATCCTCTAAGCTGGCCTTTTTAGGACACTCTCCTCTAAGGGCGAATGAGAGGACGCTTAATTGTTTTTTACCGGACATCTTTGAAAGAGAAAGACAGATGCAATGATTAATGCATCCATGGCCAGGATATAATTATAAAAGACATGATTTTAAAAGTGACCTATAATATCCATTATGCAATACACTTTCATTTATTTAGTGCTAATAAAATTATTAAGCTTATTTGGAGAGAGAGATGTTTATAATGTGACAATATGTCAGTCATTGTGTGATAACGAAAATATGACTATGCCTAGACTACTTGTTCTGAGCAGGTGTTGTCAGTGAACAGGCTGTAAAACTGTTGGCTAAGTTACAGACACTCATGAAAAACTGATGCTAATTATCTGGGAAACATCATCTAACAGCAGTCAAGTTGTCACTATTTGTATCAAACAAGTTGTGAATTTGTTGTAATATTAAAACAGGAGATCATGACTTACTCTGTGCTCAAAGTGATGCTCGGAGCTTGGAGTGATTTCCTCTATGGGTGAACGAAAGAGATGGTCCTCACTGCAGAACGTCAAAACATGAACACATCACCCCGGTTCTTAAATCCTTACACTGGCTGCCGGTTTGTCAGAGAATAGACTTTAAAATTTTACTCTTTGTATTCAAATCCCTGCACAACCTAGCCCCTGTCTACCTCTCTGAACTTCTTCATCTCTACACTCCATCCAGAAGCCTACGATCCCGTGACCAGGCTTTGTTGGTAGTCCCTCACGTTAGGCTTAAGCGTAGCGGCGAACGCGCATTTGCAGTGGCAGGGCCCCGACTTTGGAATGCCCTGCCTCTAGAGATCAGAATGGCCCCTTCACTGTCTGTTTTTAAGTCCCTGCTAAAAACGTATTTGTTTTCCTTAGTGTATTGACTACTGTGATATTGACTACTGTGATTATTTTATTTTATTTTGTTTTTTAAATTGGGTTATATTAAATTTTGCTTGGTCTGGTTTTCTGTGTATGTGGTATCATCTGTAAAGCACTTTGGTCAGCCTATTGGCTGTTGTATATGTGCTATACAAATAAAATGAACTTGAACTTGAACTTGAACTCATCAGACTCTTGTACATTGGTTTATTTTGTGAGACACTCGACTGTCGTAAGGCTTTCATCCAACGTCTGTTCTGTTGAAGAGCATGTAGAAGGAAGAGTACGGCCTGATCACACAAGCTTTTCAGAGTATGTTTTGATCATGATCATGAAAGTTTGCTTACATTTAATCATTCTATGAAAGACATAAGGACATAAGGCATTTTTACACTGGCAGTTTAGGTCGAAACGGGTTACGGTTTGCATTGAAAGTTGCTTAAACACACACTTTAAAAACTGCAGGGTTAAAAAATAACACACACTCTAAATAACCGCTGGGTCACTATTGGACAGAACATGCGCTGGGTTTTACCATTTAACCCATATTTCTGGGTCATTCATTTGACCAAACCAGTGGGTGAAATTAACCCTCTTGCTGGGTTAAGACTTACTCATGTGATGGGTTATTTCCTGTCTCATTGCCATATTAAAATTAGTAACAAATATTCGTTATATTACGAATGTAAAATAATTATTGTCTCTGGATAATAAACGATATTCGCTTAAATACTGATTCAGGCAAATTATCAGTGCTGGTACTACTCGACATCAGTGCTGCATTTGACACTGTCGATCATAACATACTTCTTGACAGGCTGGAAAACTGGGTAGGGCTTTCTGGGATAGTCCTAAAATGGTTCAGGTCATACTTAGATGGGAGAGGTTATTATGTGAGTATAGGAGACCATAAGTCTGAGTGGACATCCATGACATGCGGAGTCCCTCAAGGCTCAATTCTTGCGCCACTCCTGTTCAACCTGTATATGCTCCCAATGAGCCAAATAATGAGAGAGAACCAAATCTCTTACCACAGCTATGCAGACGACACACAGCTCTACTTAGCCCTATCGCCTAACGACTACAGCCCCATTGACTCCCTGTGCCGATGCATTGATGAAGTCAACAGTTGGATGTGTCAAAACTTTCTTCAGTTAAACAAAGACAAAACTGAAGTCATTGTGTTTGGAAACAAAGATGAAGTTCTCAAGGTGAACGCATACCTTCACTCTAGGGGTCAAACAACTAAACATCAAGTCAGGAATCTTGGTGTGACACTAGAGTCAGACCCTAGTTTCAGTAGTCATGTCAAAGCAATAACTAAATCAGCATACTATCATCTGAAAAATATTGCAAGAATTAGATGCTTTGTTTCCAGACAAGACTTAGAGAAACTTGTGCATGCTTTCATCACCAGCAGGGTGGATTACTGTAATGGACTCCTCACTGGCCTTCCCAAAAAGACCATAAGACAGTTGCAGCTCATACAGAACGCTGCCGCCAGGATTCTTAGCAGAACCAGAAAATATGATCATATCACACCAGTCCTCAGGTCTTTACACTGGCTCCCAGTTAGATTTAGGATTGATTTTAAAGTATTATTACTGGTATATAAATCATTCAATGGCCTAGGACCTCAATACATTGAGATATGCTCACTGAATATAAACCCAACAGATCACTCAGATCATTAGGATCATATCAGCTAGAAATACCAAGGGTTCACTCAAAGCATGGCGAGTCTGCTTTTAGCTATTATGCTGGAACCAGCTTCCAGAGGAGATCAGATGTGCTCCTACTGTAGTCACATTCAGATCCAGACTCAAAACACTTCTGTTTAGCTATGCATTTACTGAATGAGCACTGTGCCACTGTTCGTCCGACTGTTTGTACTGTACTGTGCTTTAATTATTCTTATTTCTTTTTATTATTTTAATTTCTTCTATGTAAAGCACTTTGAATTGCCATTGTGTATGAAATGTGCTATATAAATAAACTTGCCTTGCCTTGCCTTCTGTAATACAATAAACCAGAGAGGCCACTGTATATGTGATTTCAATCTCATTTAATTGTTTTTTTTTTAAATACATTTTTAATACATTTCTTTAATACTTCTTTTTTGTACACTTATTACAATTATACAATGTATACTCATTCTAAGATAATAAAAACATAAAGGTTCATTAAGTAAGGTCTTTATATACCACTGAAAACATAGTTATGTATATGATATTGCATTTCTGTCAACAACAGATCCTCCTAAATATTACACAATGCATTTTTAAAAGTCATTAAGCAGCTCATTTGAACTCTTATACGATTATGATTTCATTTATTAAAATGTGATGATTTATTAAGAACAGCAACAAACATTTAAAATGCGACAAGTGGGCAATATCAAGTGGGCCTGAAACAACTGTTGTCCTCAAATTTTACAGAGGACTCTTTTCCATTAATGTGATAGACGGCATGCTGGAGAAACTCCCAGGCGGAGAAACACTGCTTTGTTTATTTAACATGAAAAACAAAATAAAGCTTTGAAACAAAGATCAGCAGCCTCCAGCAAAGACTCGGTCTCAATGGCGTGGCCTGGAACAATGGCAAAGGTCTGACATGTCCCCCTCGTCTCATCCCTGATGCTCCAGTCATCTCTTTTTTTAAATATTCAACCATGTTTTAGCTAAAATAATGTTTTAATAAATAAATGAATTCATTTTTGTTCAATATATTCATTAAAACTTTCATTTAAAAAAACTAAACTAAATTTAAAAAAGTAAATATTCTGAAAGCATTGAATGAGATCCCACGTTAATTTAAAATAGCTTTACAGTAGTAACAATAAATATGATATTTTAATTATATGATATGATTAATATAATATTTTTAATATTGCTTTTAACGGATTAAAAAAATAACGAATTAATCACGTTTAAAAACTTTGGAGTTTTTAATATTTTTATAGTGCAATCATTTCACAGTTACTCTCCAAATTAATGTAGAAACAACTTTAAGACATTTTAAATATTTGTTTAATGGCATCTTTTTATAAATCAAGGCCAGTATCACTGATAATAATCCAGCTACTGATGTGTCTCTATGATAAATGATTTTTTAACATTAATTATAGACATTCATCTCTAAAAGCTATTGATTTCAACATTTGTTAGGCTTTAAATAAAATATCAACTTTTAATGTAAGTGAACTTAAAACAATCTTCACATAAACCCATTATAATAAATGTCACATTTACCTGTGGCCTTCCTACCTGTCTAACAGGAAATATACAGAAATTGAATAAAGTTATCAAACACTTTATAGTCTTCACTGCATAAATCATAAATGAAATATAAATTAATCCTTATTAAAGCTATTATTTTCTCTGCTACAACAATCTCTGTTACCTTTGTTCTTTGATTAACATCAATGACATCGCATCAACGGGTTTATTAGGCTGCTGTCACTTTAAGAGCTGCTGCCACATATGACACGGATTTGACGCGCATCATATTTTCTCATAACTCTTTAAGTTCATTCGAGACGTTATTTAACGCATTTAAGACTGCTCTTATGAAAATACTTGACAAAACTGGCATTTTGGCATAATTCTGTGTGTTATTGTTTGTTCAAGCATGAAACAGAAGTTATGGCAAGCCTAAGTATTCATATACACCTGGTTGGGTGTACACTGAAGATTGACTGAAGATTGCACACTGAAGACTGAAGATTGCACACTGACCCATCAAAAGCGTGCGATTTGACAGCAAAATGCTCGACGTGATTTGCTACAAAAAATGCACGTTCTGGACGTGCGCTTTGAAGTCCCTGAAAATGCACGTTTTTGACGTGTATTTATCTTAAGAAAAAACGGTGTCGAATGAACACAATGAACGTGTAAACAGGTAAACCAAACATGCAGTGCAAACGTGTGTTTAAAGTGTGCAAACAGGTGAAAAGAATGTGATCTTTCCTTAGTGTTCTCAAAATTGCTTATCAAAAGTGTATGCTCACTTGTTTAGGGCTCGAGTCTGTCATGTTTTTGTCCTCTATCTGGGGTTTAGGACTCTTGTATTATCATTAAACCCAACCAAAACAACATGGAAATATCGAGGACAGATTTAACAGAGGATTATAATTGCTGAGTTATTATAATCCAGTCAAATTTGTTCACAGATGATGTAGCAAGAGATGTGTAAAATCAGGGCTCAGCGCTAAGGATTTTTCTACTGGCCCATCGGGCCAGGGGTTTAAATTTGTACTTGCCCTGCCAAAATGTACACTGGCCCCACCAAGTAATAAATATAAAAATAAAATAGGTCTAGTTATTGTTTAAGTTGTTTTTGATCCATGTAACCTTAATAGATAAGGTTATGACGCCAAAAACTACTAGCCTACTAAATCGTATAAATTCTAAATATTGTTAAAGACAGTAATAAAATAATAACAAATAATACAGTTACGAGCAATAGCACAAATAAATACAACAGAGCAAACATATACAAATGAAATAAACAGTTCTTTTCAGGTTTTTCAAGTAGGTCTAAATTAGATTTTCAAGCACAGACAGTAATCAAATAAAAATATCACTGCATAGTGTTCTCGGTATAAATATAGATTAACCCTATGAAAAACCTGTTTGACTGCAACTCATACTGTGTGTGAAGAGAATTGTAATTTAGTGCAAGTGAATGCAACAATAACGCATTAACAGTTAAACAGATTAACGGGCTCGTCTTGGTTGTCTACTGAGTCTCATTTTAAAAATTCACTTTCCACTTCCTCGTCTAGTTTTACTACTGTCAGCATAGATAATACTTTGAAATGAATCATGTCTATGAGCTCTTTCACATGCTCTTTGACCCTTTGCCTACTGAGGTTCTAAACATGTACTTCACATGCTTATGTCCTGCTATTACTGTAATTATTAACAATACCTTAGCTGCTGGGCATGTCCCTTTGGCCCTTAAGACAGCCGCTATTACACCAGTTCTTAAAAAGCCTGGCTCTGATCCTGAAGATTTATCTACATATAGGCCTATTGCCAATCTACGTTTTCTGGCTAAGGTCCTCGAACGGGTTGTTGTTGGCCTGCTACAGCAATATGGTAAATGGACTGCATTTATATAGCGCTTTCACAGACCTATGGCCACCAAAGCGCTTTACATAGCCTCACATTCACCCATTCACTCACTCATTCATACACCGACGGCGGTGTCAGCCATGCAAGGCGCCATCCAGCTCGATCCTGAAGATTTATCAACCTATAGGCCTATTGCCAATCTACCTGTTCTGGCTAAGGTCCTCGAACGGGTCGTTGTTGGCCAGCTACAGCAATATCTGTACAAATATTTATGTCTTTGTTGTTTCTACATTATTTTTGAGATTTAATTTGAAAGTATTACAATATAAAAATATATTAAAAACTTTACTGTTTATCGCAAATACCAAAAAATGACAAAGAAATGTTTTAAACAAATTAGTTTATTTTTAAATCGATTGACAGCACTTATACTCTGCTCTTTTTTTGTATTTTTGGAAAGTGTCTGATAACATATGATTCATTATAGACATTTGTGTTTTTGTCCAACAGCTGTAAGTCAGTAAAGGACAATGGCTTTTGTTGAACAGCACGATGACACAGTAGATGAGCCTGAAAACAAAAAACTGAAAGAAGGTAATAGTGATAAAAGAAAAATAATATCAGAAATGTTAAAGTTGTGATTTAAGCGATGTAATTAATCTCTCTAGGGCAGATGAGCAGCAGTGTTGATGTGAAAGCTGAAACAGGAGCAACTGTAAATGCTCCTGTACTCACTGGAAACACCATCACAGGCCCAGTGACCATCAACTACAGCTTAAACACTGCAGGAAATGGTAATATAGTTTATATATAATAATGACTATAATATAATTCATATAATAAAAATATAATATAATAAACTGTAATGTTTAAAAAGACACAATAACTGCTTTCTGAGACAGACTGCTTATGAACAATCATATATGAAATAATGCTCAGTAGTTGTGAATCCTATTCTTAAGGAAGTTTAGTGTGTAGCCATATTGTTCAGAAATGCTTTAGGTACTTGTCACTTTATTCTTCTGTGTAATTGTGTCTATTGTCTCTTTCCTTTGTATAAATTTACTCATTTTCTCTTTCCTTACAGAGCCACAAAAAACCTCAGTGACGGAGACACTAGAGAAACAACAAGGTGCAACCATCATTTCTTCATTATAGAGGTCTTCAGACTTTATGAAAAAATTGATAATTTAGTCTTTGCTGTCTTTTTCCCTATTTCTTAAAGGCTCAACTGCAGACGATAGAGAAGCTACTCTTCATGATTACACAGAGATCAGCCGCAGACTGAAGAACAAATTAAAACAGGACTACGAGAAGATATTGGTTGGTAATTCAGAGACGGGTCATAAGAAATACCTGAGCGATGTTTACACTGATTTATATGTGGTGGAGAATGAGACTGGAGGAAGAGTGAACGACCATGAAGTGATACAGATCGAATCAAATCACAACCGACTGACTGCCAAGGAGAAGCCAATCGTGTGTAATGACATGTTTAAAGTCCAGTGTGACACAGGTCGACGAAACAGAAAAGTGCCGACAACGGGGATCGCAGGAGTGGGAAAAACTGTCTCTGTCAATAAATTCATCTTTGACTGGGCTAAAGGAACAGAAAATCAGGATATAGTCTTCATATTTCCACTTCCATTCCGTAGACTGAATTTGATTAAAGGAGAGTGCAGTCTCATGGGACTGCTCAACAAATACTTCTTTAGTAGTCCTGAAGAATTGCCCTCTCTTCCTGAAGGTGATGGTAAAGTTATGTTCATCTTTGATGGGCTGGATGAATGTCGCTTTACTTTGAACTTTAAAGAAGATGATACATTTACAAATGTAAATGAAAAAACAACAGTGAGTAAGATAATAATAAACCTTATCAAGACACATCTGGTTTCCTCTGCGCTCATCTGGATCACATCCAGACCAGCAGCAGCCAGTCTGATACCCCGTGACTACATTGATCAAGTGACAGAGGTGCGAGGATTTAACGATGAGCAGAAAGAGCAATACTTCAAAAATAACAGCAGTCCTGAGGTTGCTGGAAACCTCATCAGTCACATCAAGAAATCCAGGAGTCTGTACATCATGTGCCACATCCCCGTCTTCTGCTGGATCTCTCTCATTGTTCTTCAGCCTCTACTGGCTCGAGAGAGCAATGCCAAAACTCCCACAACTCTCACAGGGATGTACACAAGCTTCTTAATTTCTCAGAAGAAACAGATGGAAGAAAAATACTGTGATGACTCTGAACCTAAAGCCAACCCAGTGTCTTTTGATCAGATTATTCTGAAGCTTGGGAAACTAGCCTTTCAACAGCTGGAGAAAGGAAACCTGATTTTCTACAAAGAAGATCTTGAGAAATGTGGACTAGATGTCAGAAAAGGGTCGTTGTACTCTGGGTTATGCACTCGAATGTTTCAGGAGGAAAAGGTAGCAGCAAGAAACGTTTACAGCTTCGTACATCTCAGTGTACAGGAATTCCTTGCTGCTCTTTATGTGTTTATAATTGGCAAAGACAAGAAAACAAACTCATTTCTTCAATCCTGGAGAGAAAAACTGGCATGGAAACTGTCCAAAAAGCCACTGTTTCAGCTTCATAAGGCTGCAGTCAACAAGGCTTTACAGAGTGAGAACGGACACCTGGACCTTTTCCTTCGGTTCCTCCTGGGTCTCTCACTGGAGTCCAATCAGAGTGACCTGAAGGGACTACTGCCAAAACTGAAACTGAAAACACAGAATGTTAAAGACATTGTTGACTATATCAAACAGACAATAGAGACAGAGAAATCAGTGGAAAGAACCATCAATCTCTTCCACTGTCTGAGTGAACTGAAAGATGACTTTGTGGAGGAAATCCAGAAGAATCTGAGCTCAGGAAAACTTTCAGCACAGAATCTCTCCTCTGCTCAATGGTCTGGTCTGGTGTTTGTGCTCCTGATGTCAGAAGAGACTCAAGAGAAGTTTGAACTGCAGAAATACAGAAGATCTGATCAAGCACTGATGAGATTTCTGCCGGTGATCAGAAACACCAGAAGAGCACTGTAAGAGTCTCCTTTACATTAATTTATAAATACTATTAGTCTTTTGTAATTGCCTTCATTTTAAATGGGTGACTTGATGGCCTAAAATGTTCAGAAAAATGAATAAAAGTAATGTGTGTGAAAATAAATGCTGGTTTGATGTTTTATGTAGAGATAATCGTTTTAGCTGTGCTTAATTCACTACAGTTAAAGGTTTTTTCAAGCTCCAGATTATAAACGCTAATAAGCATTATTACTGTTCTTTGTTTTGTTCTCTACACAGGCTACACAGATGTAATCTCACAGCTCAGTCCTGTGAGAGTTTATCATCAGCTCTACAATCCTCAAACTCCTTTCTGAGAGAGCTGGACCTGAGTAACAATGACCTGCAGGATTCTGGAGTGAAGCTTCTTTCTGATGGACTGAAGAGTCCAAACTGTCAGCTGGAGATACTGAGGTGAATGGTTTTAAAATAATTAACTATGCTATAATCAGAGGCTGACTTAACCAATAAGCAAGGCAAGCGGCCGCTTGGCACACGCAAGAGACAAAACATTTGCAGGAAAGTGATATTTTTCCATATTTATACAGACGTATGACCCACATGGACTGCATAAGTTTAATAACAATATTGTTTGGGGTGAGGGGAAGGGAATGGACTGTATGAAGATTGAATTTGCAACAGTTACTAAAAGTGTAAAATGCTTCTGTTTCATGCATGATTTGCTTCCGACAGCACTGAACAAGCTAGCAGCGCCATCTAGTGGCTGTGCACAGGACACAGTTAGCATCTCATGCTGGGTACACACCAAGATATATTTTACAACTTATAAGATTTTCAAAATGTGATAGACCACAAACATGAGGACAAAAAATCCTAGATTTAACCGTTTTGCTCCTACACTGTAAACCCTAACAAGTTGACACTACTCAAGTGATTTGAGGAAAGTGGTTGCGTAAGTTTTTTTGAGTAATGGAAAAATTCAAACTTAATTAATTGAGTTGACCTAATGTGGTCTTCTCATTGAATTAACTTAAATGTTTAAGTAAAGATAACTTAAAAGGCAAATGGACTAAACTCAAACTTGCCAGTTTATATTTTGTTTACTTATTAGTAAATAAATACATTTTAAATAAATTATAAATCATTAAACCAAGTTTTTCACATCAACAGCTTTATTAGGATTATATTACAACTTCTATAATGCATACTGACTGAACATCGTATATTAAAGGTATTGCGGAGGATTTTCTTTTTCCGGGTGGATCATCAAGACTATTGGTACTCCTAGTTGTCAATCATTCTGGTGATATGTTTACATAAGGCCGTCGTACGTGCTCGTCCCTAGGTAGTTTTCGCTTTCTGCGCATGCGCACTTTCGGGTGTATGTGTGTTGTGAGCTACCGGTTTCAGCCATTCATTGAAGCTCGCCGTTCTCATCGGGTTTTTTCAAAATGTCTGAGGGTCGCAAGAGAAAAAGTGTCTACGAATTGTATGACAAGAAGAGAAAGGCCTCTGAAGAAAGAAACAAGACCAGAGTGTTTTTGGGAGAATATTTCACACACTGGCGTGCGCTAAAAACACAGGTTGGGCTTCCCACTGATGCCTCAGTCGCGAAGTTTCTACTCGACAGGTAAAGTTTGGCATGCTATTTGGAGAAATCCATTTAAAATCACTGCTAGTAAAAGTTAATGTAAGCTATGATTAGCGATGCTAGCCCTGGCACAAGTCACGCACCGCGCAGACACGGTAAACATCTCAATTTGTCTAAAGTAGCCTTATGACCAAATGGTAAAAGGTATCACGCTGAAATGTTCTAAAACCTTGTGTGTTCATTTTTGATAATTCCAATGTGTTCACATAGTATTTATTACACAAATGCAACAAGCTACTTCTCCATTGCAGATCATGTCTTGAGTCCTCACTCAATCGATCAGTATAATAAGTAAATAAAACACGGAAGGGCATTTGACATTTTGTCTTGCATGAATGTTTTTGAGTTAGAGTGTTTTTGGGAGAATATTTCACATGCTGGCGTGCGCTAAAAGCACAGGTTGGGCTTCCCACTGATGACTCAGTCGCGAAGTTTCTACGACAGGTAAAGGAAAGTAGGCTTGTATGAGTCATGCCAACAGCAACTTGACAGAGCGTGCACAAGGAGAACTAGGCTTGTGCATGCTCTCTCGTGCACACGTTTAATAGGTGTTCCCTCTCGGGAGCAGGTAGAGTGTTGCGCATGTGCATTTTTTCAAAAAGTGGAGAGGGCGGTTCTTTTCTAAAATTCGGGAAAATCCTCCGCTATACCTTTAACATTTAATCAGTAAAAAATACAATTACAATACTTGCAGTAAATTAAATCAATTAATTAAAAATGTATTTAGAAAACTGTCATTTAAAAGTGAAACTGACCAGATCAGAACAATTGATCAGAACAATTAAAAGCACACTGTAATGAACAACAACAGACATGTTTGTCATCTACTTTAACTTATCTTTCACCCTTTGTAATAGTTGCTTGTGAGTTCCTCAGTTGTCTTCGGTGTGTGAATAGATAGATCTCAACATCATACAGTCACTTTTAGAATGGGTTCAAATATTCAAAATATCCTGAAAAAAACAAAAAATGTACAAGACCTGAATTTTTTTTTAAGAACAATCGGCACTTTAACTGCTCAGGACAAACAAGTGACACATGAACATCCATCACAAAACAAACAAACAAAAAACAGTTGTCGATCATCCAGGTAACGACACAGAATTAAGAGGGAAAATTATTATTTAAAAAATTATGTACACTTTTGACCACAACTTATGTGTGTGATAGAGTCAGTACTTCAGGCTAACATCAGTGAGATCTCATCCTGTGGAAACTGCCACTGTTGGTTCAAAAGGTTCTCATTGATGAATGGTCCTTCAGATGAATGGTTGGGGCTGGGAACGGAAGATCCTGTGATTAAAATAAAAAAAAATAAT
Organism: Abramis brama; assembly: GCF_963993115.1. Lineage (NCBI taxonomy): Eukaryota > Metazoa > Chordata > Actinopteri > Cypriniformes > Leuciscidae > Abramis > Abramis brama. Next base: position 11,040,499 of record NC_139966.1, read on the forward strand.
TAAGACACATTTTCTCTTAATACATTGTATAGTTCTCGTTGTTTAAGCACAGGTTAGAGGGATATAATAATAAACATGTAACAATACAAAGCATTTTTTTTTTAGTTGGACAGCAACAAGAATGGAAATAATCAAAGCAAGTCAAAGTGCTTTCTTTGTCATTTCAGTAACTAACTAAATAAAATACAAGATAACTTTGGAAACTGAATGGTATTCAAACAAAAACTCTTTCTCTGTGCGTTACCTGATGGATGACTCTGTTCTTTGAAGAGCAGCAGTATTTGAGAAGAATGGCAGCATTTACCACCTGGCCTAAAAACAACCATATATATATATATATATATATATATATATATATATATATATATATATATATATATATATACACACAGTAAATTACATCATAATAAAACTAAGTACATGGTAGATTTCTACACTTACTAGAACATTGAAATAAACAAAAGGAGTGAAATTTACACTGTACTTTAACAAATATATTTTTAAGTACGTAGCTAAAACACACCTTGTCTGCCTCACATCAATCAAAAGTCAGCTGCAGTTCCTCCTTCAGTGCTGTTTTTGAAGCCTCTGAGGACAGTTGATAAGAAAGTGTCTGCTAATTTGTCAAAGGAGAATACGTCAACAACTCAAGCACACTAGCCGCTAACATTAATTAATAAACATGAATATTTAACTAATGACTAACTTCTTAGAAATGTGTGTAGTTAGCAGTTGCTAAGTAACATACCAGTTAGCAGTTACCAAACTAGCTAACAGCTAGACTAATTTTACAACATAAACGCACTCAATTTAAATCAACAACACCAAATCTTATGTTTTGGTAAATACTTTATTTAAAAAGGTTTTATGAATTTGCACTTACCCTCATCTGATATAAGTGTCTGAAAACACAGGATGATGTCAGCGCACGCAGTAACTGAAGGCAGTGGGCTAAAAAATACGGTTCAGATAAAATATGACATTGAAAAACTGCCGTTGTTTTATGGTAAACATGTTATTTACAATGATTTTATGAATTCAAACCTACCTTCGTCTGATGTAAATCTCACAGAAAATACCGGACGTTGTCAGCGCGCAAGATTTGAATGGAGCAGGAGCGGGAATAAACGGCTCGAAAACAACGTCAGTCCAGAAAATACAGTTAAAAAACTGTTAGAACATTGAACAAATGTTGATGTTATGTTCTGGCAAACATGTTATTTAAAATAGTTTTATGACTTACCATATACGTTTTCAGCTCCAAATGCGAGGCCTGAAATGTCCGCTCCGTTTTATTTTAACCCCGAAATTACTGTTTTTATGCAGTGTCAGTGCCTCTGGGCTGCTGCCTGCATCAGCAAATTCACGATGGACAAAAAAAATGACTGCCTTGTGTATCGACCAATCAGCGTGTTGTAAAGGCAGAATTTCAGGTATGACCAATCATTTTAAACAGAGACATAGCGAATCATTTAAATAACTTGAAATTTTGAGTTCAAATTTTTGAGTTTTGAGTTCAAATGAGATTTTTGCTGCCAAATGAGTACATTAAACTAAATTTTTGATGCAAAAACTTGCTATTATAAATAATGTTAAGTTATGATAACTTAATTTCTTTATTAATGACAACATTGGGGTTTACAGTGGTGTGCCATGATGTGACAAAGACAGCACACCACACAGAAACAGATTTTCAACCAGAGTCTCGACTGTGAACACAGGAAATATCGCAAAATCTCGCAAGACTTCAGAATAATGCAGGAAGAAATTGCGATGATAGTGTTTGGAATGATTTCCACAGAAAATTCACGGGATAAAAAGAAAAGTTTTTTTCCATCCCTCCATCTCTGCTGTGCCATGACTGCATTTGTTACGCTTCTATCTTCCATCATCTCGCTTTCTGATTGGATATTGTTTAGTTTCACGTGATAATCTCCAGAGCGTGCACGCGTTTGTCCTCTGGGTTCCCCTCACACATCAGGATTTCTGATTGTAAATATTCAACATGAATACTTACGATTCGCGATCAGGGCGGCTCCGATGTTCTTCCGATCAGGTTCAGACACTCTTAACACACCTCATACTAATGGAAAATCTGATAAAATAATCTGTAGAACCATCAAGATAATCAGGACATAGCTAGGATTGTCGGAAGGGGGGGAATCGGCCCAAAATCAGCCCGATTATCTTTTGGTGTGTACCCAGCATCAGCCAGGGTTCAAATTTAACCCCACACACCAAATGGCGATTAACTGAAACAGAGTAACTTATCAGTTGGCCTGGATTTTTTTTTTTTTTTTTATTAATACTAACAATGCATTTTTAAGAGAACAGGATATGGCTTAGTATGAATATCAAATTGTGAAGGTTGTGATGTATTCATATAAATATACATTCTGACTGTAAGGACCAAGGTTAGAGCTAGGCTGTGAGGCCTGAATGTAGAAGGCTAATGATAAAGTTATTCCAACACTGTAACTCCAGTTGTTCCAAGGGGTCAATACAAAAAGCCAAGAGGGTGAGTGTTTCCCAAAAAGGTCAATTAAAAACATTTAAAAATTAGTAATGTGAAGTTCGGCACCGAGGCTTCGAAGCTTGTATCAACAAAAAAAAACCCCATCACACATTGAAGCAGTGTATCGGAGCTTGATTCGTTTTTGTTTCAAACGACAATCACCAGTGACAACTGGAGATTTACCAGCTGTAAAACCCAAAAGACTTCCGCTAGAGAAAAAAAGAGACTGCAACCGGCCCATGCGAAAACAAGGATATCGGCAGGGCTTTTGAAAGATGGCGGGAACTCCGCGTTTTAATAAAACTTGTGCATAATTATGAATTTGGTTTCTGATCCTCTGTTTGCATACAAAGTCCCTTTTACGATCTTGATCTTGTTACATGCTCTTAAGCGATGTACAGGCTAAGGAATAATTATTTTTCAGTGACCATGAAAGATACATTGTTCTTAGAAAAATAATAATCAATCAGTTTGTTGGAACTGATTAATTGATTGTAATATTAATTTGGCTTACCTCAAAGTTAATCTAATTAACTGACCCAAATATTAACAATTAATCATAATTGGTAATTATGGATTATTAATAATATTTCCCCTTTGAGCTAATGTCCTTACAATATATATATATATATATATATATATATATATATATATATATATATATATATATATATGAAGAGTTTGGTTCCAAAACGCGATAAATCCATTTTGATTAATTTGAGTAAAAATGTGTTTTCTTTACCAAGAAAGTGGCAAGATGAAAACCACTATTTTCTGTTTCAAACTTTTACATAGCATCTGTAGGTTATAATAACATTAAAAATTCAAATCCAGATTTTGATTTTCAAAGATTTATTATAAAAACGGGTAATCTTTCCCCCAAAATGCAATAAATTCATGACACTTTTTTTTCCAAAATGCAATTAATCCATTGAATCAATATGAAAGTTATTTTTCATATTGAAACTGTTGAAAATACACAACAAAGTAAGTTGATCCACATATGACAGCCTCTGAACTCGGTTAATATCTTATAATACAGGCACTAAAAATACATTCAATCAGCCATGGCTAGGAAATACCTCCTGAACTTTTTTGACGGCGATCAGCTGTAAAATGTCCTGCTCGGTATTCGTTGACTTTGAGTAAAACAACTGAAAGTTTTTTAAAAGATCCCCTGGGGTCAACGTGTCAGCGTGACAGAAGTTTGATGCTGTCGTGTGAGAACAAGCAACAGTCGGCATTTCTCTTCCTCCCGCGTGCCTCATCTTCTTAATCTCCTCACGTAAATGATTAGATTTCGATGGTTTACGTTTCTTCCCTACCGCAGAAACCACCACAGGTTCATCAATGCCGTCAAAATGATTAATTTTTTTGTTTGTTTGTTGATCAAAAAGTACAAAGTAGATCAGGAAAACTAGGATGCCGGGTGTATTCTAGAGCCCGACCGATATATCGGCGGGCCGATATTATCGGCCGATATTAGGCATTTTCCTAACTATCGGTATCGGCATTTATAATGGCCGATAAATTAATATTTAAAAAAATGCAGCGTGCAGTGATTTATGTAAGGATGGCGCTGCCAATAAAGCACCTAAAAGCTGTCACAAAGAACGGGCAAAAGTGGCAAAAAAATAACGGCCGCGTCCGGTGTAGACACAGTGTTAAAGCTCATTCTGCTACGTTACAACATCAAGCAATATTCCAATAATTTATGTAATTATAACACTTTATATAGGGCCATTTTGCATTAAGAGTAGCCAGATGGACACACGAGACGCAAAACGTTCAGAATTAATACACTTTTAGTAAACTACAGAACAGCGCGAGCGGGAAGCGGCGCACCTCACGCGTCTGAGAATGGACACTGCATTAGTGATATAAAACGCACACACACAGGTCTGTTAAATTAAGCAATACTTTTAAGGTAGTCTAATATTTTTCTGACTAACAAAATTACTGACACAGTAAAGGGTAGATTTAAATAAAGAAAAACGAAATTTAAATAAAGAAAACGAAATTTAAATAAAGAAATTAAACGAAATTTAAATAAAGAAAAACGAAATTTAAATAAAGAAAAAACGAAATTTAAATAAAGAAAAAACGAAATTTAAATAAAGAAAAACGAAATTTAAATAAAGAAAAACGAAATTTAAATAAAGAAAAACGAAATTAAGTTAAATTAAAAAACGAGATTAATTTAGATTGATAATAACGGGTAAAAAGGCTAATACATTTTGTTTCTATTATTCTATTTTCCACAATGTCAAAGCAACACAGCTTAACCCAAAACACATGCACTTCATCCATACAAACTCCGCTGTTCTGCGCTCTAGCCAGAGAACACTCCCGTTGCTGGAACACTTGCGCGTCAGTTCTATTTCTAGCATGCATGCGTTTTCTGCGTGGCTCGAGCCGCGCCTGAGAGACGCGTCTCACGCAGGCAGTGTGCAAACTCCAACCTGTTAACATGGGAGCCGAAATAAAAACGGCCATGCCACGCAGTCAGTGTGTCGCCGGCCTTATTCAAGCGCGAATGTCGAATGTCAAATTTTCAAATCGAATACCAACCCACCGAACGAATATTCAAATATTCGGGTCCAGCCCTATAGCCTAGTTTCACGTTTAGTACATTTTGCTTACTACTTATTTAAAATAGTATAAAACTATTGTACATATGTAATTATAAACGTTTTCATTATGATATTATTAATTTTACTTTACTAAAAAGATCTGAGTTCTTCCTCCACTGGTAGATATTAGAGAAATTAAGATTAAAAATAGAAGATAAGGTTTTGTCAGTGACACTTTTGATATATTTATTGATACAAGTTATGTTTTAAATAACGTGACTAAATTAAAAGACAAAGTCGTTAGTGAAGATTATGCAACAGTATTTAGAATATAATATAATATAAAATGCAATGCAAACTAGTTTGGTTACAGCTCAAATTCTCATTCTATCATTCACCCTGCCTCCATTACATATCTTTGTCACACAAGTGTTTGATCACCACATTTGAGTGATCATTGCAAAACGTTTATATATTTATTCTGTTTATACTGTGTATTCTATATACAGTACCCATCAAAAGTTTGTACACACCAATTGGAAAGTGTGTCCAAACTTACTGTACTATAATACACATAAATAATATTGCTACTGTATTATAATATACACATAAATAATATCGGCCGATATATCGGTATCTGGCTTTTTTTTATCGGTATCGGCATCGGCGCCCAAAAATCCATATCGGTCGGGCTCTAGTGTATTCAAAGCGCCGCCGTTACTGTTTACAGTGCGTGGAATGATGCGCTGTGATTGGTTGAGAGCGGATCTATCGCATTCTGCAGAGAAAGGAGACTGGCGTTTGTCGCGGTTTGGAAAGAAAGGGAGAAAACATGACACAATAACACGGCGGATAACGCATTTTACGTAAAATTTAAAATGGACTTTTCAATACCGACCCTATACAATACAGATTTTTGCAGGAACTCAATTTTTTTAAAAATGGCGTTTATCGCGTTTTGGAACCAAACTCTTCATATATATATATATATATATATATATATATATATATATATATATATATATATATATATATATATATAAGAACTAAAAATAACAGAAATGAACAGTGACAATATATACAAAAATAACAACACTGCAAAAATGACAATCACAATCCAACATCTAACGTTAAAAATGACTAATATTATCAGGTAGCTAAAAATGTGATAGCTTAATTCGAGACTTTGTGCGAAAAAAAATGGTCAACTTTCCAAATGCACCTCTCCCTTCAGATTTAGACACCATTCTGGGTATGGATCCTTGTACTAAAGGGTCAATTTGTAAACTAGTGAATATAATTGTTCATTTGCAATTTTCCTCTGATGATTTACGTCTTGTCTGGTCCCAAGACATCGGTACTGAGATTAACGAGGAGACATGGAGGGCAGTCCTGAACAGGGTTTACTCATCTTCCCTCTGCGCACGTCACAGGCTCATACAGTGCAAGGTGGTTCATAGAGCCCACTGGTCGAAGACCAGGTTAGCACGCATTAACCCGTCTATTGACTCGGAGTGTGACAGGTGTCATTCTGGTTCAGGCACTTTAATTCACATGTTCTGGTCCTGCCCTGCCCTGTCTTCCTTTTGGAGACAAATTTTTGTTTCATTGTCAGCCATTACCTCGGCGGATATCCCACTCTGTCCAGTCACAGCTTTATTTGGGGTTCTCCCGCCTGGCCATTCTTTGCCTTCTCACTTTTCAGATTTTGTAGCCTTTCTGACTCTTTTAGCTAGGCGTTTAATTCTATTAAATTGGAAAAGCCCTCACCCTCCATCTTACACTCGCTGGATAAGAGATGTTCTTTATTTTATGAAACTGGAGAAAATTAGGTACTCTCTTCACCGACCTAGCACCATTTTTATCAAGCTTTGGCAACCCCTGTGTGAGCATATCAAAACTCTCCAGCTTGACCCTGCTCTTTGTGTGTGATCCCCTTATCTCCCCCCACATCTATCACCAATCTAGATGTTGATACTAATTTTGTATTGCCTGGCCAATACACTGCTATGTTTACTGCTACTGTATGTGATTGTACTGTACTCTTTATTTATTTTTATTTTTTTTTGAGGGGAAAATAATCCTCAGTGCATCTTCTCTCTGTAATGGTTTGTGTATTTTCATCTTCCCCTGCTTCTGTAAATTCTGTTTGTTTGTTTTTGTTTTTTTGTTTTTTTGTTTGTTCTTTTTTTTGTGTGTGTGTGTAATGGTTTAAAGTGTATAAATAAATCATAAAAAAAAAAAAAAAAAAAAAAAAAAATTGTGATAGCTTGCAATGTGCTTGATCATTATACAATCTGATCGCCGTAGGTACAAATGATTTATTTATTTTTTGTATCTTTCTGTTCTAATTCTCTGTTGTAAAATTCTACCAGTTGACCTATTACTTCTCATAAATGTATGATGGAGAGGGGGAGTGGGGTCATTGAGGATTTGGTCAGTCTTTTTTAAGATAAGCTCATTGTACAGCTGAGCTGCCGACACCTGGTCAAGTCCGATGATCTTACTGGCCATCTTGATCATGCGCTGCAGTCTCTTTTGGTCCTTAACATGCATGTTGCCAAACACACAGATAAGGCCAAAGGACATAACACTCTGGAGGAGACTTTTATACAACATTACAATAATGTGTCTGTCTTTTATTATATAGTTATATAGAAAAAAGTATATAGTTCCCTAAGGAAGTACATCCGCTAATGCATTTTCATAGTTTTGTTCAGTGCACATTCATTAAAAGTTAGTTTAGAATCAGTTTCAACTCCCAAGTATTTATAGGTTGAGACCCTCTCCACTAATTCACCAATGATCTTAGAGGGGGGAACTATTATTCTGTTTTTGCTAAAATCTATGACCATCTCTTCTTATTGATTTCAAGAAAATGATCAGAACACCACTGAGTGAAACCCTGTAATTCCATCTGAAATCCACTCACAGAAGAAATGTCAGACTTTAAAAAACCAACCAGTGCTGTGTCGTCAGCATATTTAAAATAGGTGTAGGCTGAAGAAGAAGCTTGACAGTTATTGATGTATAATGTGTATAGCAGTGGTTCTCAATTCCAGTCCTCGTGACTCACTGCTCTGCACATTTTGTATGTCTCTCTTATCTGACACACTCAGTTCAGTTCATGGAGTCTCTCCTAACGAGCTGATGATCTGGTTTAGGTGTGTTAAATAAGGGAGACATACAAAATGTGCAGAGCAGTGGATCACGAGGACTGGAATTGAGAACCACTGGTGTATAGGACTGGCGACAGAACGCACCCTTGTGGTGCCCCTGTATATTTATAATTTTTGTGGATGATATAAATGACTACAGTCCGTCAAGAAGTCATAGATCCATAAAATCAATTGGGGATTTACTCCCAAATGCACCAATTTTCTCACCAGCAGGTGGGGTTGGATCGTATTGAAATCAAATCAAATCAAGTATATTTGTATAGCGCTTTTCACAATACAGATTGTATCAAAGCAGCTTCACAGTATTAAATTAAAATAAAATAATACAACAAAGTTTGTTTCTAGTGGAATTTATTGATTGATAGAATAAAATTAAATATCCCCAAAATATCCCCAACTGAGCAAGCCAAAGGCAACAGTGGCAAGGAACCGAAAAAACTCCATCAAGTGACCTAATGGAGAAAAAAAAAAAACCTTGGGAGAACCCAGGCTCAGTCGGGGGCCAGTTCTCCTCTGGCATTTATGAACTAGAGGCCGGATTGTAGTTTGAACTGTGAGATTAACAATATTATATGAATGTGAATGCCTGGCCGAAAAGATGCGTCTTTAATCTAGTTTTAAACTGGGAGAGCGAGTCCGAGCAACGAACAGTATCAGGAAGACTATTCCAGAGTTTCGGAGCCAAATGTGAAAATGCTCTCCCTCCTTTGGTTGATCTGGATATCCTAGGTATGACCAAAAGCCTCGAATTTATTGATCTTAAAGAGCGCGATGGATTATAGGGCGATAGAAGATCCGTTAAATAGACTGGAGCTAAGCCGTTTAGGGCTTTATAAGTCAGTAGCAATACCTTATAATTAATATGGAACTTTATAGGTAGCCAATGTAGTGATGATAAAATCGGTGTTATATGATCATATTTTCTTGATCTAGTAAGAACTCTAGCAGCTGCATTTTGGACTAACTGTAGCTTGTTTATTGATGTCTCGAGGTCATGAATGCATGAACTAACTTTTCTGCATCAGAAACTGATAGCATATTACGTATCTTAGCAATGTTTCTAAGGTGGAAAAAGGCAGTTTTTGTAACATACGAAATATGATTTTCAAAAGACAGTTTACAATCGAGTATAACACCCAGGTCTTTTACTGTAGAGGATAAAGTAACAGGACATCCTACGATGTCAAAGTTGTATTGTGAGAGGTTCTGTGGGCGTGACTTACTAATTTACAACGTAACAACGTTGCATGCTCGTAGTTTCCTTTGCACTTAAACACAGCGCGCGCCGCCGCATTTGCGCGTGCAATTGAAGAGTGTGCGCTACGAGCACAGTAGCCTATAACGGCTGACAGGACAGGAGCGTCCGTTTTTCTGAGGTGAAAGACTTTATTTCAGCGTACATATACGTCACTGCCTGGTAGTTCCTATAGCGCGCGCTGTGTTTAAGTGCAAAGGAAACTACGAGCATGCAATGTTGTTACGTTGTAAATTAGTAAGTCACGAAATAAAAGTAAAATACCAATAAATCACGTTACTGGTACGTCGTGTGTTAGCTGAGAATGATTTGCATGCAGGGATGATTTTCATTCTATTCGCCAGGAGCAGTTTCCATGTTTTATTAACAGTTCTTGTTAATATTGTGTAGGCCTATTCACCATGGTAACTGTCATTTCAATATTAACCCCAAAATGCCACTTTATTTTCACTTTGTGTTATTTTTTTATATTTTTAAATGACTGTGGTGGCTCATACCAACACTGTATTAACAAAAGCTAGTTTGGGACTGCTATTTAATAGCTTTAGCATAGGCCTAATGATTATTTATTAGTAGTCTTTACAATTAGTCATATTCTTACAATTTATGTGTATGTTAAGTAAAGGGGGACAGTGTGTGTGTGTTCACAATTTTTAAGTAAACATTTATAATAATATGTCTATATATACATTATATATATATATATATATATATATATATATATTCAATGTAAATTATGATAATCGTAATTAATAATCGCAATTACAATTTCAAGGGAATAATCGACAATTATGATTTTTGTCATAATCGTGCAGCCCTAGTTTTGGTTATGTCCATCCTTAACTTCTTTTTGGCTATCATATTAGTGACAAAGAGACAGATTGAGCCTTGCCCTTTGGTTGCACTTCTTTTTCCAAATGTCACTGGCTTGTCTGGAAATGCTTTTGCCTTCTCAACATTATTAGCTAGATGACACATTCTTCTGCTATGGAAACAAAATCTCCCTCCATCTTTTGATGACTGGCTGAGAGATGCTATGAGCTTCATATCTTTTTTCACTATTCTCCTGTATATGTATCCTGGTATTATTCTATAAGTTCAATAAACAGATTTAAAAATAAAACATTTTTTGAAGATATTTAAGGGAAATTAAGAATTTATTAGCAAGTAGCAACTATAATTCATGGTAAATTAATGCAATTGAAATACAAATAATTATTTATTTTGAAATATTCACACATTCACTGTTATTTGTATGACTATTCATGCTTCTTGTCTAAATGTAAATTATATATTTTCAATTCAAAATAAAGTAATTAAAAAAGTCATTTATTCTTAGATACTTTTGGGAAACACAGCCAAGACCAGGGTGTGCAATGTCTGATTGCCAGACTAATGTCATGTGGACTGTTGCTGTATGTCTTTGTAGATTGTCTGGCTGTATGGTGACAGAGGAAGGCTGTGGTTATGTGTCTTCAGCTCTGAGTTCAAACCCCTCACACCTGAGAGAGCTGGATCTGAGCTTCAATCACCCAGGAGATGCAGGAGTCAAGCCGCTCACTGATAAACTGGAGGATCCAAACTACAGACTGGATAAACTAAAGTATGTAGAGCATGAAGAGTTGAGCATTTCAATCTTCACTTATTACTCACATTACTACATTTACAAAAGTTCTTATTGAGAATTTACAGAGGATTAGCTCTAGTTATGCTACGAGCTGTTGAATGTTTCATTCTGATTGGCTGACGAACATTATAAGGTGTGCAGTTATTTACAGTAAACGCGCAGGTAAAGTAGTTCTACGCAGGTCTTGACTGCATTACAGTTCCATATCACTTTGCAAAATGATTTCAGTTATTTCAGAGGTCCTGACAGCATACAACAGCAAAACAACCAAAACCCACAAAGACATGATTTCCATGATTTTCCTACAAAAATAAATTATTCACTTTATTATTCACATATAAAATATGATGGTAAATCCATCAGGGCCAGGAGATTTGCCATTCTGAAGTGAATGAATTGCCTCTTGTACTTCTGTGGTAGACACAGTCCAAATCATTTGTGGAGACATCGTTAACGCAGGGGAATATTAGTTGATCAAAATTTTTGGGCCATTCCACAATTTTGAGTTACATTCTGATGAATAATGATTAGAATAGTATTTTGAAATTAATTTCCTCCGGGTCGGAAACTTCCACCGTTAGATTTAATTTAGGGACCAGTCTAGATGCACGGACACTTCGAGATTGAAAAAGCAAGTGATTTGCCAGCTTTTTCACCAAAAAAAAAAAAAAATGCTGCCTAACGCTCAACAATTGCTTTTCACTTTTGTGAGTTAGAAGTAAGCTACACTTTGAATGAAATTGGAGACGTTTTTTATAAATTGTGGGTGAAGGGGTCAGAGAATATTGGAGGTGCAGTTTAGAAAGTTAAATATTAACTTTTCTGCCATCCTGATATTCTCAGATCTCCTCAACTGACACACATGCAATTATTAGTCCATGGATGTAGGCTTTGAATGCCTCCCACAGTGTGATGCTGCTAATAGAAATATTGTAATTTATTTCAATATATATATTTAAATGAGATGTGAGGAAATATTTGAAGTTGTTATCAGAAAGTAAATGTGAACTAAATCTCCATTGTTTAGAATAAGTTCTGGCTTGTGTAAACCTTAAATCCAAAGAAGGGCATGATTGGAGATGATGGTGCGTTCAAGTCCTCCTGGGAAGTTCGTGTTTACGACGGCACTGCGTTCAAGTCACTTTTCTCAGAGTAAAATGGCAGTGTACTTTCTCTAATTAATTACACAAAAATACAGCAAGGTTCTTAAACTCTATTTCTAGTTTTTTTATGTTTTTAATTAATTTATAAACCCACTGCAAACTTTGTCGTTACATATTACATTGTTATATTATAATGCCATCATATTCTGTGTAGGCAATTAGCTTACTTCGCTGTAAATAGAAAAGCCTGACAATATCACTGTATTGTGGTATTCCGCCATGTTTCTCACTGACACGACCACAACTTGTAAATATCAGGGCTTAAAGAAAATCCTGAGCTTCCCACTCGTATTTACGATATTGTGGTGGCGTTCATGTGTGTTCAACTCAAATACGATCTTTACGAGATGACTTGAACGCACCATGACTATACTATGATAGTCACAGGAATTGACAGTGTATCATTCTATCATCCAAAAGAAATGAAATCAATCCTGTCACTGTGTGTTTTGTAGTGTGGATCATGGAGGAGAGATCAGGGTTACAGCAGGACTACGAAAATGTACGTCTACACACACACACACACACACACACACACACACACACACACACACACACACACACACACACACTATATAAACAGTGAACATGATTACTGTGTGATTGTGTGTGTTAAACATGCTCGCTCTCTCTCTCTCTCTCTCTCTCTCTCTCTCTCTCTCTCTCTCTCTCTCTCTCTCTTTCACACACACACACACACACACACACTTCTGATGATCTGTTGTGATATTAGTACGAAGAGTTTTGAAAATGTAAAACTTGCTTGTGAAAACTGTGGCAAAGCAATTAAAAATACTGTAAAAGATCAGACAGTTTCATAATTCCTGATTACAGAAATATTTGAACACAGGAATCCAATGTTTTCTGTTTGGTAACCATGGTGATTTCAGTCAGAACCTCATTCAGGACAAAAGCTGTTACAGAATGATATTTCTTTAGTGCTTTATTATCATTCTACAATCCTAAATGAACGAGTCAGATCTGAAATGAAGACTCAAGATAGAAAGTTTCTGTAATTCACTGATGTGTGTTTTCTCTCCATCAGATTCTCATCAGTTCACTCTGGATCCGAACACAGTGAATACACACCTCGGTCTGTCTGAGGAGAACAGAGTGATTACTCGCACTGACACAGAGCAGTTGTATCCTGATCATCCAGACAGATTTGATTATGAGCGTCAGGTGTTGTGTAGAGAGAGTGTGTGTGGACGCTGTTACTGGGAGATTGAGTGGAGTGGACGTGTGTTTATATCAGTGTCATATAAGAGCATCAGCAGGAAGGGACGGGGTAATGAGTGTCGGTTTGGATATAATGATCAGTCCTGGAGTTTGATCTGCTTTTCTGACAGTTACTCATTCAGGCACAATAACATAGAGACTGAACTCCCTGTAGAGCCCATCAGCAGGAGAACAGGAGTGAGGAGAATAGGAGTGTATGTGGATCACAGTGCAGGAACTCTGTCCTTCTACAGCGTCTCTGACAGAAACACACTGAGCTTCATACACACAGTCCAGACCACATTCACACACACACTCTATCCTGGGTTTGGGCTTTATTCTGCTGAATCATCAGTGAAACTGTGTTGATAAATGAGAATAGCCTGATGAGAGACTCTACCCATAATGCTTTGAGCTCATGATAAATCAGTGACAGTGAGATGTTCTAGAGTCTCTTATTGTCTCTTCATCACATTAATAACACAGCTGAACTTCCGTCAGTGAAATAGAGAGAAACAGACAATGATACACAGAGAAGAGAGAGGAAATATGAGACACAATGAGACTCACTGAAACATGTCTGGATGATACGAGCAAAACTAGACTTTCAACTCTAAACTCAGTTTAAGACATTCAGAGATGTTTTATCTGAACAAACATGATTCAAAACATGATACACACACACACACACACACATCGGATCTGTTCAGAACATGATTCCTCTGCTTTGGGTTATGTCTGTATTATTAAAGACGCTTCTGCTGTAATATATTGTGTACTGTACTAAACCTGTTAGCAGTGTTGTGCCTGAACGCGTTCATTGACGTGTTCATGAACTCGTTCATATTTTGGGCGAACGTGAACTGAACGTACTGTAATACTGCCTGATGAACGTTACTGTGAACTCGTTCATTCTGGTGTCTGTGAACGCCACGCTCTCTCAGTTTAACTTCGTTCAATAGGATGCCAGATTTCTATAGAGCCTTCCAGGCAAAAACACACCGTAAACCGGCCTTAATAGCGGAAAAAACACCCAATCTGGCAACACCAGCCACCAGTGTCCACTGACTCTCTTGTTCGATCTCGTTCATCAAAATTAACAAAACTTTTTCGAGTCATTTCGTTCATTTAAAGGGCTTTAAATGTTATACTATTAAAGCTCCAATATGTAGGAATTTTGTAATAAAATTTCCGAAAATAACTTGCACAGTGTGATATATTTCCTCCAGTTGTGTACTTACAATATCTCAAAAGTCTCCAAAGATTTTTTATTTCAGAGAAATTCCGATTTTAAATAACTGGCCGTCCCGGAAAAGAAACGTCGCCTCTCAGTGACGCAATGTCCGCTCTATCCTTAGGCTTGTTTGAGATGCGCCTCGCCTCGCCTGAAATGTATGCGAGAGTAGGCGGCTGCAGTGAGGGGAGGAGTGAAAAAAGCACAGGCAAGCCGGACAAATCTCTCTTCTCGCAGTGGATCTGACAGCTGTGAGATCAAAGATGAATATCGCGGGATTCACGCTCGTGCACAGTGTTGCTAATAAACTGGATGGAATTTAAGTTCTGTTGCTTTTATATGAAAATAAATATAATGAACAAGACACCCAAAGTAGCCTACTTATTTAATTCCATTCCAAATACATGTTTATCAGTCTTTTTTTCTTTAATACAGACATATGTGGGGTTTTTTTTCTTTTCTTTTTTATAAAAAATACATTGCATAATCCATAGAGATCGCACTGTTAGATAGTTTGGGAATATTCACACATACATAAAACATGATATCAGAGTTTTAAAATCAAACATTTTAAAAGAGAACAATACATCACGGTTGTTTAAACCAATGAGCATTAAGCTATGTCGTCAGCAAGTCGTTTCCCATCATGCTTTTGATCAGCGCAGTCGGTGGAGAGCAACTGCGCTCGACTGCAGAATCCGACAGGTGTGCCTTGCGCTCGCGAGAGATTTTTGACATACGTCAGCATGACATCAGAGCAAGGCGGACCGCACTCGGACACATTTCTAACCGGCATGCATCTCGCGCTGATCCCCGCTGATCGATTCTGCGCAGATTTTGCTCATCTCAAACAAGCCTACTGTTTTCCGGTGTGGACCATGTGATCGGATATTCCACCACACAGTTTTATTTTTTATTTTTTTTACAACAACTTTATTGAGTTTTTTTCTTATCACAATAAACAATAACGACGTCTGACAAAGAAGAAAAATAAATAAAATAAAAAATATGACCCACCACACCGGAATATCACATGGTCAAATGCGGAAGTGGTGGTTATAGATGGTTATTGCTGTTATGGATCACGATTACTCTTTGGCGAGTATTAAAGTGCCAACAAAACCAAAGCGTCCATATTCTGATACACGCAGACTGTGTGACAAACGAAGGAATAAAACCTGGATAAATATCGGCCAGGCGTTTTCGAGATGGAGAGAGCTGCGCGACTATCTTGGACTTGACAGAGACTCTGCTCTCGCGAGTGTATTGATAGACAGGTAAGACATGCAACTGTCAATAATAGTACTTATAAACAAAGTTATATTGCTCTTTGTACTTCGGTAAGGCTTTTTATCACGTGTGGTGACCGAGATTATGGCAGTAACGTTACAATTAAATACAATCGGATATGTGTTGTTAAAAAAATATATTTAGTCATTACTTGCAAATGTTCGTTCAAATGTACTTTTAGATATTGGTTTGAACACGTTAAACAACACGGCATTAACCATAAAAACGTAAAACTGCACAACATTAACCCAACAAATCATTTGACAAATAGCTGTAAGTTGTAACGGGATAATATAGCATAACATTTCACGTTCCTTGCAGTTCATTAATTATGATGACATAAAATAATACGATCAGACATACAGGAAAAAAACGAATAAATTACCTCATCCGTGATCATGATTCATTAATTTCATTTAGATACATCGCTAGATGGTGAAAACGCATTAAAAACGACATCTCCCATCGTCGCCTCCTTCATAGCGTCATCAAGCTTCGCCTTTGTTATTGTTGGAAACTGCGCCCTCTTGTGGTAAAAAAAAAATCACATACTGGAGCTTTAACTGGCAAATTCCCAGAACACATCCACCTACGCAATGTTCATATTCTGAATTAAGAAATCATTATAATCCAGTCAAAAATGGTTTACAGGGAATATATTACTTTACCTTCCGAGTCTTTCGTTCATTTGTCACGTGACAGACGCAATGAATGGATTGTTCATGAAGGACTCATCACTTACGTTACAAATCAAAACAAAAAGCAGCGAGGAGGCATCGTATGATCATTTAAACGAGTTTTATGACAAGGTCGGTGAGGATTGGGAAAATCTGACGCATAGCTTCAGTGTTAAAAATGATAAAATAATTGTCTGTGGCAATCATTTTGAAAAATAATAAAATAAAAATATCTCGCAGCAACATGGAAAAAAAAGAACTATGAACTAGTTCATTTTTTTAACTGTGAACTTAGTTCAAAATTTTGAGTATATGAACTATGAACTGAACTAGTTCATTTTAAAATTTGTGATCTGAACTTTGAACTAGTTCATGTAGAAAGTGAACTTTCCCAACACTGCCTGTTAGTGGGGGATTCTGGATTGATCTTTATCTTTTTATTATTATCTTTGTTTTTTCTCTTTTATTTTGTCTCTCTATTGCTGTGAAAATAAGACACATATTCAAGAGAATGAATCAATATCACAGTTTGTTGATCAATTCCTGTGTGAATGAAGGATCTCATGATTATAGAAACTGTACATACTGTAAACACTCGATCAATGATTGTAATATAATCCAGTTTACTTTAAATAAACCTCCTCCTGAACAGAACTGAATTACAGACCTGCTGTTATTGATAAAATGTCTTATCTTGAAGTATGATTTTGGTCATATTGCCAAATCCCACAATGACACACAATATGAACTTTTCTTTATATATTCATACACTGATTTAACATGTATATTTAACTTGTTAACAACATTTGTAGCTATTTGCATATCAATACTGTAATATCTGGTATAAATGGTTTCTGCACCCAAACATTACAGTTTTGCCTATTAGACAGAATCTCACACTCTTTCATTGACAGTTATTAATATTTTCTGGGATGCAAAAGAAAAACAGCATCATGTGAACAAGACTTTTATTTTGGTCTGGGTGTGTGATGTCATCAGGCTGCGCCGCTCCTGCGTCTGTTGTGATTCGGCTGCCGAAAGGTTTGTGTTTTTACACATGTAAAGTGTTTAAATCAATGCAAACCATTCAGTCAATTCAATTGTTTTCATACACGCGAATTCGCCTCATTCAAATGAGCGTATTGAACTGGTATGAGTGCTGGAAGACGTCAACATTGATTTTAAGACTCTATTTTCTGCTATTTTCCATCTTATTAGCACACAAATAATACAATTTCATTATTTTTTTAAAACATGACTTTCAATTTTGTTTATTTTTTATTATTTTAATGTTTGTAGGCCTAAATATGATTTACATTAATTATTACATCATTTATTCATGTTCATATTAATGTTAATTATTATTCATCATTCATTTAAAAAAAATGTGTTCATTTTAATGTTTTATATATATGATACATTAATTATTATACTTTATTAATTGATGTTAATTACATTTGTTACAATGTTAATTGTCACATTAATTTTTTGCATTTTTATTGTTGATTTTAATGTTTGTATATATAAAGTATTCATTAATTATTATACATCATGTATAATTTATTTGTTTGTTAGTTTATTAGTTTATTTATTTACTTACATGTTTCATGTTAATGTAAATGATAATTAACAGATTAAAAGCCTGTTGTGTCATATTTGTCATTGAATATCATATATGAGCTATAAAAACCTGATCTATGAAATATACATTCATACCTGATGTATGAAACACTCAAACACACACACACACACACACACACACACACACACACACACACACACACACACACAGTCCTTCATTAATGTTGGTCAAAACACTGAATCAACACGCACCAATGCCACAATTTTCTAAATCTCATAATCATTTGTTAATAAACAAGTATTCATCATTCAATGATATCATTGTATCTACATACATTTTTTAGCTAACTGTGTGATTTTGAATTTGTGCATTTCTGAAATACATAACTTAGACAGTTAAATACCCATAGAGATTGTTATTTTTAAAGGCCTGTTATTTCATGGATCCATCCAAAAGATGATCTTTTATTCCTCCTTTTAGTCAACTTTAGTATGGGTGTGTTCACTTATGCTAAGCACTGTAGCTGGACATACTGTACATATCTGTCTATATGGGTCATTCTGAATATCCATATTTATTCTGTTTTTCTTATATTCTGTTAGTACACTGAATATATGCTAACATTATAATAGTTAGCATACTATTATAATGTACATGTTGTTCATACATTGCTCATATTACATAGCCATATTTATTATGTATAAATATATTTATTCACATTGCACTTTTCTGCTTTTTTTTTTTTTTGCACTTCTGGTTTGACGCAAACTGCATTTCATTGTCTTTGTACTTGTACTCTGCACAATGACAATAAAGTTGAATCTAATCTAATGCAGTAACAAACACTTTTGTCTTGTACAATGTACAACTTCTCAATTACTACTTGTCTACCAACAGAGGCGTTGTCTACCGCTGGTTGATGAGTTGTTCCTCTTTTTGGTCTATCTGTCTCTGGGTCTGGAGGAGAAGGATCTAGTGGACTGCTTCAACATTCATCTGTTAACTGTTAGTAGAACAATTAGAGCCTGGGCTAATTTTCTGTACACAGTTTTGGGTGCTGTGGGCATGTGGATGTCCCCTGATGCAGTCCGTGCCATGATGCCGAGTGTGTTCGAAAGGTACTCTGACACACAGGTGATGATAGTAGACTGCACTGAACTAAAATGTCAAACCCCTTCCTCACTGCTTTAGCAGAGTGAGATGTCCACCCAGAACAAATCTCACAGCACAGCAAAGGGAATGATTGGTGCGTCACCTTTGTGTCAGCACTGTACTCGGGCTCTGCTAGTGATAAAGAACTGTTGAAGCAGTCTGGAATCATCCCTTTACTAGATAAAGACATGGATGTAATGGTTGACAAGGGCTTTACGGTTGATGATTTAGTACCGGGTAAAGTACACAGACCACCTTTTCTGGGGAAGAACTCTCAGCTGTCTCGTGAAGAGGTTTTAGCTACTCAGGACATTGCACGGCTGAGAATAAATTGTTTGATTCCATCATCCCTCTGACTATAGCTGGGAGTATCAGCCAGCTTTTTGCAGTAGCCTGTCTTCAGTCGAATTACCAGAACAAGCCACTGGTCAAGGCTTGGGCCAAATAGATGATCTATTGTAAACCACCTATTGTAAATACATTTGCACATGGAGCACGATTGACAAATGTACGCAGAAAATGTTTTTATTCTGTCAAATAAATGTTGTGCCCAGTACCTAACATCTGTTAAAATGCCATTCCTGTCAGCATAAGTTGCCAGTACTACAGATGGTAACCAACCAGAATGCCTATTACCGCCGCAGCAAAAATAAACCAGTCACATTTCAAAGTCATTTGCGAGATGACCGCCAGGTGGCGCAAAGGGATGTTGTGCAAAACAGCAGCAATTGCTGCATTTTTTTCAATTGCCATAAGTGGAGTTAATGACAATTAACAGTAAGGATGAAATACTACAACTATGGTAAACAGAATAGAACATTATAAGGCCAGAAATAGAATAACAAGCTAAAAATAGAGACGATAACAATATAACCTGTATTTCATATTGTAGGCCTAGACGTCGGTGGGCGACAAGCCTATTCCCCGGGGAGCAGTGCGAAGGGGGTGTATTGGAATCCACTGCTGCTTCAATGTATATGTAATGAGTGATTATAATCAAGGTATTAATCAATACTTTTCCTTCTATATCAAATGAGTTGAATGACTTCTCTGAAGATTTTACTTTGTTATAGAAGTTACCAGTGTGATTACTGAAATGTTCTTTTCATGTATTCATTAATGTCTGTATTTGATATAACATTGCTTGCCTATTTATCCCAGCTTCCAGAAATTAAATAGGGACTGGTTTTGTGTTTGAGAAAAGTCTTCAAGATGTTAAAACACATAGGGGTCATTGAAGTCTATAGTTTAAGGTACCATTTGTCAGTTAAAGCCTATAGTTTCCATTTAGGATAAAGTGTCCTATCCTGAGAGAAAGAACTTATCTTGATGTTTTGAGACGAGACTCCTGTTTATAGTTAGAGCCTGGCCAAATCCAACCTTGGAAAAGATGTGTGTCGGTGTGTGTGTTAGTCTTCTTGGTTACAGGTTAAGGAACCACTGGCATTATTGGAGATTGACTGAGTTGTTATTCGAGACATGCTGGCACCCAGCAACCCAAATCTGTGACCTGGAAGGTCACGACGTGCCTAACTTCAGGGTCCGAGTGTCAGCTGCATAATCTATGGAGATATGCTTCAGTCTATCTGTATATGTGTGGAAAATTATTATGTTTATCAATTTCTTGGCCAATAAGAATCATTCAGCCTGTGAGCAATGACGTAGCTTAGACCTTGGAAATGGTATAACTGCTGTGATCTTTGTAACTGTAAGCGGGGCGGCCTACGAACTCCTGTGTGAGTCTTGAAGCTGACTTCTGCTGATGAAACTGCAAACTATCTTCAGTAAAACTTTTCTTCAATTTATTATAATTCTGACTCCGGGTCTTCTTTCAAACATCTGGTCCTTGGGTCCTAAACTGTTAACCCCTAACAAGTGCGATAAAAACAAACCAAAAAAACAACACAAAAAACCAAAAAAACTAATTTAATACCAAAAATAACAAACGAAAGTAAATTATGTGCAATGAAGCTGATTATTTGTAGACTACTATTCTATTGAGGAATGAGACGAATGAAGAGCGCTTCTCGTTCGTGTGAGCGAACACACATTGGAACGTTTGGGCATTTTGCAAGGAGTTGGCCGAGTGGTAGAACGTACGTTTCGATCATTTAGATGACACGGGTTCAAATCCCATTATCCCAAACCAGCTTGGACTACTGTAATTTTTATATTAGCCTATTAATGCATTTTATAGCCTATTATTGATGCAGAGATATTTGTCTAGTTCTAAAACTCTGTTACAACATAGTTTTTTGCTTATATTTATAAATTAAAATTACCAAGCATTTCCAATTTACACTAAGGAACAAATATTATACAATGACTTTACTTCTGTAGCCTATAATAATGCCAATCGTAATTTCAAAAGCAGTTCTGTTTAAAAAAAAAAATGCAACAGGCACGTTTAAACGACAAACAATAAAATCAGAACCAGTATTCTGTTACGTTCGTGGTTCCAGTGGCCGTAATGCATGCATGGCTTTTCAAAATGTCACAAAGCGTTTTGAGATTGTTTTGAATTAAATATTTAAGTTTATAATTAAGTGTTTTGGCATACCACGACGAGTGGCGCTATGCATTGTTCTAAAGCCTGGTTTTATTCTGGCATGTTGAATGTTCGACAAACGCGGCGGCGCGTTCATTTGGATTTATTTTTCTCTTAACAGCTAAAATAACTTAATAGGCTACTCTGTAATTTTTCGGTCATACAGATAAGAGTAGAGTAGCCTACATTGTTCATCGTTTAGCTCAGTCACGATACAAAATCGGCTATGTCTAAAGCCTGATCATGTCTATTTAGTCTATTATCATCTATTTAGTTTAACAGCAGCACGAATACATGTGTTAACTGCCAAGTCATGCGTTTCATCTTTCAGAAAACCACAAAAAATTACATTTTCCTTTCTTAGTACAGGTAAATCTTCAAATTTAGGAAATAGCCAGTGATGCAAATCCTCCCAAAAGGTATAAGCAAATTTACAGCGATAAAGCAGATGTTCTGTGGTTTCAATCTGATCAACACAAAAGGAGCAACAGTTCACATCAAGACCAACTCGACATCTTAAACATTCTCTAGATGGATAAACTCCATTCAGGGCCCTATTTTAACGATCTGAAACGCAAGTATCAAGCGTGAAACGGAAGTAACTTTGTGGGCGGGTCTTGGGCGCTGTTGCTATTATACCGGCGGGATAAATGACTCTTGCGCCCGACGCAAATCTAAAATGGGTTGGTCTGAAGTAGCTTCATTATTCATAGGTGTGGTTTGGGCGTAACGTGAAATAAACCAATCAGAGCATCATCTCACATTCCCTTTAAGAGCAGGCGCGCTTGTTCTAAAGCGGATTCCTATTATAACGTCGGATTTGCCAGGCGCACACCAGGAGCGGTTCAAGGCCGAGGAGACCGACGTTCTCGTCAGGGACGTTGGGGATGGAAAAACACACCCAAATTAACTTTGGTTAAACAGGCGTATGATAATTTGGGTAAATGTGTAAGCTATATTTATGCCTATTATGTATGCTTTTATAATAAATCTATCTATCTATCGTAATAATGTATGATTTGCAAAAATGAAAACTGCTGCGTCTGTGTGTAGATGAGAGAATCAAAGTGTATTCGCGTTGTGCACCCGCTACATTGATTATGGCCAAGCATGCGGCCTTAAAATAGCATATGAATAACATGCGCAACGCGCCACTGACTTTTAACTGTTTTTTTTTTTCGGTCAGTGGCGCAATTGTTTTCTAAACCTGCAAAATAGCATGAGGGAACCTTTGCGCCGGAACACGCCTCTTCTTTGCGCTGAACAGCCCCCAGGAGCGCAAGTGTATTTCTTAGTTAACCGACGTGCGTCTGTGGAGGGAAAAGTCCGCTGTGCGCGGGTGCAAAATAGGAATGATACATGTGTCGGTGTACAAAGTCAATTGCGCTGGGTGCAAGATAGGGCCCTCAGAGTTTTAAAGTGCATTTCCTTTGCTTTTGGCTCTTCTCTTTCTTGAAATCTTAACTTCAGCAATGGAAAAATATTGAAAATTTGAATTTGTATTTGAAGAATAAGGATATAATTCCTTCACAAAGAAGAACGAATTGTAATATTGGGTAAATGTATGCGTGTAAGAGAAATTCCATTCCCCAAAAGCTTAGGAGGACAGTGGGTTACATTACTTTGAGATGCGTTGAAAGACATGTGAATGATAGATTGTGAGATTGCTTTGATAATGTTATCATACTGTTTCCTGTCAAATAAATTACATTTTAAACAGAAAGTCTCAAAAGACATAATGACTCCGATATTATCTAAAATATGCATTACAGACCATATTCATTTCTCCCACCAATGTTTGTAAAATAAAGACATGTTCCTAAATACCACACACCTACAGCTCCACAAAGGGATGTTGTGAGGACTAAAACTATGCTTGTAGATCATTTTCCAGTAGAGTAAAACCTGTTGATGAAACACTGATAACTTAACAGGGAGTTTTTTAAGGTCATAATCACATCTAAGGAGAAGATTCACGCCTCCTAATTTCATAAAGATTTGACTGAGGATATGAAACCATTTTTCAAAACGGATCTTAGCCAATTCGTTTATATAGTACCATTAAGGTCCGTGTAACGCTTTGCAGTTCTTTGTTCAGTTTGCACCATCAAAATTAACCAAATGAAAAATTGGCTTCAAACTTTCCCTTACGAAAAATAAGTTTATTCAAGTGTTCTATTAGTATACTTCTTTTAAACTAAAAATAAGAAAGTATACTTTGTCTACATTTTATATACTTCTCAGAAATATACTTTATGTACTTCTCAGAAATATACTTAAATTTACACTTAAGTGTACTTGACTTATACTGAGAGAAAAGTCCAAGTATATTTGGCCTGTACTTGTACTCAATCTTTTGATCGAGATATACTTAAAGTATAATTAAGTATTCAAAGTATACTTGGCTTGTAGTTGTGTTAACTATTTTGATCAAGTAGCCTATTAAATATACTTTTTTTTACATAGTTTTTTATATACAGTCTTATGAAACTTACATTGTTTGAAAATATTTCTTAGAATATTGATATAAAGCAGATATGTTTCTAATTCTAGCTGAATTTTTGTGTAGGCTAGTCCACTGGTAGTGTACATAGGAATTTACTTTAATTCTACTTTACTCTTTCCCCACCATTGACTGAATTTTCCAGCTATCCATGTTTTCACTGGTATATGGTAGGGGGCGTTATGACACATCTAGGATAGAATCTCCAGATCAAAACACAGGAGAAGAAGAAGCTGAAACAAGTGAGAGAAGATTGCTCACGGAAATGTAAAATAACGTGATTATGAAACATTAAACAGCATGTAAATCAAAATTGCTTAATGTTACCAAATTAAATGAAGCGTAACCCATGAAGGGAAAACAACTGTGAAGCTTTGGGGGTGTTGGACTCGATCTACTCCATCTGTGTTTTGATCATCGTTCTGAATCTGATCAAGGCGTAGTCTTTGACAAAAATTTGATTTTCTCAACATTTTTTTTAAAATGTTGACTTTCTTTATGAAACTTACCGACATTCAAGTGTTGATAAAAAAGGATGTATTTAACATAGAAGTATACTGCAAGTGCAAAAATAATATATAAATAGTAAACTATAAGTGTAATGTTATGTTCACTTAAAGAAAACTTACAAATACTTACAGTATAAACTACTAAACTAGTAGTTTACTGAGAGTACACTTCAGTGTGTACTTTCATAAACTAAAAAATGTACAACTTGTATTAAAATAGTAAACTACTAGTATACTTAGTTGCATTACAAATGAGAAACCTTGTTGCGTACTTAAAGTTTACTACTGTTACACTTAAATGTATACTTTTGTATACTAAAAGTGGGCCAATTTAGTCCCAAGCAGTATTGAAATAGTACACTTACAAGTTTACTACAAGTACACATTGATATTAGTATACTTACTACATAAAGTATACTTAAAAATATACTTGAACATTACTTAATTATACTTCATAAAATTAACTTGAAGTATTCTTTTTCGTAAGGGTTCACTTTCCATTTCTTTGGAATAATTCACAAACGTATAATTGTCCCTCAGTTTAATTTTCAATTCTTCAAGCTTGGGTTGTTGCGTTCGAAACATTGCTGTTGTCAACCTGTAGTCGTGATGACATGTTTTACGATCGTCTTTTAGGTCACAGTGGCCTATTCTGGGAGGGTTTGGAGACATATGGAGTCATTAGACTGGAGCAATAGTGTGGTGTGGTGTAGTGTAGTGTGGTGGTGTTTTGTTGTTGTTCAAATTAAACAAAGTAGTAGCCTTTAAGTACCTTTCTGAGAGTATTAAGACTTCTACTCCACTATATCAGAGGCAAACATCATTTTTTACTTTACTATTTTTGTCTGACATCTTTACTGGTTACTTTTCAAATTGCAATTTCTTATTAAAGTCTAATTTAAAGTCTCAATAAAAGTAGTCAGGTGTTTTTTTTTGTTTTGTTTTTTTAGATAAGTGGTTCTAGTAACAGGACAGCAACGCTACAAACATGCGAGATTATGAGATGCATTGCTGTATATTACCTACTCTGTATCTAATGGTAACAATATTTAAAGCAATAAAAACGGTATATAAAGTAATAAAACACAACTTATACATTAATGCAGAAGAATAACAGTAAAATGCTGACAACAAACAGTTTTTGCAGAATTAATACTTTAACCCCTGGTTTCACAGACAAGGCTTAAACTGGTCCTGGACTAAAATGCATGTTTGAGCCGTTTTAGCTGAAAGCAACTTGCACTGACACATAAAATATGTCACTGTCATCGTTTTGTCACAAGATACACACTAAAAATGTTGATAAAAGTTACTTAAATGTCCTAATTTAACTAATGCCTAATCCTGTCTAATCTAAGCCCTGTCTGTGAAGCCAGGCCTTAACCTCCCATATTAGGATTAGGACTATTCTTTGTTATTATCAAAATCTTTAAGTATATTTTATGTATTATTTATTATCTGTGCTGTCAGTCTTTCCGCACTCCTGAACTGCAGCATGGAGTGGTTTCATGTTACAGTACATGAACATTTCTACTTATTTGCATTGATTGACATGATTTATGGCATAATCACAGTGATAGTTCCAGTGGTCTCTAAGGTTGCTGAAAAATGTGTATCAGAGCAGCTTGTCTCTTTTCTTAATAATAGTCCCTTCACACTTCATCCGATTCAGTTTGGCTTCCGGGCCCATCATTCCGCAGAAACGGCTAACTGTTACTTTTTAGAGACTGTTAGAGCAATGGTGGACAAGGGAGGTGTTGTTGGCGCTGTGTTTTTAGACCTCCGTGTAAAGCATTTGACACAGTCAACCATCAGGTCCTTATTGCCAAACTCTCTACTTTTAATTTTTCCCCTTCTGCAATTAAATGGTTTGAGTCATATTTAACTGGTAGAACTCAATTTGTTTCTGTGAACACCCATCGTTCACTAGCTCTTAATTTATGCACAGGGGTGCCACAAGGATCAATACTTGGCCCGCTTTTGTTTAGTCTATATATTAATGATTTGCCATCAGTTTGCCCTGATATCAATACAATAATGTATGCGGACGATACTGTAATTTATGTGCATGCCAAGACAAAAAAATCTGGCTGCCACAAAATTGACCAAAGCCATGGACCAGATCACCAATTGGCTAAATCGTTCATGTCTTCAATTAAATGTAGATAAAACTGTGGGAATGTTTTTTACAAAAAGACAATGTAATAGTGTGTCAAACATATCAATTTCGGGTCAAAACATTACTATTGTGCCACAATTTAAATATTTGGGCGTTATTATTGATTCTAATCTCTCTTTTAAAACACATATTAAGAAAGTCTGCAATAGGGTCAAGTTTAGTTTAGCTAATTTTAGATATATTAGAAATGCCCTTACTTTTAATGCTGCTAAATTATTTATGGATGCAATGATTATGTCACATCTAACATATTGTCTGACAAGCTGGGGACAAACTAACAGCTCATCACTTAAGCCACTAGCAACTATTTATAAAAAAACTCTTAAAATTTTGGACCAAAAGCCTGACAGTTTACACCATTGTATAATCCTTAAAAACTATAAACTGCTGAGCTGGGAAAATGTAATCAAATATAAAAATATTTGTCTGGTTTACAAAATTTTACATAATACCACTCCGCCTCCTTTCAATTCATTCATAATCCAACGTAATAACAGCAGTCATAATACCAGAAGCACCACACGTGGCGACCTAGTAATCCCACTCAGAAAAAGTACATTTGGTCAATTATCATTTTCATTTACTGCAATACATAACTGGAACTCATTGCCCATTACAATTAAAAACATACATATGTATTCGACTTTTATTGCACACCTTAAAAATTGGCTAATCGACAATTACACCTGCACACATTAATATGCTAGATGTGATATGCGCACTAGATGTGACATGATCATGCTTCTGCCACTTGATCTCTGATGGCTGCTTCAATGCTATGTTCTGTATGTGCTTCAATGTGGCCTCTGCATGATTATTTTTTGTGTCAATTTTCTCTAGTTTATTGCTTGACCTGCTTTTATGTCTTTGCAATTTGTGCTTGCTTGTCTGTTTCAATTTTGTGCCACCTTGTTTGTTTGTCTAAGCTCTTGCTTAAGCCCTGTTTTAATTGTAATGTATTTATTGATGTATGCCAATTAACAACTGGCTGGGGACTACAGCTGGAAATTAGCCGTAGAGGCTAAAGCTGCTCTTTTCATTAAAAGAGGTTGTCCACATTATTATAAATCAATAAACTAAACTAAACTAAACTCACAACACATCTCACTATATTTACCAGCTATGCACTATGACTGGTGAACTGGGCGTGGGGTCAGGGTCACACGTAACTGGTATTAATGACAGAAGTTCATTTGCAAGTTGAACTGGTTTATTTTGTGAAGTACCATTGTAACATTTGTTAAAGTCAGAATTCAGTTTCTTATAATGCCCCACAAGATGAACAACAATGGGGAAACACTCGAACCAGACTTTATTTCCAGTATCAGTGCTATTTTTAACTGTTTTGAACAGTGAAATGACCTTTAGCCAGCATATTCTGCTAGGAAACCCACAATGTGCTATGGTTCATATAACAACAGTGTTTGTTGAAGAAAAGGGAGGGTGTCTCTCTTTAACCCTCTGGGGTTCTTCATTTATGGGTCACACTCAGGACCTTCGGGTCAAAAATGACCCGGAGGGCGGGATTCAGATTTTTTTTTTTTTTTTTTTTTTTAGTAAAATCAATGAAATGTATTTTTGTTCAATAATACTTTTTCTTTTTTTTTCTTTGGTGTTTTGAGAGAATTTTATGATAATAATTAATATTTATGCAATAATTATGATCCATATTTTCCCATTGAATATAATAGAACATTTATATATATAATTTTTATAATTTTTTAATTAATGCTGTATTTCATTTTAACTTCATTTTAATTTCAAACAATTTTTGAAATCAGATTGGTGCCATCTGGTGGACAAAGTGGATTTACAGCTCTCTGTAGAAAGGCTTGTGAATTCTAGTTATTTTTGCACATATTTGCCTATTTTTTTCAGGTTGTGGATTTTAATATATAATAAGAGATTGTCAAAGACTATTTTTGTCAAGTTTTTTGTTTGTTTGGTTGGTTTAAATGGTAATTTGAAGTGCCAGTTTTACTTTATAATACAGTCAAACCTGAACATTGCATTAGAAAGAGAACAAATGGAAAGCATTTTGTTACCCATTGTTTTAATTCTACCAGCTCGGGAGGGACCAGGTCGGGAGAGACCAGCTCGGGAGGGATCAGCTCGGGAGGGATCAGCTCGGGAGGGACCAGCTCGGGAGGGATCAGCTCGGGAGGGATCAGCTCGGGAGGCATCAGCTCGGGAGGGATCAGCTCGGGAGGGACCAGCTCGGGAGGGACCAGCTCGGGAGGGATCAGCTCGGGAGGGATCAGCTCGGGAGGGATCAGCTCGGGAGGGATCAGCTCGGGAGGCATCAGCTCGGGAGGGATCAGCTCGGGAGGGCCCAGCTCGGGAGGGCCCAGCTCGGGAGGGCCCAGCTCGGGAGGGCCCAGCTCGGGAGGGCCCAGCTCGGGAGGGCCCAGCTCGGGAGGGCCCAGCTCGGGAGGGATCAGCTCGGGAGGGATCAGCTCGGGAGGGCCCAGCTCGGGAGGGCCCAGCTCGGGAGGGCCCAGCTCGGGAGGGCCCAGCTCGGGAGGGCCCAGCTCGGGAGGGATCAGCTCGGGAGGGATCAGCTCGGGAGGGATCAGCTCGGGAGGGACCAGCTCGGGAGGGATCAGCTCGGGAGGGACCAGCTCGGGAGGGATCAGCTCGGGAGGGATCAGCTCGGGAGGGATCAGCTCGGGAGGGACCAGCTCGGGAGGGACCAGCTCGGGAGGGACCAGTCGTATAGGAAACTGCTTCCTCATCACATTCCTGCACTTTCCTCATAAGTTGCAGAGAGGCTGGGGTGCGTGGAATGTGCCGCCTTGATTGAATGAAGGGGAACACGAGCGCTTTTCCAAGTTCCTCTAAAAAATGCCTCCTCCTATAGCCATCGCCCTATCTCCAACTGGAATTTATCTCCCTCCAGATGACAAAGGCATTGTAGGCCGATACATCTATCATGTTGTAGAACACTGCCATGGGCCATCGAGCTGTCTTCCTCCGCCAGGTATATGTTGCAACAATCTGGAATATCACAAAAAAGCATACACAAACATTTAGTATTACTGCTGACGTCCAGTGATAGTTCAATTCTCTTTACATGCCATTTAGCTTAGAATTAAAAAAAAAAAGTATTTTATGCAATTATTTTTGTATGGGTATATATAAATATATGTATTATTATATTATTATTATTATTATTATTATTATTAATATTTATTATTATTATCATCATAATTTTTTTTATAATATATATTCATTTCAATAAAAAATTTGTAGCAAAGTAGCAAATACCTTGTCAAGATTGTCCACTCCACCTTTGGTCCTGTTGTAGTAGAGGATCATCTCTGGTTTCCTGTCTTCTCTTTCACTCACTGCTGGATCTTCGTGCACAGTGCTCATGAGAAGAACGTTTTTTATTTTTCTTTGCAGAGTAGGACACGATGGCGTGTGTCTCTGTGTAGACGGACAGAGATGAGTACTTAGCCCGGCCTCTTGGATTGGTCAGAGAACTTGGCAGCTCTGGCTTGTTCCTACGGATTGTTCCTATCATTCTCATTTTCTTGTTTAGGAGCTCTGTGCCAAGAGCATATGAAGTAAAAAAGTTGTCACAAGTGACAATATGCCCTTGAAAGCCATTCATCATTTCCAGGACTATTCTCCTTCCCAGGTTTCTTTTGTGTGGCATCCCTGGAGGTTTGCTGTGTACACCTGCATGTTCAAACAGTAGCTTGAGTTTGCATCACAGGCTGCCCATATTTGAATGCCATATTTGGCCGTTTTTTTAGCATATACTGTTTGAAAGGGCACCGGCCCCTGAATCCCACCAAGCTCTCATCAACTGTAATGTTGGTATCTGGTCGGTACATGAGAGGTAGTCTTTCGACCCAGTCTTCCCACATCTCTCTGATTGGTGCCAGTTTGTCCTGTTCCCTCCTTGCAGCTCTTGACCACTTATCATCGAAAAGCAAAATCCTAGTTAGCTGTTTGAATTTTTTCAGTGGCATGGTTGAACGGAAAACCCCAGCAAGAATTAGAAAGCCAATAAATGCTTGGATTTCATTACATTCAATATTAGACCACTCTTCACCAAACACTCGTTGCCCCTCTAAATTTGTCATCTCAATGTGGCCGGATAAGTGATTTGGCCTTCTGATTGGTCCTTGTTGAGTGGGGCTTTGATACTCCAATAAGGGGGAAGCGGCCGTAATATTTAAGGACCCTTATTTTGACGGGTTTACAGGTCCTCGTAGGTCTGGGTTTCTCACTTCCTGGCATTTTGTTTCGGTTCTCGGTCCCCTTAAGGTATGTTTGCACTCTTCTTCGGCAGTGTAAATACACGGATTACTTTAGTAATGTGCTTCATTTATAGTTTATTTATAGCGGGGCTGGTGGCGATGGCATTGTAACCGGTTTCTGGCAGAGTTGCTTTCAGGTACGTTGATATATACATCTTAAGCTCTATCGCTGTGTTTGGGGTAATTATTATGTCACCTGTAGTAGTAACGCATTGGCAGATGCGGGTGAACGCTGGTCAGTAAACAGAGCTGCAGCACCGGTTGTGAGTAGCCATACAACGCTGCGTTCGATTGTGATTCTACCTAAACTGTAAGTAACCTCTCCCTTGTTCACATTCGGGGTCCGGGACATTTAGGTTGACTTGTTTCATTGTTGAAGGTGAATGGAGAATGGATCATTACGGTCTCTAATCCAGGGTGGAGAACGCTGCACGCGACGCCGCTGCTGTTTTGCTTCCCGGCAACGTTTTCTCAGTTTAATTTGTTATTGTATGTGCTGCTGGACTAACGCCTGGTGATTACCTGGCAGATATGGTGGAAGGCTAGTTCTCTAACTTTGTGCCTTTCCAACTGCCTACCAGGGTTATTTAGTTTTGTTTAGTTTATTTTTTTGTGTGTTTTGTTTTGCCAGGTTGTTTTTTTTATATTGTTTATTTTGAATGTTGGTTTTGTCTAACAGTGGATTTACTTTGTGATTAAATTCTGTTTTGTGTGATTTATTTTTGGGTATTTCCCCTGTCTATTATTATAATATAAGTTTGTGTTTGTCTCTCTTTCATCCCCTGTCCTGTTATTTTTGGGCCACTATAGTCGCTGATTGTCAGCTTGAGCGGCGGAAGGCACCGGTAGTGGGCTGGAGTATTATATCTGCCATATGGTGGCTTTACTCTAGTTTCTTTTCATTATTTTGTGTATTTTAGTTTGATTGCTACTACGAGTCCCTTTTCTTTTTCTCTTTCCAGGAGCCAGGGAGGATTTGGCGTGGAACGGGGGAGGCTAGCTGCTTCATTCGAGGGGTGCGTTACACCGTGTGCTGTGTGTGCTGACAAAACGTCCCTATGGTGTGGGTGTGCTGGTTTGACTTGCGGTGACTGGAGGTGGGTTTGGACAACCTCTTGGCTTGCAGCCGGCCTGCCCTGTTCCCGCCAAGCTTGGCTCGGAGGAAGTATTGGTTATGTGTAAGAGTCAGGAGAGCGAGTTTTTTTATTGGTGCTGATCATTTTATAATAAAGTATACTTGTATTGTCCCTCACGTCTCCTGTCATCTGCCTTTCCAAATGGTAACACTTACCTGTGTGTCCTTTTCTGGGAGTTATTTCCCTGGTGCCCCCCCAGGGTGGCGTAGTCGGATTAAAATGAACTGTTAACTGTAAAAAGATTAACTGTTCCCTAAACGTGAGTTAACGTCACATTTTGGCGTAGTCGGCAGGGTGTACCGGGTCAGGCAGAGATTTAAGTGAGACGAGGGGGTAATTTGGTGTTTAATGTGATATTGGTTGTTGTTTTTTTTTTCTCTTCCTTTTTTTCTTTTCAGAAGCAAAGCAGCAGCGTGTGTCCCGACCCTTTGGGCAAGCGGTATTTCTTTATCGGTGGCCCTTTTTCTATCTTTGGGGTGAGTGTAGCTATGACCAGTATGGAGGATGAGATGCAGGAGTTGCGAGAAATAGTGGCGCAGTTGAGAGCAGATAATGACCGTTTGCGTCGTGAAAGGGAGCAGGGGCTAGGTGAGTTACCTGGTCCTAGCACCGTTCCCGGGGTTGCCCCTGCAGTAGGGCCTGATCCTCCTCTGCCAGTCGAAACTAATTTTGTCGTGCCGGAGCGGTTTGTTTGTGTGCCCAGGGACAGACGATGCCCGAAATTTAGTGGCAAATCCGGCACCGGCGTTGACGAGTGGGTGGAGGAGGCTGAGGCATGCATGCGGATTCGTTATTTGTCTAAAACAGATAAAGCGTTTTTTCTCTTTGACCACTTGGAAGGTGAAGCACGGGAGGAGATTAGGCATCGTGCCACTGAAGAACGGGGAGACCCGGATAGGATTATTACGATTTTGCGTGAGTTGTATGGTTGCTCCCAATCCTATGTAGCACTTCAAGAAGCCTTTTTCTCCAGGAGGCAGCAAGACGGGGAATCTCTGTTAGAGTTCTCCCTGGGTTTGATGACTCTCCTGGAGAGGGTTAAACAACAATCACCCAATGCCATCCCTAACGCTGAAATTGTGTTGCGCGATCAGTTTGTAGAGTACGTTGCTGATAGTGCCCTCCGCCGGGAACTGAAGCAGTTTGTTCGCCGCCAGCCCGACTCCAGCCTTTTGGTAGTGCGTGGGGAAGCAATTAGGTGGGAGCGGGAGGGAATGCCAGGAGGTGCAAGGGGTAGGAGTCAGTCTGTTCCAATGGCCTACGGTATCCAGTATGGAGTACAAGGGCATTCTCAGTCAGAGTTGAGTGAGCTGCGGGAGATGTTAAAATCACAGCAGAAACAGCTAGATCAACTCACTCAGAGTGTTGCAGGCATGCGGTTTCCCCCGAGTGTTCGTCGACCTTCCCGGACCGAGGCGTTGCTCTGTCGTCGGTGTCAACAACCAGGCCATTTTGCCCGTGAGTGTGATGGAGAACGTGTTCCCCCTCCTCCTGTAGTTCGGCGAGAGTCGCCTCCTAGGACGAGGGCTGGTCAGACCTTTTCCAGACCGACGGAAAACTAGGTCCCGCCGAACTGCAGAGTCACAGTTCGGTAGGGAAAGATCAAGACTCCATGACCTTGGGCCCCCTACCTCGTTTAATGGCGTCGTGTCCTCACCTCGTTGTTTGTATAGGGGGGGTGCGGGTGCCCTGTTTGATTGATACTGGCTCCATGGTGTCTACTATCACGGAAAGTTGTTTTCTAGAGCAGTTTGCACCATGTGGCCAGGATCATCTCCGGGCATGTCAGTGGTTGCAGCTCCAAGCGGCCAATGGGTCGTTGATACCGTATGTGGGTTATCTTGAGTTGGACGTGGAGCTGTGTGGTCAGGTAATTCCAGGGTGTGGCGTGCTGGTTGTCAGAGATCCTCCTGGGGGCACTGGGGCCCAAGTCCCTGGTATTTTGGGGATGAATGTGTTGAGCCGGTGCTATCAGGAACTCTTCGGGCAGCACGGCCCGGCCCTTTTTGATGCACCATCAGTGTCCGAGGCCTCCAGGCCAGTGTTTCAAGCATTGCAATACTGTCGCCAGGTGAGGGCTACCCTGCAAGATGGCCAGATAGGCAAGGTCCGGTTGCGGGGTCGTAGGGCATGTCGTATTCCGGGAGGCACCACGAAAGTCGTGGCCGCCACTTGTTCCGGACACTTTGCTGGGGACTCAGTGCTTTTTGAACCTCCAGAAATGGGTTTGCCTGCGGGTCTTTTGGCGTCATCTGCATTAATGCGGGTAACCCGAGGCACTGTGTATGTACCAGTCGTCAATGTAGGTAAAACCGATATAATGCTTTTTCGTAACTCCGTTTTGGGCACGTTGCACCGGGTATTTATTGTGAGCCTGCCCCAGGGTGTCTCGGAAGTTAAATCTGTTTCGGCGTCAGTGAATCTTCAGATTCCCATAGTTCTCCCTTCAGTGCAGGAACAAATCCAGCATTTTGATTTGTCGGTGTTGACAGCTACTGAACAAGAACAGGTGAGGTCTCTGCTGTTAAAGTTCCATACGGTTTTCTCTGCGTACGACGGCGAGTTGGGATGTACCCAACTCCTCTCTCATGACATCCCCTTGACAGATTCGGTTCCAGTCCGACAACGGTACCGGCGGATACCTCCGTCGGAGTACGATGTGGTAAAAACGCATATAAACCAGTTGCTGGACACAAGCATTATTAGAGAGAGTTGCAGTCCTTACGCCTCCCCGATCGTGTTGGCCAAAAAGAAGGATGGTACGTTACGTATGTGCGTAGATTATCGCCAGCTGAACACAAAAACCCGAAAAGATGCTTTTCCTCTGCCGCGAATAGAGGAAACCTTGGACTCACTGACGGGGGCCCGGTGGTTTTCCACCATGGACCTCACCAGTGGGTATAACCAGGTTCCGGTCACGGAGGGTGATAAACACAAGACCGCCTTTTGTACACCTTTCGGTCTTTTCGAATGGAACCGTATGCCATTCGGGCTCTGCAACGCCCCAAGCACCTTCCAGAGGTTGATGGAAAGGTTGTTTGGGGACCAGCAGTGTCAGTCCCTTCTTTTGTACTTGGACGATATAGTGGTGTTCTCATCCTCGGTGGAACAACATCTAGAGCGGTTAGAGTTGGTTTTGAGTCGGTTAGAGCGAGAGGGGTTGAAGGCTAAATTATCTAAATGTACGTTTTTCCAACAGGAGGTAAGTTATCTGGGACACGTAATTTCGGCCAAAGGAGTATCGACAGACCCAAACAAGATAGAGGCAGTGAAGCAATGGCCGTGCCCTAAAGGTGTGTCCGAGCTCCGTTCGTTCCTGGGTTTCGCCAGTTATTATAGGCGGTTTGTAGAAGGTTTTGCCAAGTTGGCGGCTCCTCTGCACCGGCTGGTAGCGGAGTTTGCTGGTCGTAAGCCCAGGGCCCGAGCGGAATTAAGTTTTGGTGCGGCATGGATAGAGCAGTGTCAGGTGAGCTTTGAGGAATTGAAGAGTAGGCTCACCTCTGCCCCGGTATTGGCCTATGCTGACTTCTCCCTTCCCTTTATTTTGGAAGTAGATGCTAGCCATGGAGGTTTGGGAGCGGTGCTGTCCCAGGAACAGGGAGGGAAGGTGCGGCCCATAGCTTATGCTAGCCGCAGTCTTAGGCCCACAGAGAGAAATATGTCAAACTACAGCTCCATGAAGTTGGAGTTTTTGGCGCTTAAGTGGGCCATGACTGAGAAGTTCAGAGAATACCTGCTGGGGCAGAGGTGTGTCGTATTCACTGATAACAACCCCCTCAGCCACCTTACTACCGCCAAACTCGGGGCCACGGAGCAGCGGTGGGCTGCGCAATTGGCGGCATTTGATTTCGAACTAAGGTATCGCTCTGGAAGGAGCAACCGGAACGCGGATGCTCTCTCCCGGCAGGGTCCCTCCATTCAGAGTGAATTGGAGGGATTACTTCCCGGTACAGCTCTCCCTGCCATTGTAAGGCAGGCGGAGAAGACCGAGGTGGGTTCTCAAGCAGCCGTTACGGCCCTCCCCGGTCTGGCCGTGGACATGCAGTCATTGCAAGAGGAGGACCCCGTTATAGGTGAGGTAGTGAGGTTTTGGAGGCGTGGGGTTCCTCCGAGTGCGGAGGAGCGTCAACAGCTGCCTAAAGCTGTGGTGAACCTGTTGCGCCAGTGGAGTCGGTTGTGTGAGCAGGATGGAGTACTGCATCGCCGAATTTTCCGCTCAGATGGGGGAGAAGAGTCCCTGCAGGTGGTGTTACCAGCACTATTGCATCACGAAGTGCTGATGCTGTTACATCAGGAGCATGGGCACCAGGGGATGGAACGCACCACTGAGCTGGTGCGGCAGCGCTGTTATTGGCCGGGCCTGGCAGCTGATGTAGCACAATGGTGTCAAGAGTGTGAACGGTGCCAGGCCGCTAAAGACAACCAACCCCATCCTAGTAGCTTCATGGGCCATCTTTTGGCTTTTAGACCTAATGAAATAGTGGCCATAGACTTCACCGTGTTAGAGCCGTCTCGGTCAGGGATGGAGAACGTGTTGGTTATGACAGACGTCTTCACGAAGTACACCTGGGCTCTCCCTACACGAGATCAACGGGCGGAAACAGTGGCCCAAGTCCTGGTGGTGGAATGGTTTTATAGATTCGGTGTCCCCAGTCGAATACACTCGGACCAGGGCCGAAATTTTGAGTCCTCCCTAGTACAGCAGCTTTGCGTATTGTATGGGGTGGAAAAGTCTCGTACTACCCCTTATCACCCGGCTGGGAATGGGCAGTGCGAGCGCTTTAATAGGACCTTGCACAATCTTCTCCGTGCTCTACCTTTGTCCAGGAAAACCGACTGGGCTTTATGCCTCCCGCAAGTGCTGTTTTGTTACAACACTACCCCTCATCAGGCGACGGGTGAATCCCCATACCTTTTAATGTTTGGGCAAGAACCAAGGCTCCCCGTGGATTTCCTCTTGGGTAGAGTACAGGAGGTTGGGGTGGGTAGCGTGCACGAGTGGATGAGGGAACATCAGGTTAGGCTTCAGGTGGCTTTTGAGGGGGCACGGGGAAGGCTGGAAGCTGCAGCTGGTCGCCGCAAGGCGCGACATGATGCCCATGTCCGTGATGCACCACTGGGGGAGGGCCAGTTAGTATACCTGCGGGAGTATGGTGCTAGAGGTCGTCATAAAATTCAGGACCTGTGGAGCCCGGTGGTGTATCAGGTCGTGAGGGCACCTACGAAGGGTGGGGCGGTATATACTATTGCACCAGTGGGAGACTTGGGTAAGGTTAAATGCGTTCACCGCTCGGCCTTGAAGGCCCGTATCCGGAGGGATGGGCCGGTCCCAGCTTCCCTAGATCCCCCGGTGGTGGAGGAAGAGGAGCTTCCCCTAGAGGTGTCCTATGAAGATGTTGATCTGGTGATGTTGGCGTCAGAGACCCCTCCGGTAAGTCAGGGCCTGGTGCCTCAGGTTCTGGTGTCTCTGGCGCCCTCTACATCACAGGGTAGACCAGTAGATGCGGAGGAAGGGGCACCGGCATTGGGGGGCTCTGGGGCTCCTAATTTGGCGTTCGGGGTAATACCAGTGCCTGATAGTCTGCCGGAGAGTCTTCCGTGCACAGAGACTGTCCCATTGCGGAGAACTGGTCGTACTACTGCAGGTCACCACTCAAATCCGCACCGTTTACCACGTGCCATCGAGGAGGGGGGCTTGAGTGCTGCGGCAATACCAGCTCCTACGTCTAATAGGATCTCTATTTGGTTTAGGCCGTGGGACATGGGCCAAGAATAGGGTATTAGTATGCCACGGCAGAGGTGAGGGTCTTTGGGTCATCGTCGGGGCGCCGAAAAAAGAAAATGGGGGTAGAATGTGGCCGGATAAGTGATTTGGCCTTCTGATTGGTCCTTGTTGAGTGGGGCTTTGATACTCCAATAAGGGGGAAGCGGCCGTAATATTTAAGGACCCTTATTTTGACGGGTTTACAGGTCCTCGTAGGTCTGGGTTTCTCACTTCCTGGCATTTTGTTTCGGTTCTCGGTCCCCTTAAGGTATGTTTGCACTCTTCTTCGGCAGTGTAAATACACGGATTACTTTAGTAATGTGCTTCATTTATAGTTTATTTATAGCGGGGCTGGTGGCGATGGCATTGTAACCGGTTTCTGGCAGAGTTGCTTTCA
Organism: Abramis brama; assembly: GCF_963993115.1. NCBI lineage: Eukaryota > Metazoa > Chordata > Actinopteri > Cypriniformes > Leuciscidae > Abramis > Abramis brama. The sequence continues at coordinate 11,079,271 of NC_139966.1, forward strand.
GGTACGTTGATATATACATCTTAAGCTCTATCGCTGTGTTTGGGGTAATTATTATGTCACCTGTAGTAGTAACGCATTGGCAGATGCGGGTGAACGCTGGTCAGTAAACAGAGCTGCAGCACCGGTTGTGAGTAGCCATACAACGCTGCGTTCGATTGTGATTCTACCTAAACTGTAAGTAACCTCTCCCTTGTTCACATTCGGGGTCCGGGACATTTAGGTTGACTTGTTTCATTGTTGAAGGTGAATGGAGAATGGATCATTACGGTCTCTAATCCAGGGTGGAGAACGCTGCACGCGACGCCGCTGCTGTTTTGCTTCCCGGCAACGTTTTCTCAGTTTAATTTGTTATTGTATGTGCTGCTGGACTAACGCCTGGTGATTACCTGGCAGATATGGTGGAAGGCTAGTTCTCTAACTTTGTGCCTTTCCAACTGCCTACCAGGGTTATTTAGTTTTGTTTAGTTTATTTTTTTGTGTGTTTTGTTTTGCCAGGTTGTTTTTTTTATATTGTTTATTTTGAATGTTGGTTTTGTCTAACAGTGGATTTACTTTGTGATTAAATTCTGTTTTGTGTGATTTATTTTTGGGTATTTCCCCTGTCTATTATTATAATATAAGTTTGTGTTTGTCTCTCTTTCATCCCCTGTCCTGTTATTTTTGGGCCACTATAGTCGCTGATTGTCAGCTTGAGCGGCGGAAGGCACCGGTAGTGGGCTGGAGTATTATATCTGCCATATGGTGGCTTTACTCTAGTTTCTTTTCATTATTTTGTGTATTTTAGTTTGATTGCTACTACGAGTCCCTTTTCTTTTTCTCTTTCCAGGAGCCAGGGAGGATTTGGCGTGGAACGGGGGAGGCTAGCTGCTTCATTCGAGGGGTGCGTTACACCGTGTGCTGTGTGTGCTGACAAAACGTCCCTATGGTGTGGGTGTGCTGGTTTGACTTGCGGTGACTGGAGGTGGGTTTGGACAACCTCTTGGCTTGCAGCCGGCCTGCCCTGTTCCCGCCAAGCTTGGCTCGGAGGAAGTATTGGTTATGTGTAAGAGTCAGGAGAGCGAGTTTTTTTATTGGTGCTGATCATTTTATAATAAAGTATACTTGTATTGTCCCTCACGTCTCCTGTCATCTGCCTTTCCAAATGGTAACACTTACCTGTGTGTCCTTTTCTGGGAGTTATTTCCCTGGTGCCCCCCCAGGGTGGCGTAGTCGGATTAAAATGAACTGTTAACTGTAAAAAGATTAACTGTTCCCTAAACGTGAGTTAACGTCACATCAAGAAGCTTTTGTTGCATGGAGCTTGGGAAAAAAACCTCAAAAGTAGATCTGATATCTTCAGCTCTTACACAGGCATACCTTGTTGGTCCAGGGGTATTTCTTCTGACCTCCTCTGCCCGTGCTCTCCCTTGTGTCTGTGGAGGAGGAATTGAAGTCCACAGTATTTCCCCGTTCTTGGAGAGGTAAGTTTCAGGGCCTTTTCTCTCCTCTGAATCCTCTGTGTCAGCCTCCGTGAAGTTTGGGTCAGCCTCTGTAAAATCTTCCTCTTCAGAGACTGAGTCATCTGGCTCTGTTCCCTCTTCTTCATCACTGCTATGTAGTAAATAATCCAGGGTCTCCTGAGCAGTATATCTCTTTGCCATTGTGGAGAATGAACTGTGGGCTGGGCTCAAAGTGGCAATATTTATACCCCAAGTGTTTGTTTTCATAAACAAATGCTGTGATTGGCTTTTTGTTTTCATAAACAAGTGCTGCAATAGGCCTGGAGGTTACTAGGGAAGAATTCCATCCTTTGATCTTACTCTGTGTGTGTGTGTGTGTGTGTGTGTGTGTGTGTGTGTGTGTGTGTGTGTGTGTGTGTGTGTGTGTGTGTGTGTGTTTTCAAGAGAGAGACATAATGTGTGACTTTTGCATTTTGGATCCAATGTCTCCCCTTTTATTTGATTCATTGATTTTATTTCACATATTCTCACATTTCTCTGTTACAGTTTCACCAGTCTCATATTTCCCTATGTGTGTGTCTATTTTGCAACCTTGATGGCTTACAGTCTCATGCTTTTATTGCTGTGCAATTTATTTCTTACATTGATGAATAATTGCTTTTATTTCACACATTTCCCAAAATTAGCTTTTGCAATGACACACGTTCATTTGTGTGTGTGTTTTTGTGTGTGTATAAGTGTGTGTGTGTGAGAGTTTTTTTTGTCTGTTTTGCACTCTTGATGTTAGAGATTCACCCCTTCACTGTTGTGTGCTTTTTTTTTGCATCGTGGCTGATTTGTAGATTGTACGCACAAAACAACTCTATATTTTCATATTTTTGCCAATTTCCCATTCATTTCCGATGGCGGGTCATTTTTGACCCGAAGACCCAGAGTGTGACTATTTTTTTTACGACCACTTAGACTTTTCAAATCCTGTCCCCAATTTATGTCAACTGTTTAATGAAATGCATTAGTTTGTTTGATACTATTTTATCTACTCATTGTTTAAGGATACTTCACATATAATTAGGGATTTTATTTGTGTTTATGCTTTTACATGATGTTGTTTACATTTCATGAAATAATTTCTGCTGCATCACATTGTATGTATTTATCTTGTTCTTGATTTGTTTTTGTTATGTTATATTGATATATATTGTATGCTTTGTTTTAGACCACATCCATACTCATGGTCACAAGAATATTCTCAGCTGCACTCATGTGCTAAGCTTAATGAAGTATTATGAAATTGCTGTGAACCAAATAAAGCTACAAAGGAAACTTTCTGCTCCTTCTCCTTGTCTCTAACCGGACATCTGTGGTGAACTAGTCCCCCACTGGCAAACTCAAACTGATTGCAAAACCAGTTTTCTTTACATACGCCCACCCTTAGATCATTAGCAAATGAAAGTAAAATAAATTAAATTGATACCCTTTTTTTTGAAAATTTATTACAATTTATTTATATAAATTGGTAGTGTGGACATGCATGTTTTTATGATTAGGATGCATAATGAGGATTGAAAGTGATTTGTATGTTTATGGTAATGGATAGGTCTATATGCGCAACTTTTCAAGTTCAATGTGTTTAATTTCATTCATCTACCGTCAATCCCTCAGCTCACCATCGGATGTCGCCAAACTGCTCTGTCTCCAAAATGTTTGTACGCATGGATCAGAGTTTGCGTGCAGGTACGCAAATTTTCCCGTCAAGTTTGTTTTTATAAATCACTACTTATGCGTCGGAAGTGGCGTACGCCTGTTTCAGTGCCTTTTTTGTGCGTACGCAGCGGTTATAAATGAGGCCCCAGGTGCGTATACAGCAGTGCAGCGATCGTTGAAAATGTAGTAATTTCACCATAAATGCGTTTAATTAAATAAAATGTAGTAATCTCACCATAAATGTATTTAATTTAATTCAACTTTTTCACAGTCATCTTTTTTACTGTAAGACCGGAGTAAAGCAAGGAAAACTACAATTTACCTCAACAAGGCGACATAATGAACAACAGTCGTCTCATTTGTGGAGGTGGAAAAACAAGTTCTTTGTAAAAATTTATTGTATTAAAATTTAAATGCAAAAAAAAAAAGGCACGAGAGTCACCTGTTTTTGTCATTTTTAAGTTTTCATTTAAAATGTTTGCGATTTTAATATAAGTAGGCTACATGGTTAAATATTTTACCACTTGCTTGAGCAACTTAATAGCCTATATAAATCTATATAGAAGTAGCACTGAATAATGCGTTGTTTAAGTTGTGTTTAAACGTCTATTAAAGAGTGTATATGTGTACAAAGAGTCGCAATGCTGACACAACTTTTTTTTAAATAAAAGTTGCTGATAACTTCTGGATTTGAAATACAAATAGTGAGTATGTTTTTGTGGTACAGCCGTGGATCAGTTACGCACTGCAAACGCATCATATGTGAAAGCACTATAGCGCGTGCTGCTCCTGCACCGCATACACACTGCAACACACACTGCATACGCACTGCACACGGCGTATGTGTGAAACGGGCGTCAATGTCACCGTAGCTTCAATCATATGACAGAAAGAAGCATTAATCTGAATAACTAACTAAAATAATTAATTAAATAGAGAAAGCTCTTGTAAACTTGATAATCTTTTTGTAATATCATTTTGTGTTCCATTGATAATAAAAATGAATAATATGAGGTTGAGTAATAGATATATTTAATTTCTGGGTAATATTTGATTCTACACACCTCAGATTCCTCATCTGCACTGTTAGTCCTCTCATGGTCAAAATAATCATTGCTTTCCTGTAAAACATAACACAGAAGTCAATAAGTCAATAACGTGCAGAAAACAACGTGAGACGAAAATAAAAGTGAAGTGTGCAATGTTTGTACCACAAGTATGACCTAATGGAATTGCAAAAGCAAAAGTTTTATCAGTCAGACTTTCTAAAATACTGCATGTCATTGGTCAGATAGAAATAACAATTGTTTGACCCATTTTTGCTGTATGTCCTGCAGAGATTAGCTTGAAATCTAAACAAACATTATAATCATAAACCAAAGTGTAACATATAACTATTTTAGCATACCTCTAGTTCATCTTCTGGATATTAATCCACATCTTCAATCTTTGCGGAATCTGTGTATTGAATAATTCAATTTATGTCAAAATATTTGAATCCTTATGACAAAATGGTAAGAAATTTACCCAGCTTTTACAATTTTATTTTATCAACCAATTGTGCTTTAAGACAACAACTAAACTTACATCATCCTCAAGGGTGTCCACTTGGTTGTCTTGCGATGAGTGTGGATGTGCAAGTATGGCTGTTTTTTGATGCTTTGCAGGGTGGCTTCTTTCTTCTAAGCCCCCTTCAGCACACACACCATGCTCTTCAACTCTGAAACAGTGATTCATAAATTGTGTATTATTACCCGAGTTCCACGGGCTATACCCCTATGGTAAGTTCCGAGGTTGTCCGCTCTTACTACTATCCAGTGGCACTCTCTCCTGGCACCCCTTGTCCACAACAGCCATAAACATAGAAACATTTGAAATTCCGACTTGTCCGCCCTCAACATTCCCGTGGACGAGTTGATTCAACCATGGGTGTCTGATGCTCGGAGGGGTGACTCTCCTACTGACCAGCTCCCCCCCATGGGCCTCTCCTCGCCCCTCGGGCCCAACCAGACCCATTGCCCAGTAACGACCATGCGGAGGAATGATTATGATTCCTGTGCAGCCACATCAAGGTAGGCGCTCTGATTGCGCTTGGTTGGCTGGCTTATAGGAATGATGGCTTCAAGAGTAGTGGCTAATATATTATCCGGCCTTGTCCGTACCATCATTCGCCTGGTAATGATGATGGGACGCCAAACCCATCTCAGAACTCATGAGTTTGATAGTTGATCCGTAACCTACACATTCCGATTCTTCAATTAATCCTTCTAGCCCAGTCTGCACCTTCCTGAACTGCCTCCAAGTTGATCCCTCTGGCCTAGGCCCTCCAATCCTCCAGTTGATCCTTTCAGCCTTTTCTGCACCTTCCATCAACTTTCAAATCATGTTATCGCCACTTGTCTTGTTCAGGCTCTTAAGAACAATTAAAAAGTCCTCAGCAGGTCCAACGAGTAGAGGAGGGTCCTTCGACTCATCAGTCTACTGAAAGACTTAACTCTCGCCCCGCTGAGACCAATAGCCGTCAATATCCTAAAGTTCCCGGTAGGTAAGGGAAACCCAAGGACCTCCACCTCGCCCACGCCCTGCTCTCGCACAATCACCTCGCTGTGGGGATCGTAGTAATCAAGTTTCTCCTGCACAGCTCTGGAAAGAGAGTCAGGAGCAAACTCGTAACGCACCGTTAGATCAATGGCCAAGGCTTTGGAATCCCAGATGAGCACCAAGTCAAGTCGCCTCAGTTCCCCCTGGGGGGTCCTGAACTCCCATTCCTGGCGGACCTCCCATCCGTGAACCTCCGCCTCAGCTCTAAGGAGACGGCACAGTTTCAAGTGCTGGGCAATCCTGGCTTCCTGCATAGCCGGGCATTGCCCAAGGATGTGTGAACAGGATGCCAACCTGTATGAGCAGCGCCTGCAGGCAGCACACGCTTTGCTCCTGCCTCTGTATAGAAACTCTTGGGTGGGGATCTTGTGCGAGAGCTATCCATCATGTCCCGAACCAACACGTCTGTGGAGTGAGAAAGACAGTAAAGTCTCTTCACTTGAATCGATGGGATTTGTCGAGAAAGCTTGTAGATCTCCAGGCTGCCATCCCGGTTCCTTGCATACAGTAGCCTGTCACAGGTGGACTGTGGAAGGTGCAGCTACTTCTTCGCAAACCTCCTGATTATCCCATCTAGGCTTTGGAGTACACCTTCTTTGACATCGCAGAGGTCAGCCTGGTAGAAAAGTCGTGGCACAGCATACCAATTAAGGAGAACCACCCTCTGAGAGGGTTTAAGGAGTGATTTCCCGATCTTTTGGCACCACTTGTCTAGAAACACCTCCAGGTCAGGCCTGTCAACCCCACCCCACGGGTTGAACTTGACACCTAGGTATTTCACTGTGTCAGCAATGCTTGTCTGCTGCATGGCCATGCCCCCCCAGAACCCATGGGGCGCAGTCATTGACCATAAATGCGCCACTGCAGGGTTTGACCAGGAAGCTGTGACACTTCCTCCACTTCCTTCCGGCAGGTGTTCTGACAAAACTCGTCCAGCAGGAGCAAGTTGTGGGCCATATCACTCCAAAATCCTCCAATCAGAACCAGGTCATCAGCGAAAGCTAGAGTCGTTACTGAATGACAGGCCACGGTGTACCCCTTGCCGTAGCGTTCGAGACCCTGGATAAGAGGGTCCAGGGCCAGGTTGAAAAGCAGGGGGGACATTGGATCTCCCTGCTTAACACCAACCCTCGCTTTAGTATCAGGAGTGATCCCACCCCTGACCTCGACATGAGTTGCACTGTCCGTATAGATCTGCTGGATTAGACCTATCATATGAGTATCCACATTCATCTGCCCGAGAGCCGATAGGATGTGCTCATGGGAGACGGTATCAAAAGCTGGTGCAAAGTCGACAAATACTACTGCAATTGATCTGTGCTCTTCTTTGCAGTGACGGATGAGGCCCTGCAGTACCTCTATGTTCTCCGCACACCCGGGGCTAGGACGAAACCCCTTTGTCTAGGGTGGATCGGACATGTTTCCTGCATTCGTTTATTGACCACCCTAGTGAAAAGCCTTAAGGTCATCGACCCAATGGTGATCGGCCTCCAGTTGCCAACCTCCATCACCGCTCCTGGGTCAGATGTCTTGGGAATTAGCACGGTACGACTTTTCTTCAGACTTGTTGGTATAATACCTGTGAACCACCACATGTTGAACAGCCGAGTGAGGGTCTCACACCTAGAATCCCAATTGTGTTGTATTACTGCACTACCGGAAACGGAAAAGGGGGCTGTTTACATTTGGTTGTAGTCTTTTTGGTCAGTTCTCCGTCTCTAAGAAGGCTAGCGTGAGCAGAGCAACTGTGCTCTATGCGCTAGACACCGAGTTCCGTACAGCGTCCTTGTACGGCAAAGTGGTTGTCGCCATCAAGTGTTCGGGAGTGTGCTAATGCTTCAGACTAAAATATCGAGTGGAAGTTTATACGCGGTTGTGAGGTATCTGAAAAAATAGTTCCACTATAGCAAATAACACGGATTGAAATTATACATTGCGCCGATATATTTGTTTTTAATCATCAACGAACACCACTAACCACTCAGTGAGTTGCACAGTTTTGAAAACGAATGTTAAGCGTTGTTTTAAGGACAAGGTCGTGCATGTCCATAGACAGCCACTCTGAAGAGGTCAAAGGTGATTCTAAAAGAGTCAAAAAGTCGAGACAGGACCCATCATCAAAATCTGTGTCCACCACTCTAGTTCATCCAAAACAAACTAGAAAATAGACTCAAAGTGCTAAATACCGGAATTATCCTTTAAAAGATCGGATAGGGAAAGCTCTGGCTTTGTGTGGACATGGCCTGAGTTACAAAGAACCAGCACTCTGCTTCCAATGTAGCGATGTTAAAATCGGTGTTATATGATCATATTTTCTTGATCTAGTAAGAACTCTGGCGGCTGCATTTTGGACTAACTGTAGCTTGTTTATTAAGGATGCAGGACAACCAGCTAATGAAGCATTACAGTAATCTAGTCTCGAGGTCATGAACGCATGAACTAACTTTTCTGCATCAGAGACTGATAGCATATTACGTAGTTTAGCAATGTTTCTAAGGTGAAAGAAGGCTGTTCTTGTAACATATGAAATATGATTTTCAAAAGACAAGTTGCAGTCTAGTATAACACCCAGGTCTTTTACTGTAGAGGATAAAGTAACAGGACATCCTACTATATTAACCCTCTGGGGTCTAAGGTGTTTTTGGGGTCCTTGAGATGTTCTGACATACCCTGACATTTTTGCTTTTTTCAGTTGCTTATAAACATATTAATGGCAAAGGTGTAAATTCACTCTATTTAGCACAAACAGGGCTACCATAATATGTGAGCACCATGCATGTACATGTGTGTATTTTTGAGAGAATAATGTTTATGCATGGTTATTGAAAAAACTAAAAACTAAAGTTTCTGAAATAAGGCCACAAAACACATACTAAATATGTGTCAATAAGACTTTTGACTAATGGATGTCGTTGCCTAGAGTCTTCAAAATGATGTAAAATTTTCCTGCCTAATCATTCACATAACACAATACATTGATTTAAATTTTACAAAACACTTTCTGTCTGGAAAGGCAATATGCGGAGTGGGCGTCAACGATCATGCATATTTAGTGGTTCGCACCTGGAGACAATGGGGCCCGCATACTTAATGAGGCATTCATTCAGGTGTGTCACAAGAAAGAATGCAAGAGCAACAGTTGGAAGCATCTACATTTTTTTTTATTTTTCCACAAATTGTGCTTGCAAATTGGCCTATAATATGAAAAGGAAAACATGTCTAGTAATTGTGCAGTTAATTCTCATACTGTATTTTCAGTTTTGGAATATTTATCCTCTCCCCAAATTTGTCACTAATAAAACACAATAAAAAATTATTTGAAAGAAAAGGCTTATATTTACCTTTTATTAGTTTGTTTACATCTACCTTGTATTTTTTTTTTATTAAAAAGGTTACAATTACAACAACAATTCAAGTGTAATCTTTCTTTGTAAAAACTAAAGTATACATTTATCATACATATTTCAAAGTTAAGGATTCATTACTTAAATATAGCCTAGGCTACATTGGAATAAACACTATAACATATTATTTGATTACTTTATTTTTGACAAAACATACTATATTTAACATATGAGCAAAAATTAGCAAACAAAAACTTATTTGAGGTGGCAGATATTTTACAGTAAAAATGTATAATCTATCCAAAACTAATCAATGAAATGTTGTCTTTCATGTCTGTAACATAGTAACTTTCGTTTATATTATTAGAAATATAAATGTTAATTTGCAGTTTAATACGTTGCTTATACAAATACATTTTATTTCAACATATTTCACTCGATTTTTACTCAGTAGCCTATAGCAATACAGTTTGCTAAAAGCGAAACATTCACAGACAAAAACGATTCAAATTTAAACCGTCTTTTGCCAGTTGTGGTAAACAGCGGCATCTCTGCCGTTCATTCATTCATTCATGCACAGAAACGCGACGCACTTGAGAATGAAAAAAAAAAAACGTACTACATTATTCCATAGCCTCGGATCTGTTGCTCCTCGTACTTCTGAGGTAAATTTTCCATTATAGTATTATTCCTCACAGCGCTGCGAGACTGTGTAAACAAGTACAATGATCTGATGTGTTTTCTCGAGCTGATGTGGGCGTTTGCAGGATTGCCTGTCATTTGCGTTCGAATAGCGCGCGCTCTCCGGGGCGGGGTCACATTACATCTGAATGAGCTCTAATTAGCTCGACTGGAATCGCTCTCTTTTAATGCAGTCTTCACAAGCTGAGAATATTTGTTTTTTATATACATTACTTCATTTAAAAGAAGATAATTCAAGCTTCATGCCTGTGTGTCTGTATGCCTGTTTGACTGAGTATTCGCTGAGTTATGGTTCATTTTCGGACGCGTTTCAGAATGGACTACACTGACAGAGAGAAAGCAGAACTCGCTTCGTGTTTATTTTTCTTTATTTGGCAAAAAGCACAACACTTTGTTTTTATTGTGAGTATACACAAAAAAATACACACTTAACAGGATCGATTGATGTATAACACAAGCATATAACATACAAATTAATATTAGTATTTTGATTCTTTTTTTACACTGATAAAGAAAAAAACGAGCCGGTCGCGCCGGCGCGACAGCCGACCTCAGGGGGTTAAAGTTGTAGTGAGCGAGGTTTTGTAGGCGTTTTTTTGAACCGATAAGTATTACCCCTATATGTACGCGAAAAATAGTTTATTGGATGCACGTAAAAGGTCATTTATGCGTATAAAGAGCACGCAAAGCTCCATCAGTCACATTCTCTGCTCCCTTTCTGTATACCAGTTATTCCAGTTAATATAATTTATTCATCATGCTGATACGATTATGTGTAGTCTTAATTTTCAAATGCGTTAAAAACATTAAAGGGATATTTCACAGATGGCAAGATGAATGTGAATTTAAATGTGGTAATTTATGTAGTAGAAATTTGAAATTATTTTAGAAATTGGTGCCTTCTAGACTGAGAAAAACCAGAAAATGTATTTTTTGCCTCATGTAGATGAAAGACAACAACTCCCAGAATGCACTTGCTTCACTGCCCTAGGAGGCCACTCCCAAGCCATGCCTACCGGTTACAGGGGGAAGTATTGGAAGAGCGGTTCCTTCTCTTTCTCGTGTGTGATTGAGTCCGGTCGCAGACCAGGTTCGGAGGAGAAAAAAATGGAGTCAGACGAGAGCGAGGGAAATGAAGAAGATACAAGAGGAGTTGAGAACAGGAAAAGGAAAAAGAACAGTGTTTCAAGTGACGGAAGCCAGACAAGAAGAACTGTTGAGAGATATCAAGTAGGAATGATAGCAGTAACAAGAAGTGACGGGATCTTTAAGGATGCGCATGAGGTTGGAAGATTCGTTGGAAAGAAACTAGGAGATGTTCGGTCCATTAAAATAACAAGGAGTGGGATGGTTATTATTGACTGCGTGTCAAGACATCAGAGAGAACAAGCTCTAAAGATTAAGTTGTATACAGAGTACAGAGCTGTGAAATGCTTCCCACTCGGGACAGAATACAAAAAGAAAGGAGTAGTAAGTGGCGTACCGCTGTCAGTGGAAGACGAGGAGTTTCGGGCCGTTGAAGGAGTTTGTGAGGCCAGAAGACTGACAAGATTCCGTCAAGGAGAAAGGGAAGAAAGTACTTCTGTGTGTCTGACTTTTGTGGGAGATTTGCCAGAGAGGATATATTTAGACTATATATGCTACAGGGTGAGGTCTTATGAAAGAGCTCCGTTAAGGTGTTTTTGCTGTCAGGAGTATGGACATGTGGCTGCAGTGTGTAGAGGAGTCAGGAGATGTGGGAGATGTGGGAAAAATACTTGTGTAAGAGGGGAGTGTGAAGAGGAACAAGTAAAATGCATTCACTGTTTGGGAAATCACCATGCGGGGTCAATGCAATGTCCTGAAAAAATCAAACAGGTAAAAGTGAGTAAAATCAGAGCAGAAGAAGGGCTAACATATGCAGAAGCTACTAAGAGAATGGAACGAGCAGTAGTGCAAACAGAACAGGAGACGGGAAAAAAGGGAGATGATCAGAATAACGTTATTGGCATGGACAAGAAGCGATTTCTAGGATTTATTGCTATGGTGGTCAATTGTGCTGTGGAAATTAAAGGGAAATCAGAGAGGATCAAGATGGTGTTGGATGCGGCGAGAAGATTTTTGGACATTGTGGACATATCAGGAGAAGAACTAGATAATACGCTGAGGAAAGAATTTATACCATCTCAGACAATTGAGTATGACATACAGAACGGGCAGTGAACTTTAGGGTGGTCACTGTAAATATACTGCACTGGGAAAACTATTTAATTCAGTAGGTGGCAGTAATGCAACAATTTGGATGCCAACTGCCATAAAACCTAAAAAGAAGAAGTAGTAGTATTGGAAGAAATGATACAACAAGGCTGCTAGTTGACTCAAAACTGAAAATCTTGAGTCTCTGTGACGAGTTAGTCCGCCCCAGCTCGAGTCTGCCCGGGCTCTTCGGACATGTCCGGCCGGGATTTCGAGAACGCCCAAAATGTCCGGGATTCGGCTTTTGATTCGCCAATCGGAATGAATTCAGTCCGATTGAAACAAAAGGTGTGCATGTAAACATAATGAATGGCCACTGTGAGTATACTGTAGAAAGCAAAAGCCGAATCCCGGACATTTTGGGCGATCTCGAAATCCCGGCCGGACATGTCCGGGAAAAAGAGGACGTATGGTAACCCATACTACTCAGCTTTCTCCACAGAGCAAGAGCCTGTTAGCTTAGCTTAAAAAAAAGATGGCTGACAGTATTTGTACATTCTGTGAGTGAGATCCCCCTATGGGCGGGTTGAAAACATGCGGGACTAGCTCCTCCTACTGGCTGTAGTCTCTAGCCTCTAGCCCAAAATGACGATTTTTGCTTCATCTGAGTTTTTTTTTCCAGACAAAAAATACATAAATCTCTGGTCTCAGGGCGACATGAGGGAGGGAAGCACAGTCATTCGAAAATACTACAGGTTTTCTACTGATACAAAGCTTAATGCTAATCGGTGAAGTATCCCTTTAATATAATTCATAAATGGCTCTTAGGTTGTTTTATCTGTGTTGCCAGAATATGATGAAAAGCAAAAAGTGCTTCACGCTGGGTCTTAAAAAGATTCCTGCTTTGGTGGAGGTGATGAGTGTGATGATGAGGTGCAGGTGTGAGTAATAAGTATTCGGGAGTGGGAGTGCGCTGTGATTGGCTGGTGTGAGAACCTGGCAGATCTGTGACCAATACAAATTGAATTTGAATCTAAAATCTTGTTCCGTATTGTTAATATATTTTGACATCCACACAGAATTGCCTATCCCATGCACAGATCTTAAAGGGTTAGTTCACCCAAAAATGTTAATGTAATTACTTACCCTCATGTTGGTCCAACCCCATAAGACTTTTGTTCATCTTCGGAACACAAATTAAGATATTTTTGATGAAATCCAAAAATACGCCACGACGCATGCGCGAGAACTGAGGAGATGATGCTCAGATCATTTGATGGGAAAGCGTGAAAGGTAAGCCATTCATTTTGCGGCATTGGTAAAGCACTTTTACGTTTTCTCATTGGTTTCTCATGATTCGGACATCCAGGAAATGCACACTTTAGAACCATTTTAAACACTACATCTGCGTCATCTCAGTTCTCGCGCATGGTTCGTGTTGCTCTTGTGAACTCACGTCAGAGGCCCACACTGAGGGAAATGAATTGTTGAATAAAGTCATTATTTTTGTTTGTTTTTGCGTACAAAAGTATTCTCGTCGCTTGATAAACTTAAGGTTGAGCCACTGTAGTCACTTGGACTATTTTAACGATGTTTTTACTAACTTTTCTGGGCCGGCAAGTTTCAATTGCAATAGAAGCCTATGGAGGAGTGAGACAGCTCTCAGATTTCATCAAAAATATCTTAATTTGTGTTCTGAAGATAAACGAAAGTCTTACGGGGTTGGAACAACATGAGGGAGAGTAATTACTGAGAGAATTTTCATTTTTGGGTGCACTAAAGTTTTACATTTAATGACTTTGGACAACTTGTGACTGTCAAAAATGTAATTAAGTGGGCTTGGGAAAGCCAACTTACTGAAATCCAATTTAAACTTATTATTAAGTTGCCTTGAGAAAGCCAACTTACTGAAATCCCATTTAAACTTATTAGGGGTTCAAGCACGAAGTGCTGAAACCCTATTGTAATTGTACTGATTTTTAGGGGTTCAAGCACGAAGTGCTGAAACCCTATTGTAATTGTACTGATTTTTATTATTATTAGGGGTTCAAGCACGAAGTGCTGAAACCCTATTGTAATTGCTCTGATTTTTAGGGGTTCAAGCACGAAGTGCTGAAACCCTATTGTAATTGTACTGATTTTTATTATTATTAGGGGTTCAAGCACGAAGTGCTGAAACCCTATTGTAATTGTACTGATTTTTAGGGGTTCAAGCACGAAGTGCTGAAACCCTATTGTAATTGTACTGATTTTTATTATTATTAGGGGTTCAAGCACGAAGTGCTGAAACCCTATTGTAATTGCTCTGATTTTTATTAGGGGTTCAAGCACGAAGTGCTGAAACCCTATTGTATTTGTAAGGATTTTTAGGGGTTCAAGCACGAAGTGCTGAAACCCTATTGTAATTGTCCTGATTTTTATTATTATTATTCTCCTGTAAAACGCATCGTGCAGCCCAAACCGTAAGTGCTGGAGACTTGAAACTTTGCCAGATGGTAGTACAAAAATCGAGGAGAAGTTATCAAATTATGACCCCGATTGGCCAATAGGTGGCGCTATAGTAAGCAAAAGTACGAAATCGCTAATTACTCCTAGACGGTTTGTCGTAGACTCAAGTGTCTTATATCACTGTAATCCTTGGCTCAAGACGGGCAAAACGTATATCTCCGATTTCATTTCCGGTATGCAAATTTTTCCGCCATTTTGAATTTTGTCAAAAACCTACTTTTGCAAAGTAGTCTGTGGTTTTTCGCCCGATCGGAACCAAACAAGTGCAGAAATGTTCTTTAGAGTCTGATTATTAATAATTATCGAAAAAAAAAGTGGAAATTTCCATTCACGGTTGCTAGCAGACGCAAAATTAACGTTGTGGGAGGAGCCTGTTTTACTAAAATGGCTATAACTCGAGAAGTAAATTAGCTGCCTTCACCAATCTAGATACACATGTGTAGGAGGTCAGTCTGGGGTCACACTAAAAAAATCGCGTCGATTGGCCACATGGTGGCGCTATAACATGAAAGAAACATATAAACACTGGACTTTTTGTCCGAATGACTTGAAATTTGGTATGCAGTGTCTTTGTCCAAGCTGCCATGTATGTCTATGAGGACATTGGCGTATCTCAAAAAACATGGCCGCCATCAGCCAATGAAGTTTGACCACCTATTAGACAAGGTTAATGGAGTCCGATCGGAACAAAACTCAGTAGGCATGTTTGGCTCAAGGCCATAGAGGTCTGTAAAAATTTTGAAAGAAATCGGACACTAGTTGGCGCTAACGAGTTTTAAGGCTCTGTAATCACGTGGTGTTACAAATTTCATCAGAAAATGCATATCATTTGATAGATCTCCTCATGCTGAACAACTTTGCCTCTAGAACCATTGCTGTCAATCAAACCGTTCATTAAATATTTGCGAACATGTTAAAAACCTACTTTTGCGAACTAGTCCCTGGTTTTTCGCCCAATCGGAACCAGACCAGTCTAGGACAATTCTCTGGACTCTCTAGATCAATAATTATCGAAAAAAAGTTGAACTTTTGCATTTGCCTGGCTGTAACAGGGTCATTTAGGAAAGGGGAGGGACAAAAAAACACTCAAAAGCCTATAAATCCTAAACGAAAACTCAGAACTTCACAATAATTGGTGAGCATATGTAACATAACATCATTAACAAGCATGCAAAATGTCATGAAGATCGGACTATAGGTGGCGCTATAACTGTTAAAAAGCTTTGAAAACCATATATTTCCTATGGTAAATTGCTTTGACCAAGTGTCCCAAAAGCCTATATCTTTTAAATGAATGCTATATTCTTAAAAACAAGTCAGAACATGAAATTACTCTTAATAAGCATGAAAAATTTCAGACAGATCAGACAAAATTTGCCTCTATAACAGTTAAAAAGGTGAAAATGATATAACGTCATATTAAGCCAATAAGTGGTATTTTACTGCCCCCTGCTGTCATTTCATCATACTGCTGCCTAATATTGTTATATAATTCATATTTAGACTTTATAAAATCATTATTTTAGCATTTACAATGACATTTTGTCAAAACTCATCTATTGGAGTATTGTGTCACAATTGTGATTGACAATTGTGTCACTGAGATATAGAAATGGAAAACGAAAGTAAAACGGGCATTTAAGCCACGCCCCCGAATACAAATTCAATCATAACTCGAAAACGGAAAGTCTTGTGCGCTCAAATTTTGATGGTAAGGTCCTCTCCAGGCTCTTGATCGAAACGTGTCGTCACGGGCCTCGGGAGCGCGACCCCCGACTTTGAACAGCCGTAACTCCTGACCCAGACCACCCCGAACCTTGTGTGAGAGCTCGTTGGAAAGGGCCCGTCGTTGGCTAGCTTTGAACAGTCATAAGTCCCGGCCCTAATCGCCCAAAAACAAAGTGATGGTGTCATTCAACAGGGCTCCTCGAGCACTATCTATGCTCTGAGTTTCAGAATATTTCGCGTTCTGGTTCCCGAGATATAAGTGAAAAACCAAATTCCCATTCATTCACTCATTCATTCAAACACTTCAATTGTAAAATGCAAGCTATAATACCACTTTTGTCCACTTGAGGGAGCAGTAGGATTACACATTACGTTTTCATTAGCTTTCAGTATTGGGAAACAAACAAATGCTTTAAACAGCAATCTTTTTTATTATAATTGGACTGTAGCTATCGATTATTTTAGTAATCGAGTATTCTATTCAAGTAATCGGATAAAAAAATTGTGGTAAAAAATAGATTCAAGTTAACAACAGCCTTTAAAATTACTTAAAATACAAATATATAATAACAAGCCACAATAATTGGTTCAAGTAAAGTATCAAAGTAAGTAATTATATTGGTTTTACTGAAGAACACTGTTAAAATATACCCATGTAAAATAAATTATATAAACTAATATAAACATAACTTATGTACATAAATAACAAATGCCTGCAGAGGGCGCCAGCGGCCTGGTTGTTGTTACACTAAGCCTGGCATTATCAAATCCTTGTTTAATATTGTCCAAACAATTAATTCAAATGTCAACTTAACCTTTAATATTTGGCCACTTCTGTACGATAGAAATGCTACAGTCACTGTAATTTCTTGAACGAGAACATGTGCACATCAAAACACGCAAACTCAGAGCAAGAGTTTAAACTTATATTTTGAAATCGCAATGTTTAAACTTTTATTTTGAAATTGCGATGAACAGCAGTTTGAGAAACCCAGATGTGCTCCACAAATGATAACAGTGCAACTATGAAACACAAACTGCGTCCGACTTGCGTTCCCATATTTGCACGTCATTGGAAACCTAAACAAACAGCACTGCAGAGACTGAGTTTGCTTGGAGCAGCGTTTACTGTGGACGGAGCTGAGGTAATTTTAACATGTAGGCTAATCTGCACTCATGTAATTGAAGCGTCTTCTCTGTGAAAAAAACAAACAAACAAAAAACAGAGGATATATTTATTTAACTGAATCACAGCCTTTGTGATTTCACAATGGCACTATGCTAAATTATGACTGTACATGGTGGGCTCCAGACTGCGACCAATTGGTCGCATTTTGCGACCATTTTTCCTGCCGGTGCGACCAAATATTTATTTAGGTCGCGCTGGCGCGACCACAACGTTGCCGAGCAGCGAATCCAAACAAAATGAAAGCGGAACGAAAATGCGCTAACTTACTCCTTTATGCTTCACAGACCGTTTATTAGTTTGAATCAATAATAGACAGCGCAGCCCATAGATATAATATATAAACGCGTTTATATATGATATCTATGGCGCAGCCTATGAGCGCAGCAGCCCGAACTTGCCAGTCGCGGGCCGATCTCGATCACGCGACACTGTTACTAGGAGATCCAGACTCTGGAGATCCAGTGAAGAAATCCATTGAATTCGCCTCAGAATTAATAACATAATCAGATATCAGATCAAACAGCGCTGATGTGGAAACCAGGAGAAACACTGGGCTTTCAGACCACAAATCAGCGACATTCACCATGGATTTAATGTAGTAACTGTAACCATAATGTGACAGAAATAGTCAAACGCTTACAAGTACTAACTGTTAGGCTACTCATCTTTTTCCAGCACTTCAAAACTATCATATAGAAATGTTATTTTTAATGTGATGACCAACACATTTTTTTTGTTCATCCTTCAAAAATGGTCTTATTTAAACTCTTATTTATACACTTATTTAAAAATAATAAAATAAATAAATTACCATTGTAAACAGTAGGATGCTTATTGGCTATTTTCACTCCCTAATATAATTTATTTCACTCGGTTTGCTTTTTAATTAATATTAAGACATTATGAATGATAATAATTAAAGTTAATTTCATCTACACCCTAAACTAAGCTTAGTGCTTTATTGTCAGCCCCAGTGCTACCAGATATTTTTTTGTAAAACTCAGTGTCTGCGGTGCCGCTGCCCTCAGATGTTAGTCTGGTGCCTGTGAACTTAAAATAAAACTGCACATTGTAATATCTGTACATTAAGTCTATTTATTATTAAATAATAAATAAATAATTTGTCAGTAGTTATTTTGGGGGAAATTTGAATAATTGCATTGCAAGTTGATTTAAGGTGTGCCCCTAAATTTTCAGTCAGGGGCTACAGCGCTCCTAGTAAAAAAAGTTAGTCTGGAGCCCTGTTTAAATATCGCGTTGTCCTAGAAAACTGTAATTCTGCGGTTGTTGGATTCTCATCTGTGGAATGCACCACTTTCAGTATTTTGCCAATTACTCGAGGGGTAAATTGCAATCAAGGATTTTTTTAAATCGAGTACTTGACTATAATCGAGGAATCTTTACAGCCCTATACTGGTAACATAGTTTTATATTATTAGATCACAAAGAAATGCCTATTTTTATACAATTAAATATATTTTCTCAACAACATATCCAAAAAACATATTTGTGTGTGTGTGTGTGTGTAAGCATGCATTATTGAGTTAACATGGAAAGACTGGTTTGATTTAGTGCAGAAAACTGGTGCAAATCATGAAGTTTAAAGTGAAAGTGAGCCAATAAGTGGTCTTCTACTGGCTTCTGCTGGCCATTCTACTTATTAATGAAGTCTTTTCACATGTGCTTTTGGATTCATTCATATTTAGAGTAGACACAAAAAAAATCACTTGTATAACAATAACTATTATAACACAATCATATTTTGTCAGTGTTTATCACTTCATTTGCACTGACACTTCACATAATTGCTAGTAATGTGGTAAATCATGGTAAATCACGCTAGAAACATGGTAAGTCATAGTAAATAATAGTAGAATGTGGTGTATCAAGGTAAATCATGTAAGAATCCTAGTAAATCATTCTAGAACGTGGTATATCATGCTAGAACATGGTAAATCATGGTAAACTATGCTAGAACAGGGTAAATCATGGTAAACCATCATAAATCATGATGAACTATGGTAAATCATTTTAGAATGTGGTATATCATGGTAAATCATGCTAGAACATGATCTTTTCCATCTATGATGTCAGTGGTTACATGCTTGCTAAATAAAACTTAATAACTTTTTATGCTTTTGTGCTTTAAGGCCTTAAAGGCCTTAATTGCTTGAACCCCGATAAATGCTGCTTGCAGCTTTAATTATTATTATTATTATTATTCTTCTCCGCTAAAACGCATTGTGCAGCCCAAACCGTAAGTGCTAGAGACTTGAAACTTGGCCACAAGGTAGTACAAAAATCGAGGAGAGGTTATCAAAGTATGAGCCCGATTGGCCTATAGGTGGCGCTATAGCGCAAAAAACAAAAAAAATCCACTATTTTGCTCATATCTCAATAACCATTTGTCCCAGCTTCAAGTGTCATACATCATTGGAATCCTTGGCTCAAGCCGAACAAAAAATATAGGAGGTATTTCATTTCCGGTATGCAAATTTTTCCGCCATATTGGATTTTGTTCAAAACCTACTTTTGCAAACTAGTCCCTGGTTTTTCGCCCGATCGGAACCAAACCAGTGCAGAAATGTTCTCTGGAGTCTGAATATCAATAATTATCGAAAAAAAGTTGAAATTTCGATACATGGTTGCTATGAGGTGTCAAAACGTTCGCAGGAGGCGGAGCTAATTTTACTAAAATGGCTATAACTCGGGAACGCAATGAGATATTTTCACCAAACTCGGTACACATATGTATGAGCTCAATCTGGGGTCACAGTAAAAAAATCGCGACGATTGAACACTAGATGGCGCTAAAACGTGGAAAAAACTTGAAAAGGGCTATAACCACCTGACCGTTAGTCCGATTGACTTGAAAATTGGTATGCAGTCTCTTGGTCCAAGGTGCCATGTAAATCTATGAGGACATTGGCGTATCTTGAAAAACATGGCCGCCATTGGCCAATGAAGTTGAGCACCTATTAGACAAGGTTAATGGAGACCGATCGAAACGAAACTCGATGGGCATGTTCAACTCATGGTTCTAGAGGTCTGTAAGAATTTTGAAAGAAATCGGCCACTAGTTGGCGCTAACGAGTTTTATGACTCTGTAATCACGTGGTGTTACACTCATCCACACAATATGCATATCATTTGATAGATCTCCTCATGGAGAACAACTTTGCCTCAAGAACCATTGCTGTCAATCAAACCATTCATTAAATATTCGGAATTATGTTAAAAACCTACTTTTGCGAACTAGTCCCTGGTTTTTCGCCCGATCAGAACCAGACCATTCTAGGACAATTCTCTGGACTTTCTAGATCAATAATTATCAAAAAGAAGTTGAAATTTTGCTTTTGGTTGGCTATAAGAGGGTCATTTAGAAAATAGGCATGTCCTAATACACTCAAACGTCTATAAATCCTAAATAAAAAGTCAGAATTTCACAAAAATTGATGAGCATATGTGACATAACATGCTAAAGAAGCATGGACATTTTTATGGAGATCGGACCATAGGTGGCGCTATAACTGTTAAAATGCTTTAAAACCATATATTTCCTATGGTAAATTGCCTGTATTGGCTGTAAATGGTGTTTTCCATCTGTGCTCATATAATGTTCATATAATAATGTTCAAAACCAGTGCAGTGCAATTATCTGTACTCAATAATTATCAGAAAAATTATAACTTCTTCATTTGGATGGCTATAATAGGGTCACTTCAATATGTAGCCTTGACCAAGTGTCCACAAAAGCCTATATCTCTAATATGAATGATCAGACCTTAAAAACAAGTCAGAACAAGCATGAAAAAGACAGATCGGACAAAATTTGCCTCTATAACAGTTAATAAAAAAGGTGAATATGAATAACATAGCATATTAAGCCAATAAGTGGTATTTTACTGCCCCCTGCTGTCATTTCATCATACTACTCCCTAATATTGTTCTATAATTCATATTTAGACTTTATAAAATCATTATTTTAACATTTACAATCACATTTTGTCAAAATTAATCTATTGTTGTATTACTATTGACAACTGAGTCACAAGTGAATACTGAAACCGAAAGTAAAACGGCATTTACGCCACGTCCCCGAATACAAATTAACTCATAACTCGAAAACGGAAAGTCGTTGCGCGCTCAAATTTTGATGGTAAGGTCCTCTCCAGGCTCTTGATCGAAACGTGTTGTCGCGGGCCTGAATGATAGTCTCATTCAACAGGGCTCCTCGAGCACTATCTATGCTCTGAGTTTCAGAATTTTTTGCGTTCTGGTTACCGAGATATAAGTGAAAAACCAAATTCCCATTCATTCACTCATTCATTTAAACACTTCAATTGTAAAATGTAAGCTATAATACCACTTTTGTCCACTTGAGGGAGCAGCAAGATTACATATGATCTTTTCATTAGCTTTCAGTATTGGGAAACAAAAATAAATTGCTTTAAAAAGCAATCTTTTTTATTATGATAGGGCTGTAGCTATCGATTATTTTAGTAATCGAGTATTCTATTCAAGTAATCGGATAAAAAAATGTGGTAAAAAATAGATTCAAGTTAACAACAGCCTTTAAAATGACTTAAAATACAAATATATAATAACAAGCAATAATGATTGGTTCAAGTAAAGTATCAAAGTAAGTAATTATATGGGTTTTATTGAACAACACTGTTAAAATATACCCATGTAAAATAAATGATATAAACTAATATAGAGATAACTTATGTACATGAATAACAAATGCCTGCAGAGGGCACCAGCGGCCTGGTTGTTGTTACACTACTAAGGCATTATCAAATCCTTGTTTATTGGCCAAACAACATTAAATTCAAATGTCAACTTAACCTTTAATATTTGGCCACTTCTGTACGATAGAAATGCTACAGCCACTGTAATTTCTTGAACAAGAACATGTGCACATCAAAACATGCAAACTCAGAGCGAGAGTTTAAACTTTTATTTTGAAATCGCGATGTTTAAACTTTTATTTTGAAATCGCGATGAACAGCAGTTTGAGAAACCCAGATGTGCTCCACAAATGATAACAGTGCAACTATGAAACAAACTGCGTCCGACTTGCGTTCCCATATTTGCACGTTATTGGAAACGTAAACAAACAGCACTGCAGAGACTGAGTTTGCTTGGAGCAGCGTTTACTGTGGACGGAGCTGAGGTAATTTTAACATGTAGGCTAATCTGCACTCATGTAATTGAAGTGTCTTCTCTGTGAAAAAAACAAACAAAAAACAGAGGATATATTTATTTAACTGAATCACAGCCTTTGTGATTTCACAATGGCACTATGCTATATTATGACTGTAAATGGTGGGCTCCAGACTGCGATCAATTGGTCGCATTTTGCGACCATTTTTCCTGCCGGTGCGACCAAATATTTATTCGATTTATTCGACCACAACGTTGCCGAGCAGCGAATCCAAACAAAATGAAAGCGGAACGAAAATGCGCTAACTTACTCCTTTATGCTTCACAGACCGTTTATTAGTTTGAATCAATAATAGACAGCGCAGCCCATAGATATAATATATAAACGCGTTTATATATGATATCTATGGCGCAGCCTATGAGCGCAGCAGCCCGAACTTGCCAGTCGCGGGCCGATCTCGATCACGCGACACTGTTACTAGGAGATCCAGACTCTGGAGATCCAGTGAAGAAATCCATTGAATTCGCCTCAGAATTAATAACATAATCAGATATCAGATCAAACAGCGCTGATGTGGAAACCAGGAGAAACACTGGGCTTTCAGACCACAAATCAGCGACATTCACCATGGATTTAATGTAGTAACTGTAACCATAATGTGACAGAAATAGTCAAACGCTTACAAGTACTAACTGTTAGGCTACTCATCTTTTTCCAGCACTTCAAAACTATCATATAGAAATGTTATTTTTAATGTGATGACCAACACATTTTTTTTGTTCATCCTTCAAAAATGGTCTTATTTAAACTCTTATTTATACACTTATTTAAAAATAATAAAATAAATAAATTACCATTGTAAACAGTAAGATGCTTATTGGCTATTTTCACTCCCTAATATAATTTATTTCACTCGGTTTGCTTTTTAATTAATATTAAGACATTATGAATGATAATAATTAAAGTTAATTTCATCTACACCCTAAACTAAGCTTAGTGCTTTATTGTCAGCCCCAGTGCTACCAGATATTTTTTTGTAAAACTCAGTGTCTGCGGTGCCGCTGCCCTCAGATGTTAGTCTGGTGCCTGTGAACTTAAAATAAAACTGCACATTGTAATATCTGTACATTAAGTCTATTTATTATTAAATAATAAATAAATAATTTGTCAGTAGTTATTTTGGGGGAAATTTGAATAATTGCATTGCAAGTTGATTTAAGGTGTGCCCCTAAATTTTCAGTCAGGGGCTACAGCGCTCCTAGTAAAAAAAGTTAGTCTGGAGCCCTGTTTAAATATCGCGTTGTCCTAGAAAACTGTAATTCTGCGGTTGTTGGATTCTCATCTGTGGAATGCACCACTTTCAGTATTTTGCCAATTACTCGAGGGGTAAATTGCAATCAAGGATTTTTTTAAATCGAGTACTTGACTATAATCGAGGAATCTTTACAGCCCTATACTGGTAACATAGTTTTATATTATTAGATCACAAAGAAATGCCTATTTTTATACAATTAAATATATTTTCTCAACAACATATCCAAAAAACATATTTGTGTGTGTGTGTGTGTGTAAGCATGCATTATTGAGTTAACATGGAAAGACTGGTTTGATTTAGTGCAGAAAACTGGTGCAAATCATGAAGTTTAAAGTGAAAGTGAGCCAATAAGTGGTCTTCTACTGGCTTCTGCTGGCCATTCTACTTATTAATGAAGTCTTTTCACATGTGCTTTTGGATTCATTCATATTTAGAGTAGACACAAAAAAAATCACTTGTATAACAATAACTATTATAACACAATCATATTTTGTCAGTGTTTATCACTTCATTTGCACTGACACTTCACATAATTGCTAGTAATGTGGTAAATCATGGTAAATCACGCTAGAAACATGGTAAGTCATAGTAAATAATAGTAGAATGTGGTGTATCAAGGTAAATCATGTAAGAATCCTAGTAAATCATTCTAGAACGTGGTATATCATGCTAGAACATGGTAAATCATGGTAAACTATGCTAGAA
Source organism: Abramis brama (assembly GCF_963993115.1). NCBI lineage: Eukaryota > Metazoa > Chordata > Actinopteri > Cypriniformes > Leuciscidae > Abramis > Abramis brama. Next base: position 11,103,851 of record NC_139966.1, read on the forward strand.
CAGGGTAAATCATGGTAAACCATCATAAATCATGATGAACTATGGTAAATCATTTTAGAATGTGGTATATCATGGTAAATCATGCTAGAACATGATCTTTTCCATCTATGATGTCAGTGGTTACATGCTTGCTAAATAAAACTTAATAACTTTTTATGCTTTTGTGCTTTAAGGCCTTAAAGGCCTTAATTGCTTGAACCCCGATAAATGCTGCTTGCAGCTTTAATTAGGGGTTCAAGCACGAAGTGCTGAAACCCTATTGTAATTGTAAGGATTTTTATTATTATTATTTTTCTTCTGCCGTAAAACGCATCGTGCAGCCCAAACCGTAAGTGCTAGAGACTTGAAACTTTGCCATATGGTAGTACAAAAATCGAGGAGAGGTTATCAAAATATGAGCCAGATTGGCCAATAGGTGGCGCTACAGTGCAAAAAACAAAAAAATGGCACATTTTTGCTTAAATCTCACCAACCCTTTGTCACAGACTCAAGTGTCTTATATCATTGGAATCCTTGGCTCAAGCCGAACAAAAAAGGCCTCAAGGATTTCCTTTCCGGTATGCAAATTTTCCGCCATTTTGGATTTTGTCCAAAACCTACTTTTGCGAACTAGTCCTAGGTTTTTTGTACGATCGGAACCAAACAAGTGCAGAAATGTTCTCTGGAGTCTGAATATCAATAATTATTAAAAAAAAGTTTAAATTTTGATTCACGGTCGCTAAGGGGCGCCAAAACGTTCGAAGGAGGCGGAGCTAGTTTTACTAAAATGGCTATAACTCCAGAAGTAAATGAGTTATCTTCACCAAACTTGGTACACATGTGTAAGAGGTCAATCTAAGGTCACAGTAAAGAAATCGCGGTGATTAGCCACATGGTGGCGCTATAACATTAAAAAAACATAAAACAGGCTATAACCACCTGACCGTTTGTCCGATTGACTTGAAAATTGGTATGCAGTGTCTTGGTCCAAGGTGCCATGTATGTCTATGAGGACATTGGTGTATCTCGAAAAACATGGCTGCCATCGGCCAATGAAGTTTGAGCACCTATTAGACAAGGTTAACGGAGGCCAATCAGAACGAAACTCAGTGGGCATGTTCGGCTCAAGCCCCTAGAGGTCTGTAAGAATTTTGAAAGAAATCGGCCACTAGTTGGCGCTAACGAGTTTAATGGCTCTGTAATCACGTGGTGTTACACTTATTGTCACAAAATGCATATCATTTGATAGAACTGCTCATGCTGAACAACTTTGCCTCAAGAACTATTGCTGTAAATCAAACCGTTCATTAAATATTTGTAATTATGTTAAAAACCTACTTTTGCGAACTAGTCCCTGGTTTTTCGCCCGATCGGAACCAGACCAGTCTAGGACAATTCTCTGGACTCTCTAGATCAATAATTATCAAAAAAAAGTTGAACTTTTGCATTTGGATGGCTGTAATAGGGTCATTTATAAAATGGGCGGGGCAAAATAAATAAAAAAACCTATAAATCATAAATAAAAACTCAGAACTTCACAAAAATTGGTGAACATATGTGAAATAACATCATTAACAAGCATGCCAAATTTTATGGAGATCGGACCAAAGGTGGCGCTATAACTGTTAAAAAGCTTTAAAACCATATATTTCCTATGGTAAATGGTCTTTTTCATCTATTATGTCAGTAGTTACATGCTTGCTAAATAAATCTTAATAACTTTTGATGCTTTTATGCTTAAAGGCCTTAAAGGCCTTAAAGGAGCATTTCACCCATGGGAACATTGATCTTTATTGAAAGTGGGTCATATATGTAGTCGAAATGTAAAATAAATTTTGAATTTGGTGCCTTCTTGACCGAGGAAAGAAAGAAAGTAACTTCAGGACGCATTTGTATGAAAGACAACAACTCCCACAATGCACCACATTGCACAGCTGCCCAAGCCACTCCCACTAATCCAGAACAGCATATGAATCACTCATCCGTCCATAAGGCTAGCTACCACCGGAGCTTGAAATTCATTTCACACAAAATGTCTAACGTTAGTTAGTTGGCGAACTCATTAATGAATTACTCCTCATTTGTATTTCTTTCGAAGTGGTGAATTATTGCATGGTTACGTTACCGGGATGTTCAGTCAGATGCGGTGCGAAACTAGGATGGTTCACAACACAAACGTCCGTGTCCTCGTCTGATTCAGAGATTTCGTCCAGGAGAAATTGGCATCGTTTAAATGCTTTGCAGCAGACGGACTCTATCTCTGTGTTCGTAGCGGTTCGTAGTTGCATAGTGAGATCACCGGCGCCACCAGTCCGCCCCCAGCTCGAGCCAGTCTGGGCTTCTCGTCCGCGACAGGCAGGTCTTCTGCCTCGGCTGCTATACGCTATGCGGCTTGTAAAGGTAGCCACAAACACCTGATTCGAGCATCAGACTTCCGAAATCCTCTTCTTCTACATCATATTGAGTAACGTTACCCTCCGCTATTGTCATATCTTCACAGCTTGCTCCACAGTGCCTGTTAGCTTAGCTTCCAAACAAGATGGAGGATATTGCTTTTAGTTTCAGAAAGTGAAGTCCCACCCACTGATCTGTAATAGGCCTGTACGTGAGCGGGTCCCGCCCCCTGGAATAATGAGGAGCTAGTGTTTGTAGTCTCTACACTTTTCAATGAAATGTGACTTCCTGCTTATTATGACGCAAAATGATGATTTTTACGTCATAATAAGCAGGAAGTAAAACACTTAAATCCTTATTTCTCCCATCTCAGGGAAAAATTAATGAAAAATCCACGTTTATTATAATATATGACTGGGTTTCTAACAATACAAAGCTTAATGCAAATGGGTGAAGTGTCCCTTTAATTGCTTGAACCCCGATAAATGCTGCTTGCAGCTTTAATTATTATTATTATTTTTCTTCTGCCGTAAAACGCATCGTGCAGCCCAAACCGTAAGTGCTAGAGACTTGAAACTTTGCCAGATGGTAGTACAAAAATCGAGGAGAGGTTATCAAAATATGACCCCGATTGGCCCATAGGTGGCGCTACAGTGCAAAAAACAAAAAAAAATCATATTTTTGCTTAAATCTCATTAACCGTTTGTCACAGGCTCAAGTGTATTATATCATTGGAATCCTTGGGTCAAGCCGATCAAAAAAGGCCTCAAGGATTTCATTTCCGGTATGCAAATTTTCCGCCATTTTGAATTATGTTCAAAACCTACTTTTGCGAACTAGTCCCTGGTTTTTGGCCCAATCGGAACCAGACCAGTCTAGGACAATTCTATGGACTCTCTAGATCAATAATTATAAAAAAAAAGTGGAACTTTTGCATTTGCCTGGCTGTAGCAGGGTAATTTAGGAAAGGGGTGGGACAAAAAAAACACTCAAAAGCCTATACAACCTAAGGGAAAACCCCAAACTTCACAAAAATCGATGAGCAGATGTGTCATAGCATGGTGAAGAAGCATGCCAAGTTTCGTGAAGATCGGACAAGAGGTGGCGCTATAACTGTCCAAAACGTCTCTTCTTATTAGGGGTTCAAGCACGAAGTGCTGAAACCCTATTGTAATTGTGCTGATTTTTATTATTAGGGGTTCAAGCACGAAGTGCTGAAACCCTATTGTAATTGTACTGATTTTTATTATTATTATTTTTCTTCTGCCGTAAAACGCATCGTGCAGCCCAAACCGTAAGTGCTAGAGACTTGAAACTTTGCCAGATGGTAGTACAAAAATCGAGGAGAGGTTATCAAAATATGACCCCGATTGGCCCATAGGTGGCGCTACAGTGCAAAAAACAAAAAAAAATCATATTTTTGCTTAAATCTCATTAACCGTTTGTCACAGGCTCAAGTGTCTTATATCATTGGAATCCTTGGGTCAAGCCGATCAAAAAAGGCCTCAAGGATTTCATTTCCGGTATGCAAATTTTCCGCCATTTTGAATTATGTTCAAAACCTACTTTTGCGAACTAGTCCCTGGTTTTTGGCCCAATCGGAACCAGACCAGTCTAGGACAATTCTATGGACTCTCTAGATCAATAATTATCGAAAAAAAGTGGAACTTTTGCATTTGCCTGGCTGTAGCAGGGTAATTTAGGAAAGGGGTGGGACAAAAAAACACTCAAAAGCCTATACAACCTAAGGGAAAACCCCAAACTTCACAAAAATCGATGAGCAGATGTGTCATAGCATGGTGAAGAAGCATGCCAAGTTTCGTGAAGATCGGACAAGAGGTGGCGCTATAACTGTCCAAAACGTCTCTTCTTATTAGGGGTTCAAGCACGAAGTGCTGAAACCCTATTGTAATTGTGCTGATTTTTATTATTAGGGGTTCAAGCACGAAGTGCTGAAACCCTATTGTAATTGTACTGATTTTTAGGGGTTCAAGCACGAAGTGCTGAAACCCTATTGTAATTGCCCTGATTTTTATTAGGGGTTCAAGCACGAAGTGCTGAAACCCTATTGTAATTGTACTGATTTTTATTATTAGGGGTTCAAGCACGAAGTGCTGAAACCCTATTGTATTTGTAAGGATTTTTATTAGGGGTTCAAGCACGAAGTGCTGAAACCCTATTGTAATTGCTCTGATTTTTATTATTATTATTTTCCCCTAAAACGCATCGTGCAGCCCAAACCGTAAATGCTGGAGACTTGAAACTCAGCCAAATGGTAGTCCTCAATTTGGGGAGAACCTATCAAAGTATGACCCCGATTGGTCAATAGGTGGCGCTATAGCAAGCAAAAGTATGAAATCAGCCATAACTCCTAGACGATTTGTCATAGAATCAAGTGTCTTATATCACTGTAATCCTTGGTCCGTCGTTTGTCCGATTGACTTGGAAATTGGTATGCAGTGTCTTGGTCCAAGGTGCCATGTATGCCTATGAGGACATTGACGTATCTCAAAAAACATGGCCGCCATCGGCCAATGAAGTTTGAGCACCTATTAGACAAGGTTAACGGAGGCTGATCGGAACGAAACTCGATGGGCATGTTCGACTCATGGCCCAAGAGGTCTGTAAGAATTTTGAAAGAAATCGGCCACTAGTTGGCGCTAACGAGTTTTTTCGGCTCTGTAATCACGTGGTGTTGCATACATCCACACAATATGCATATCAGTTGATAGATCTCCTCATACTGAACAACTTTGCCTCAAGAACCATTGCTGTCAATCAAACCGTTCATTTAATATTTGCAAACATGTTAAAAACCTACTTTTGCGAACTAGTCCTAGGTTTTTTGCCCAATCGGAACCAAACCAGTCTAGGACAATTCTCTGGACTCTCTAGATCAATAATTATCAAAAAAAAGTTGAACTTTTGCATTTGGATGGCTGTAATAGGGTCATTTATAAAATGGGTGTGGCAAAATACACTAAAAAGCCTATAAATCCTAAATGAAAACTCAAAACTTCACAAAAATTGGTGAGCATATGTGACATAACATCATTAACAAGCATGCCAAATTTTATGGGCATCAGACCAAAGGTGGCACTATAACTGTTAAAAAGCTTTAAAACCACATATTTCCTATGGTAAATTGCCTGTATTGGCTGTAAATGGACTTTTCAATCTATTATTTCAGTGGTTAAAAGCTTTCTAAATAAATCTTAATGTCTTAAATGCTTATGTGCTTAAAGGCCTTAAATGCTTGAACCCCGATAAATGCTGCTTGCAGCTTTAATTATTATTATTATTTTCCCCTAAAACGCATCGTGCAGCCCAAACCGTAAATGCTGGAGACTTGAAACTCAGCCAAATGGTAGTCCTCAATTTGGGGAGAACCTATCAAAGTATGACCCCGATTGGTCAATAGGTGGCGCTATAGCAAGCAAAAGTATGAAATCAGCCATAACTCCTAGACGGTTTGTCATAGAATCAAGTGTCTTATATCACTGTAATCCTTGGCTCAAGACGGTCAAAACGTATATCTCCGATTTCATTTCCGCCTGGGAAAATTTTCCGCCATTTTGAATTTTCTCAAAAACCTACTTTTGCGAACTAGTCCTAGGTTTTTCGTCCGATTGGAACCAAACCAGTGCAGAAATGTTCTCTGGAGTCTGAATATCAATAATTATCGAAAAAAAGTTGAAATTTCGATTCACGGTCGCTAGGGGGCGCCAAAACGTACGTTGTGGGAGGAGCCTATTTTACTAAAACGGCTATAACTCGAGAAATAAATGAGGTATCTTCACCAAACTCGGTACACATGTGTAATAGTTCAATTTGAGGTCACAGTAAAAAAATCGCGACGATTGAACAGTAGGTGGCGCTATAACTTGAAAAAAACATGAAAAGGGCTATAACCACCTGACCATTTGTCCGATTGACTTGAAAATTGGTATGCAGTGTCTTGGTCCAAGGTGCCATGTATGCCTATGAGGACATTGACGTATCTCAAAAAACATGGCCGCCATCGGCTAATGAAATTTGAGCACCTATTAGACAAGGTTAACGGAGGCTGATCGGAACGAAACTCGATGGGCATGTTCGACTCATGGCCCAAGAGGTCTGTAAGAATTTTGAAAGAAATCGGCCACTAGTTGGCGCTAACGAGTTTTTTCGGCTCTGTAATCACGTGGTGTTGCATACATCCACACAATATGCATATCAGTTGATAGATCTCCTCATACTGAACAACTTTGCCTCAAGAACCATTGCTGTCAATCAAACCGTTCATTTAATATTCGCAAACATGTTAAAAACTTACTTTTGCGAACTAGTCCTAGGTTTTTTGCCCAATCGGAACCAAACCAGTCTAGAACAATTCTCTGGACTCTCTAGATCAATAATTATCAAAAAAAAGTTGAACTTTTGCATTTGGATGGCTGTAATAGGGTCATTTATAAAATGGGCGTGGCAAAATACACTAAAAAGCCTATAAATCCTAAATGAAAACTCAAAACTTCACAAAAATTGGTGAGCATATGTCACATAACATCATTAACAAGCATGCCAAATTTTATGGACATCGGACCAAAGGTGGCACTATAACTGTTAAAAAGCTTTAAAACCACATATTTCCTATGGTAAATTGCCTGTATTGGCTGTAAATGGACTTTTCAATCTATTATTTCAGTGGGTAAAAGCTTTCTAAATAAACCTTAATGTCTTAAATGCTTATGTGCTTAAAGGCCTTAAATGCTTGAACCCCGATAAATGCTGCTTGCAGCTTTAATTATTATTATTATTATTATTATTCCGCCGTAAAACGCATCGTGCAGCCCAAACCGTAAGAGCTGGAACTTTGAAACTTTGACAGATGGTAGTACAAAAATCGAGGAAAGGTTCAGAGATTATGACCCCGATTGGCCCATAGGTGGCGCTATAGCAACCAAAAGCGCGAAACTGTTCATAACTCCTAGACCTTATGTCGTAGACTCAAGTGTCTTATATCATTGGAAAGCTGGATGCCTGACGAACAAAACGTATATCTCCGATTTCATTTCCGCCATGATAGATTTTCCGCCATTTTGAATTTTGTTAAAAACCTACTTTTGCGAACTAGTCCCTGGTTTTTTGCCCGATTGGAACCAAACCAGTGCAGAAATGTTCTCTGGAGTCTGAATATCAATAATTATCGAAAAAAAGTGGAAATTTCGATTCACGGTCGCTAAGGGGCGCCAAAACGTACATTGTGGGAGGGGCCTATTTTACTAAAATGGCTATAACTCCCGATGTAAATGAGGTATCTTCACCAAACTTGGTACACATGTGTATGAGTTCAATCTGGGGTCACAGTAAAAAAATCGCGACGATTGGCCTCATGGTGGCGCTATAAAATGAAAAAAACATAAAACAGGCTATAACCACCTGACCGTTAGTCCGATTGACTTGAAAATTGGTATGCAGTGTCTTGGCCCAAGGTGCCATGTATGTGTATGAGGACATTGGCGTATCTCAAAAAACATGGCCGCCATCGGCCAATGAAGTTTGAGCACCTATTAGACAAGGTTAACGGAGGCCGATCGGAACGAAACTCAATGGGCATGTTCGGCTCATGGCCCTAGAGGTCTGTAAGAATTTTGAAAGAAATCGGCCACTAGTTGGCGCTAATGAGTTTTATGGCTCTGTAATCACGTGGTGTTACACTTATCATCACAAAATGCATATCATTTGATAGATCTGCTTATGCTGAACAACTTTGCCTCTAGAACCATTGCTGTCAATCAAACAGTTTATTAATTATTCACGAATATGTTAAAAACCTACTTTTGCGAACTAGTCCCTGGTTTTTTGCCCGATCGGAACCAAACGAGTCTAGGACAATTCTCTGGACTCTCTAGATCAATAATTATCAAAAAAAGTTGAACTTTTGCATTTTTCGCATGGGTATAATTGTGTCATAAAGAAAATGGACGTGGCAAAATGCAATCAAAAGCCTATAAATTCTAAACAAAAACTCAGAACATCACGATAATTGGTCAGCATATGTGTCGTACCATGCTAAAGAAGCATGGAAATTTTTATGGAGATCGGACCAAAGGTGGCGCTATAACTGTTAAAAAGCTTTAAAACCATATATTTCCTATGGTAAATTGCCTGTATTGCCTGTGAATGGTCTTTTCCATCTATAATCATAATGTTCATATAATAATGTTCAAAACCAGTGCAGTGCAATTCTCTGGACTCTCTAGATCAATAATTATCAGAAAAAGTATGACTTCTTCATTTGGATGGCTATAATAGTGTCACTTCAATATGTGGCCATTACCAAGTGTCCCCAAAAGCCTATATCTCTTTAATGAATGTTCAAACCTTCTTAAAAACAAGTCAGAACATGTGAAATATCTCTCTGAACATGCATGAAAATTTTCAGACAGATCTGACAAAATTTGCCTCTATAACAGTTAAAAAGGTGAAAATGATATGAATTAATGGCATGTTAAGCCAATAAGTGGTATTTTACTGCCCCCTGCTGTTTAAAATAGTCATTTTGTCATATTGGTATTGGTATCAGCCATGGTAAATCATGATAAACTATGGTAAGTGTGTGTGTGTGTGTGTGTGTGTGTGTGTGTGTGTGTGTGTGTGTGTGTGTGTGTGTGTGTGTAAGCATGCATTGAATTAACATGGAAAAACTGGTTTGCTTTAGTGCAGAAAACTGGTTTAAAGTGAAAGTGAGCCAATAAGTGGTCTTCTAGGGCCCTCTGCTGGCCATTCTACTTAATAATGAAATATTTTACATGTGCTTTTGCATTCATACTTGGACACACACTAAAAATCACGTATATAACTAACTATTATAACACAATAATATTTTGTCAGTGTTCATCACCTCATTTGCACTGACACTTCACATAATTGCTAGTAATGTGGTTAATCATGCTAGAAACATTGTAAATCATAGTAAATAATACTGAAATGAGGTGTATCAAGGTAAATCATGCTAGAATCCTAATAAATCATTCTGGAACATGGTATATGATAGTAAATCATGCTAGAATCATATTAAATAATTCTTGAATGTGGCAAATCGTTGTGGGAGGAGCCTATTTTACTCAAATGGCTATAACTCAAGAAGTAAATGAGATATCTTCACCAAAATCAGTACACATGTGTATGGGTTCAATTTGAGGTCACAATAAACAATTTTATGGAGATCGGACCATAGGTGGCGCTATAACTGTTAAAAAGCTTTAAAACCATATATATCCCATGGCAATTTGCCTGTATTGGCTGTAAATGGTCTTTTCCATCTATTATGTCAGTGGTTACATGCTTGCTAAATAAATCTTAATGACTTTTGATGCTTTTGTGCTTAAATGCCTTAAAGGCCTTAACTGCTTGAACCCCGATAAATGCTGCTTGCAGCTTTAATTAGGGGTTCAAGCATGAAATGCTGAAACCCTATTGTAATTGTGCTGATTTTTATTATTATTATTATTATTCCGCCGTAAAACGCATCGTGCAGCCTAAACCGTAAGTGCTAGAGACTTGAAACTTGGCCAGAAGGTAGTACAAAAATCGAGGAGAGGTTCAGAGAATATGAGCTAGATTGGCCAATAGGTGGCGCTACAGTGCAAAAAACAAAAAAATTGCATATTTTTGCTTAAATCTCATCAACCCTTTGTCACAGACTCAAGTGTCTTATATCTTTGGAATCCTTGGGTCAAGCCGAACAAAAAAGGCCTCAAGGATTTCATTTCCGGTATGCAAATTTTTCCGCCATTTTGGATTTTGTCCAAAACCTACTTTTGCGAACTAGTCCCTGGTTTTTCGCCCGATCGGAACCAAACCAGTGCAGAAATATTCACAGGAGTCTGAATATCAATAATTATCGAAAAAAAGTTAAAATTTCGATCCACGGTTGCTAAGGGGCATCAAAACGTTCGCAGGAGGCGGAGCTAATTATACAAAAATGGCTATAACTCGTGAACGAAATGAGATATTTTCACCAAACTCGGTACACATATGTATGAGCTCAAGTTGAGGTCACAGTAAAAAAATCGCGGTGATTGGCCTCATGGTGGCGCTATAATATGAAAAAAACATAAAACAGGCTATAACCACCTGACCGTTAGTCCGATTGACTTGAAAATTGGTATGCAGTGTCTTGGTCCAAGGTGCCATGTATGTCTATGAGGACATTGGTGTATCTCAAAAAACATGGCCGCTATCGGCCAATGAAGTTTGAGCACCTATTAGACAAGGTTAACGGAGGCCGATCGGAACAAAACTCAGTGGGCATGTTCGGCTCAAGCCCCTAGAGGTCTGTAAGAATTTTGAAAGAAATCGGCCACTAGTTGGCGCTAACGAGTTTTATGGCTCTGTAATCACGTGGTGTTACACTTATCGTCACAAAATGCATATCATATGATAGATCTGCTCATGCTGAACAACTTTGCCTCTAGAACCATTGCTGTCAATCAAACAGTTCATTAAATATTCATGAATATGTTAAAAACCTACTTTTGCGAACTAGTCCTAGGTTTTTTGCCCGATCGGAACCAGACCAGTCTAGGACAATTCTCTGGACTCTCTAGATCAATAATTATCAAAAAAAAGTTGAACTTTTGCATTTGGATGGCTGTAATAGGGTAATTTATAAAATGGGCGTGTCAAAATACATTAAAAAGCCTATAAATCCTAAATAAAAACTCAGAACTTCACAAAAATTGGTCAGCATATGTGACATAACATCATTAACAAGCATGAAAAATTCTATGGAGATCGGACGATAGGTGGCGCTATAACTGTTAAAAAGCTTTAAAATCATATATTTCCTATGGTAAACTGCCTGTATTGGCTGTAAATGGTCTTTTCCATCTCTGATCATATAATTTTCATATCATAATGTTAAAAAACTAGTGCAATACAATTCTCTGGACTCACTAGATCAATAATTGTCAGAAAGTTGAACTACTTCATTTGGATAGCTATAATAGGTTCACTTCAAAATCTGGCCTTTACCAAGTGTCCCCGAAAGCCTATATCTCTTTAATCAATGCTCAGACCTTCTTAAAAACAAGTCAGAACGTGTGAAATATCACCCTGAACAAGCATGAAAATTTTCAGACAGATCGGACAAAATTTGCCTCTATAACAGTTAAAAAGGTGAAAATGATATGAATTAATGGCATGTTAAGCCAATAAGTGGTATTTTACTGCCCCCTGCTGTTTAAAATAGTCATTTTCTCATATTGGTATTGGTATCAGCCATGGTAAATCATGATAAATGATGGTGTGTGTGTGTGTGTGTGTGTGTGTGTGTGTGTGTGTGTGTGGTACAAATATAACAAAGGTTTTATTTTCCAACATGAAAACAAACATAACAGAGTGCTAGTGCACAAACAATAACCGACAATGATAATGGATGAGAGGGGAACTTAAATACACAGATCAAGACAAGGACAACAGGTGACGGTTATGATGATGAGGAGCAGGTGATGATGAGGAGGGTGATGAGGAGCAGGTGCAGGTGATGACGACAGATGGTGAATGTGATGAAGACAGAAGGTGAATGTGATGAAGGTGAATGTGACACCAATATCACTGAAACATTGTGTGTGTGTGTGTGTGTGTGTGTGTGTGTGTGTGTGTGTGTGTGTGTGTGTGTGTGTGTGTGTGTGTAGCATTATTGTGTGTAGCATATGTAGCAAGTATGCATTATTGAGTTAACATGGAAACACTGGTTTGCTTTAGTGCAGAAAACTGGTCAAAATCATGAGGTTTAAAGTGAAAGTGAGCCAATAAGTGGTCTTCTACTGCCCTCTGCTGGCCATTCTACTTATTAATTAAATTTTTCCACATGTGCTTGCATTTATACTTGAATACACACTAAAAATCACTTATATAGCAATAACTATTATAACACAATCATATTTTGTCAGTGTTAATCACTTTATTTGCACTGACACTTCAAATAATTGCTAGTAATGTGGTAAATCATGGTTAACTATGCTGTGTGTGTGTGTGTGTGTGTGTGTGTGTGTGTAAGCATGCATTGAGTTAACATGGATAAACTGGTTTGCTTTAGTGCAGAAAACTGGTTTAAAGTGAAAGTGAGCCAATAAGTGGTCTTCTACTGCCCTCTGCAGGCCATTCTACTTATTAATGAAATATTTCAACATGTGCTTGCATTCATACTTGAATACACACTAAAAAAATCACTTATATAGCAATAACCATTATAACACAATCATATTTTGTCAGTGTTAATCACTTTATTTGCACTGACACTTCAAATAATTGCTAGTAATGTGATAAATCAGGCTAGAAACATGGTAAATCAAAGTAAATAATACTAGATTGTCGTTTATCTCCTGGTAAATAATACTAGAACGTGGTATATCATGGTAAATCATGGTTAACTATGCTGTGTGTGTGTGTGTGTGTGTGTGTGTGTGTGTGTGTGTAAGCATGCATTGAGTTAACATGGAAAAACTGGTTTGCTTTAGTGCAGAAAACTGGTTTAAAGTGAAAGTGAGCCAATAAGTGGTCTTCTAGTGCCCTCTGCTGGCCATTCTACTTAATAATGAAATATTTTACATGTGCTTTTGCATTCATACTTGGACACACACACAAAAATCACGTATATAACTAACTATTATAACACAATAATATTTTGTCAGTGTTCATCACCTCATTTGCACTGACACTTCACATAATTGCTAGTAATGTGGTTAATCATGCTAGAAACATTGTAAATCATAGTAAATAATACTGAAATGAGGTGTATCAAGGTAAATCATGCTAGAATCCTAATAAATCATTCTGGAACATGGTATATGATAGTAAATCATGCTAGAATCATATTAAATAATTCTAGAATGTGGCAAATCGTTGTGGGAGGAGCCTATTTTACTCAAATGGCTATAACTCAAGAAGTAAATGAGATATCTTCACCAAACTCAGTACACATGTGTATGGGTTCAATTTGAGGTCACAGTAAACAATTTTATGGAGATCGGACCATAGGTGGCGCTATAACTGTTAAAAAGCTTTAAAACCATATATATCCCATGGCAAATTGCCTGTATTGGCTGTAAATGGTCTTTTCCATCTATTATGTCAGTGGTTACATGCTTCCTAAATAAATCTTAATAACTTTTGATGCTTTTGTGCTTAAATGCCTTAAAGGCCTTAACTGCTTGAACCCCGATAAATGCTGCTTGCAGCTTTAATTATTATTATTATTATTATTTTCCCCTAAAACGCATCGTGCAGACCAAACCGTAAGAGCTGGAACCTTGAAACTTGGCCAAATGGTAGTCCTCAATTTGGGGAGAACCTATCAAAGTATGACCCCGATTGGCCCATAGGTGGCGCTATAGCAACCAAAAGCGCGAAACTGCTCATAACTACTAGACCGTATGACGTAGACTCAAGTGTGTTATATCATTGGAAAGCTGGATGCCTGACGAACAAAACGTATATCTCCGATTTCATTTCCGCCATGATAGATTTTCCGCCATTTTGAATTTTGTCAAAAACATACTTTTGCGAACTAGTCCTAGGTTTTTCGCCCGATCGGAACCAAACCAGTGCAGAAATGTTCTCTAGAGTCTGTTTATCAAAAACTATCGAAAAAAAGTTGAAATTTCGACTCACGGACGGTAAGGGGCGCCAAAACGTACGTTGTGGGAGGGGCCTATTTTACTAAAATGGCTATAACTCCAGAAATAAATGAGGTATCTTCACCAAACTTGGTACACATGTGTAAGAGGTCAATCTGAGGTCACAGTAAAAAAACCGCGGCAATTGGCCACATGGTGGCGCTATAACATGAAAAAAACATAAAACAGGCTATAACCACCTGACCATTAGTCCGATTGACTTGAAAATTGGCATGCAGTGTCTTGGTCCAAGGTGCCATGTATGTGTATGAGGACATTGGCGTATCTCGAAAAACATGGCCGCCATCGGCCAATGAAGTTTGAGCACCTATTAGACAAGGTTAACGGAGGCCGATCGGAACGAAACTCGATGGGCATGTTCGACTCAAGGCCATAGAGGTCTGTAAAAATTTTGAAAGAAATCGGCCACTAGTTGGCGCTAACGAGTTTTACAGCTCTGTAATCACGTGGTGTTACAAATATCCACACAATATGCATATCATTTGATAGATCTCCTCATCCTGAACAACTTTGCCTCAAGGACCATTGCTGTCAATCAAACCGTTCATTAAATATTTGCAAACATGTTAAAAACCTACTTTTGCGAACTAGTCCTAGGTTTTTCGCACGATTGGAACCAGACCAGTCTAGGACAATTCTCTGGACTCTCTAGATCAAAAACTATCAAAAAAAAGTTGAACTTTTGCATTTGGATGGCTGTAATAGGGTCATTTATAAAATGGGCGTAGCAAAATACACTAAAAAGCCTATAAATCCTAAATGAAAACTCAGAACCTCACAAAAATTGGTGAGCATATGTGACATAACATCATTAACAAGCATGCCAAATTTTATGGAGATCGGACTATAGGTGGCGCTATAACTGTTAAAAAGCTTTAAAACCATATATTTCCTATGGTACATTGCCTGTATTGGCTGTAAATGGTCTTTTCCATCTATTATGTCAGTGGTTACATGCTTGCTAAATAAAACTTGATAACTTTTGATGCTTTTGTGCTTAAAAACCCTTAAAGGCCTTAATAGCTTGAACCCCGATAAATGCTGCTTGCAGCTTTAATTATTATTAGGGGTTCAAGCACAAAGTGCTGAAACCCTATTGTTATTGTTAATTTTCCCATGATGCAACATTCAGACCTAAAACTGATCGGGCAGACCAAACCGTAAGTCGTGGAGACTTGAAACTTTGGGGGCTGATAGTACTCACACCGCCTGCAGCGTCACCAAGGCCCGCCCCGATCGGCCTGACGGGGGCGCTACAGCGGTCAAAAGTACGAAACGGCTCATAACTCATCAACCGTGAGGCGTAGGCTCAAGTGTCTTATATCGCTGGAATCCTTGGCTCGAGGCGGACAAGATGCATGCCTCGGATTTGCTCGTGACCCTGGGAAAATTTTCGGGTATTTGCGGTTTTTCCAAAAACCTACTTTCGCGAACTAGTCCTAGGTTTTTGGCCCGACCGGAACCAAACCGGTGCGGCAAGATTCTCTGGAGTCTGAATGTCAATAATTATCAAACAAAAAGTGAAAATTTCGGTTCACGGTCCCTAAGGGCTGCCAAAACGTTCCAAGTGGGAGGAGCCCATTTTGCTTAATTGGCTATAACTCGTGAACGGAACGAGATGTTTGCACCAAACTCGGCACACGCATGTACGAGCTCATTCTGTGGTCACGTGAAAAAGGGCGCAGCGACTGGCCACTTGGTGGCGCTATAACTGTTAAAAGGGTGTCAAAATGATGTATTTCTATGGAAAAACCCCATGAAATGGCTGAAAGCGGCCATCTTGCTGTCTGATTTGCATACAACCTCACAAAATCGGGCATGCGCATGCGTCACGTGATCCTGAAGAAGCTTGAAAACTTTCATGGACGTCGGGCCATTGGTGGCGCTTTAACTGTCATAAAGGTGAGAAGGCCTCTGTATTATCCTATGCAAAATGACATTTAAATGACTGAAAAATGGGGGAAAAAAGAGCAGAGCTTCACCAAATTAGCTGAGCACATGCGCCATATTATTCCAAAGAAGCGTGCAAACTTTTATGGAGATCGGGCCATCAGTGGAGGTGTCACAGCTTAAAAGGTAAAAAAAAAAAATGCACCACATTTCCATGATAAATGAGCTAAAAGGGCAAAAAACGTTCTTTTTCCTCTCCGAGGCACATGTTAGAAGGCTTGATAAAGTTTTTGGAACGCAGCAGCGCAAACGGCAAGTGCCTAGACCCTATAGTTTTTTTTTTGGAGGCCTTTTTGTGGCCCTTTTTTAGCCACTTATTAGGGGTTCAAGCACAAAGTGCTGAAACCCTATTGTTATTGTTAATTTTCCCATGATGCAACATTCAGACCTAAAACTGATCGGGCAGACCAAACCGTAAGTCGTGGAGACTTGAAACTTTGGGGGCTGATAGTACTCACACCGCCTGCAGCGTCACCAAGGCCCGCCCCGATCGGCCTGACGGGGGCGCTACAGCGGTCAAAAGTACGAAACAGCTCATAACTCATCAACCGTGAGGCGTAGGCTCAAGTGTCTTATATCGCTGGAATCCTTGGCTCGAGGCGGACAAGATGCATGCCTCGGATTTGCTCGTGACCCTGGGAAAATTTTCGGGTATTTGCGGTTTTTCCAAAAACCTACTTTCGCGAACTAGTCCTAGGTTTTTGGCCCGACCGGAACCAAACCGGTGCGGCAAGATTCTCTGGAGTCTGAATGTCAATAATTATCAAACAAAAAGTGAAAATTTCGGTTCACGGTCCCTAAGGGCTGCCAAAACGTTCCAAGTGGGAGGAGCCCATTTTGCTTAATTGGCTATAACTCGTGAACGGAACGAGATGTTTGCACCAAACTCGGCACACGCATGTACGAGCTCATTCTGTGGTCACGTGAAAAAGGGCGCAGCGACTGGCCACTTGGTGGCGCTATAACTGTTAAAAGGGTGTCAAAATGATGTATTTCTATGGAAAAACCCCATGAAATGGCTGAAAGCGGCCATCTTGCTGTCTGATTTGCATACAACCTCACAAAATCGGGCATGCGCATGCGTCACGTGATCCTGAAGAAGCTTGAAAACTTTCATGGACGTCGGGCCATTGGTGGCGCTTTAACTGTCATAAAGGTGAGAAGGCCTCTGTATTATCCTATGCAAAATGACATTTAAATGACTGAAAAATGGGGGAAAAAAGAGCAGAGCTTCAGCAAATTAGCTGAGCACATGCGCCATATTATTCCAAAGAAGCGTGCAAACTTTTATGGAGATCGGGCCATCAGTGGAGGTGTCACAGCTTAAAAGGTAAAAAAAAAAAATGCACCACATTTCCATGATAAATGAGCTAAAAGGGCAAAAAACGTTCTTTTTCCTCTCCGAGGCACATGTTAGAAGGCTTGATAAAGTTTTTGGAACGCAGCAGCGCAAACGGCAAGTGCCTAGACCCTATAGTTTTTTTTTTGGAGGCCTTTTTGTGGCCCTTTTTTAGCCACTTATTAGGGGTTCAAGCACAAAGTGCTGAAACCCTATTGTTATTGTTAATTTTCCCATGATGCAACATTCAGACCTAAAACTGATCGGGCAGACCAAACCGTAAGTCGTGGAGACTTGAAACTTTGGGGGCTGATAGTACTCACACCGCCTGCAGCGTCACCAAGGCCCGCCCCGATCGGCCTGACGGGGGCGCTACAGCGGTCAAAAGTACGAAACGGCTCATAACTCATCAACCGTGAGGCGTAGGCTCAAGTGTCTTATATCGCTGGAATCCTTGGCTCGAGGCGGACAAGATGCATGCCTCGGATTTGCTCGTGACCCTGGGAAAATTTTCGGGTATTTGCGGTTTTTCCAAAAACCTACTTTCGCGAACTAGTCCTAGGTTTTTGGCCCGACCGGAACCAAACCGGTGCGGCAAGATTCTCTGGAGTCTGAATGTCAATAATTATCAAACAAAAAGTGAAAATTTCGGTTCACGGTCCCTAAGGGCTGCCAAAACGTTCCAAGTGGGAGGAGCCCATTTTGCTTAATTGGCTATAACTCGTGAACGGAACGAGATGTTTGCACCAAACTCGGCACACGCATGTACGAGCTCATTCTGTGGTCACGTGAAAAAGGGCGCAGCGACTGGCCACTTGGTGGCGCTATAACTGTTAAAAGGGTGTCAAAATGATGTATTTCTATGGAAAAACCCCATGAAATGGCTGAAAGCGGCCATCTTGCTGTCTGATTTGCATACAACCTCACAAAATCGGGCATGCGCATGCGTCACGTGATCCTGAAGAAGCTTGAAAACTTTCATGGACGTCGGGCCATTGGTGGCGCTTTAACTGTCATAAAGGTGAGAAGGCCTCTGTATTATCCTATGCAAAATGACATTTAAATGACTGAAAAATGGGGGAAAAAAGAGCAGAGCTTCACCAAATTAGCTGAGCACATGCGCCATATTATTCCAAAGAAGCGTGCAAACTTTTATGGAGATCGGGCCATCAGTGGAGGTGTCACAGCTTAAAAGGTAAAAAAAAAAAATGCACCACATTTCCATGATAAATGAGCTAAAAGGGCAAAAAACGTTCTTTTTCCTCTCCGAGGCACATGTTAGAAGGCTTGATAAAGTTTTTGGAACGCAGCAGCGCAAACGGCAAGTGCCTAGACCCTATAGTTTTTTTTTTGGAGGCCTTTTTGTGGCCCTTTTTTAGCCACTTATTAGGGGTTCAAGCACAAAGTGCTGAAACCCTATTGTTATTGTTAATTTTCCCATGATGCAACATTCAGACCTAAAACTGATCGGGCAGACCAAACCGTAAGTCGTGGAGACTTGAAACTTTGGGGGCTGATAGTACTCACACCGCCTGCAGCGTCACCAAGGCCCGCCCCGATCGGCCTGACGGGGGCGCTACAGCGGTCAAAAGTACGAAACGGCTCATAACTCATCAACCGTGAGGCGTAGGCTCAAGTGTCTTATATCGCTGGAATCCTTGGCTCGAGGCGGACAAGATGCATGCCTCGGATTTGCTCGCCCTTCAGGCTCCAATTTTGAGTAAATTGAGGTTTTTTGAAAAACCTACTTTTGCGAACTACTCCTAGATTTTTCGCCTGATCGGAACCAAACCAATGCAGAAATATTCTCTGGACAGTGACTATCAATAATCATCAAAAAAATTCTTAATTTAAATTCACGGTCGCTAAGGGAAACCAAAATGTTTGATGGCACCAGGGCCACTTTTACTAAAACAATTATATCTCGTGAACGGAAAGAGATATTTTCGCTAAACTCGGGAAACATGTTCATGAGCTCAATCTGAGGTTACTTGAAAAAAATCGCGACGACTGGCCACTTGGTGGCGCTACAACATGGAAAAAATCATGAAAATGACTATAAACGCACCCAACCATTAGTCCTTTGAAATCCTGAATCCTTCCCGAGTCCAACAATACCAAATATGCCAGGTTTCTCCTTATAGTTTGTGTATCATTGTCATTTAGCACTTAAAAAACTTGCAATTATCTTCGAAACCATTAGTCCAAATTTCGTGAAATTTGAAAACATAGATCAATAGCTAAACAATAACGCCCAAATGTCACAATTATGATAGGAACTGACAAAAATAAATAAACAAATAAAAAATTTAAATCATTGTCACCCATGGATCATTTTTATTCTCTCATAAACAGAAGTGTCTAAACTTCAAAACAAAATGAGATATTTACAACAAATTTGACAGACATGCATGGCTACACTTTGAGGACACTTAATAAAAGTGGTGGAGATCAGGCAAGATGTGGTGCTATAACTGTCAAAAAAAACTTTCCTCAGTAAATTGCCTGTATTGGCTGTAAATGGTATTTTCCATCAATGATCTAAGTTTATTTGTTTATTTGGATCCCCATTAGCCTCTACCTAGGCAGTGGCTACTCTTCCTGGTGTCCCAACAAGTAAGACAAACAAAACTACATTTAATCAACAACAATAAAAAGTCAAGTCAATGAAACATACTAACGCAACATTCATTCCAAATATCAAAACAACAATCAATCAACAATTTACTATATATTTTGCCATTAAATGGTCCTTTAAATATTTTTTTTTTAAACTCATTTTCTTGTAAAAATGTGATATCAATGGTAAATGATTCCATATTTTCATTCCTCTATACATTACAGTCTGTTGTTTTCCAGTGGTTTTCAAAACAGGAAATAAAAAACATTCCTTTTATTCATGCCTGGTGTAAAAAATTATGCCTAGTACTACTATACAAAAGTTGAGAGTACAGCGCATTAGGACTCTAGACACAGAAATATTTCTTATAAAATAAAGCAGAGAGACAATCCTTCACCAGTTCATTCTTAGTATAATTAGCTCATCTATAACAGTTTAAATTGAGTCGTGTTGCTCTGTTATGGACAAATTTAATTTTTTCAATTAGTTCTTTTTTTCTTTTCTTTAAAGTCCCACTCCGATCATATTTTGAGCTATTTTTAAACATTCTCAGTGGTCTTTAAATGATGATTATGGCGTTTTTAGCCAAAATCACAAAACCTGTGCCGTTTTCTGGGACTTTGCTTCAGCAGAGCGGCAGTAGCTCATTAGCAATTCGCCTCTGCGTTGTGGGCGGAGCCGTTGGCACGGAGACGACCCTCCCCCTCGTTCACGCCGCCGCCGACTTGAGCTTCCGAGAAAACGGAGGAGAATCTGATCATCGCCGTTGCTGGGTTTCCTATCATTATCGGATTAATTGCAGTTTAACCATCAGAGTGAAAGTTTATCATTTGCATGTGTTTTTAAGTCCTGCCAGTTTAACAGGGCGCGCTTGACAGGGCATATAAGAACGCAGAGAGAGAGAGAGAGAGAGAGCCTCGGCCGCGCGCGCGCACTCACTATTAATAATAATAAATAATAATGTGACCAAAACGGTTATACAAATGCTGTCATTATAAAAGGTTTCTAGTGTCAATGTATTGCTTGTTTATTTTGTTTACTTTTCATGGTGTGACACTTCTCTTCTCCCATGGTCGAACATAGAATGCTGCTACGTCAGAGCGGCCAAAGCGTCAACAAGCTTCCTCGTACTTTTTGACAAGCGTCCTTGACAGGGCGGCCAGAGCTTCTTTGCCGCTCAAGTCGGCGGCGGTGTGAACGTACAGTTAGCATTGCAACCCGCTACCGCACATAGGTGTTGATCCGCCATCGTCTTCTCTACTCCTCAGAACCTGAGCCACGCGGGCGGGGGCGGGGGCGGGGGCGGAGGGGAGTATGAGCTTGTGGCACCGCCCAGTGGAGTTACTACGTCACAACTCCAGTCTATTTTAGCTGGCATTTTAGCGTCTGCTACTGATTCACAGCCATTTGAATGCAGAAATACTCAGAAATACAACTTTGAACTTATTTTTCTCAAGATATGTCCTCTAACATCAGAAAAATGCCACAAGAACATGTTAACACCTAGAAAAACATGATTTTCATCGGAGTGGGTCTTTAATTGATGCACTGGTTGCCACACCACTGGCACTGGGCAATAACACGCGATTCATCCAATCACTGATTGATTGTGCTGCAGTGACTGACACCCCAGAGAGCCAACAGTAGCGCCATATTCATAAGGCCCGCCCACTGTTCGCGCTGGCGCTGCTGTCAGCATGATGAGAGAACAGATCAGATGAGACAGCAGCACGGAACATTACTCCAGAAACTCCTTGTACTAAATGATCATCATAATCTATCGGTAACTGTGATTGTGTGCACTTGGAAACTTTGGATGCATCAAGAGTGTTGTCGTCAGAGAAAGGTGAAGTGGAAATCGGAGTAGCTGCTAAAGATTTAGTGGATCCCTGTGTGATAATCTTTATTGAATAATCTTCTTTAATTGAATATGTGATGCAATCTCGTTTTAGTGAGTGACATTTTTTTATCATATGTTATCTTATGACAGATATGTCAATTTCAGAAATTATTTGATATGAGCTGAGTTGTGTAAAGTTAGGCCGCAGTCACTAGTTAGCCGTGGGCTAAAGCTACCGCGTGTAACAATGATCTTTGAATCATGAGTTGAGACAAAGAGTGATTATTGAGTGTCGATGTGTTAAATAACTGTCGTAAAGTTGGATTAATGTGTCATTTGAGCTGCGCATGTCATTTGTTATTGAAATGTTGAGTCAGAAATTAATTATTGTACGTTTGCCTTGTGTTTTCCAAGGCTGCGTTTTCTTGTTCTCTATTTTTTTTCCTATGTGAACGTGATCGGCAAGTGTATCCTGTTTTCTGCCATAAATAATCCCGTGAATGTGAATCGCCTGCCTAGTGGATGCAATTACATATGCACAAATGCTGACCAGTGCCCATGGACCTGTTTCCCCTTTGAACTGTAATTTGAAACCATCAACTGGTAGGATAATTACAGTTTTCTTTTGTTTTTTTGGACTCAAAGGACTTTGATTTATTTATTTATTTTTTTTACTTCTGAAATGGAGAGAGAACAACTCTTTAAACTGAATTATTTGATTCACAAACTCTGATCAGCTGACTTGTTTGATTCATGAACTTTGTTCAACTTAAAGGAATAGTTCACTTTAAAATGAAAATTCTTTCATCATATACTCACCCTCATGTTGTTTCAAACCTGTATGAATTTCTTTCTTCTGCTGAACAGAAAGGAAGATATTTAGAAGAATATCAGTAACCAGACAGTTTCTGGGTCCTACTGATATTCTTCTAAATAGCTTCATTTTTTCTTCTTCATTATCTTCATTCATGATGACAGAATTTTCCTTTTAAAGTGAACTACTCCTTTAATCAATTAATCTCTCCAGCATTTCCAATTCATATTGTTGAACATACTATTTTACTATAGAAAGATAAGGTGGTTTATTGGAAGGAATTATGAATCACATTGTGTTTTGGGTCAAAACCAATACTAGTGTTTCTTTCGTCTACGAAAATTGACTAAATATCGTCGTCAACGAACCGCATGACGAAAACGAGACAAGACACAATGTAAATGCTGCTCATGTGATTATAACTATAATTAAATGTATAATGCAATATTGTTGACGAATAAAAACAAGACTAAATGTGGTTAACAAAATAAAAACTATGCTAAAATGTCTCTTCATTTTCATTGAACAAAACGTTGAGTAGTCGCATTATTATTATTATTACTATTACTTTGCAGTATTTCTGTTTCCCGTGGCTCACTTCAGGGGCTGCATCAGGTCTCACTGCACAGACGCAGGCGACGTCGCTTTCTCAAGCCCCACTCGCGACGTTATATAGAAGATGCAGCTGCAGTGAGTTAGCATAAACGACAAAAAACAAAGATAAGTCTGACGCCCGTTTCACACACACTGTAGGTGCAGCAGCACAGGAGCAGCACACGCTATAGTGCTTTCACATGTGCTGCGTTTGCAGTACGTAACTGATCCACGGCTTCACCACAAACACATACTCACTTTTTTTATTTCAAATCCAGAAGTTATCAGCTACTTTTATTTTAAAAAAAAGTTTGTCAGCATTGCGATTCTCTTTACACACCAATACACTCTTTAATAGACGTAATTCACTTTTAAGCACAATTTAAACAACGTATTATTAAATGCTCTACTTCTATATAGATTTATAAGCATGTGGTAAAATATTTAGCCGTGTAGTTATATTAAAACCGCAAACATTTTAAATCAAAACTTAAAATTGACAAAAACAGCCAACTCTCATGCCTTTTCTTTTGCATTTAAATTTTAATACAGTAAATCTTGGATGTCACAAAGAACTTGTTTTTCAACCTCCAAGAATGAGACGAGTGTTACTTTTCTGTTCGCTATTTTTGCTATTTTTCCATAGTGGTACACTATATTAACTGGGTTAAATAGAATTGCATTACTAAAAAGAGACTAAAATGCAATTTTCATTGACTAAGGCCCTGTTTACACGTACATGGTTATTTTGAAAAACTGAGACATTTCCCTTCGTTTGAGCCCTTCGTTTACACGCAAACGGAGGATTCGCCAGTGAAACCGATTCTTTCTAAAAACTCCCGCCGGAGTGGAGATTTTGAAAATCTTCGTTTGCATGTTTGCATGTAAACTGAGAAAAACAGAGATTTAGGCAGCGACGTCACAGAATGTGACTATTTTCGGGATTCTGATTGGATTAGGTGGGCTTGAGCTTCGCGTTACAATGCCACCTACAGGTTTGGCATGCTCTTGACAGCATATACACAGGTTCGTGTGCACAATGTTATTTTTGAAAACGAAGAGGGGTGAAATGTCCGTTTATGAAAATAGCCATCCACGTGTAAACGTAGCCTAAATCTAGACTAAATGTCATCAGTTTATCGACTAAAAAGAGTGTGAACGTGACTAAAACTAATAAAAACTAAAATGACAGCTTGACACAAAGACTACACTAAAACTAAAAATAAAACAGGCCGCCAAAAACGACACTACTGATTACATTTCTTTTTGTACATTTTGGGTTATAGAATGCAGGACTGTCTCGTGAAGGAATTTCCCAAGCGGTAACTTTGAGTGGCTCAATAGCGCAACATGCAGTATTTTCACCATTTATATATTTGGACTTATTTATATTTATGTGTTGCTATATAAATAAGTGTTACAATGTGTATAGCATGCACAAAAATTAAGGACATTTTCTGTAACGAATGTAGCCGAAACTAAACCGCGTCTCTGCGCATTGAAAGGCTGTCACTCAGTGCGCAGTTACATTGTTACAGCAACGGATTGTCTTTGAGTCATTAAACCGTACATGTACAAAAATGTTCAAAAACACTGATTCGTTAAAAAGATAGATGAAACTATGTGTTAATTATTTTTAACTATAAGCTCCACTTTAAGGCTCAGCTGACCAGCAATACGTTGCATGGGTAACGCTGAAGCTTCATAGCTTAATAGAGACCAGTGCAGGTTGCAGGTAAATGTTTTATCATCTGCATACATGACTGTCCACGCACTTTAAAACAAGAGGAACATCACTGGTCTTAAACAACTTCCTTAAGGCACACCACACTGCAACTCTTTCACATCTGAATAACTTCCATTATAAGTGCACATTGTCCCATGAGACAGTTAACTTTTAAACCAATGTAGAGTATGAGAAGTAAATTTGTAAAATTTCAGTTTATCCAGCAACAATTTATAATCCAGTACATCAAAAGATGAGATAAAATCTAACAATACTGCTCCTACGTTATTGTCATCAATCTATGCTCTCTCAATATCAATGCTAAAAATTAGAGAAAAATGTTAATTTCCGCCATGATAAATTTTCCACCATTTTGAATTTTGTCAACAACTTACTTTTACTAACTAGTCCTTGGTTTTTCGCCCGATCGGAACCAAACCAGTGCAGAAATGTATAGAAAATCCTATAAATCCTAAGCAAAAATTATGAAGATCGGAACATAGGTGGCAGTATTACTGCCAAAAAGCTTTGAAAACCATTTATTTCCTATGGTAAATTGCCAGTATTGGCTTTTAATGGACTTTTCCAACTATGATGTCAGTGGTTAAAAGCGTTCTAAATAAATCTTAATGTCTTAAATGCTTATGTGCTTAAAGGCCTTAAATGCTTGAACCCCGATAAATGCTGCTTGCAGCTTTAATTATTATTAGGGGTTCAAGCACGAAGTGCTGAACACCTATTGTAATTGTACTGATTTTTATTAGGGGTTCAAGCACGAAGTGCTGAACACCTATTGTAATTGTACTGATTTTTATTATTAGGGGTTCAAGCACGAAGTGCTGAACACCTATTGTAATTGTACTGATTTTTATTATTATTATTATTATTATTCTTCTCCGCTAAAACGCATCGTGCAGCCCAAACCGTAAGTGCTGGAGACTTGAAACTTTGTCAGATGGTAGTACAAAAATCGAGGAAAGGTTCAGAGAGTATGACCCCGATTGGCCTATAGGTGGCGCTATAGCAACCAAAAGCGCGAAACTGCTCATAACTCCTAGACCGTATGTCGTAGACCCAAGTGTCTTATATCATTGGAAAGCTGGACGTCTGACGAACAAAACGTATATCTCCGATTTCATTTCCGTCATGATAGATTTTCCGCCATTTTGAATTTTGTCAAAAATCTACTTTTGCAAACTAGTCCGTGGTTTTTCGTCCGATCGGAACCAAACCAGTGCAGAAATGTTCTCTGGAGTCTGAAGATCAATAATTATCGAAAAAACGTCGATATTTCGATTCAAAGTCGCTAGGGGGCTCAAAATGAACGTTGTGGGAGGAGCCTATTTTACTAAAATGGCTATAACTCAAAAAGTAAATGAGATAGCTTCACCAAACTGGGTACACATATGTAGGATTTCAATCTGGGGTCACAGTAACAAAATAGCGACGATTGAACACTAGGTGGCGCTATAACATGAAAAAAACATGAAAAGGGCTATAACCACCTGACCGTTAGTCTGATTGACTTGAAAATTGGTATGCAGTGTCTTGGTCCAAGGTGCCATGTATGTCTATGAGGACATTGACGTATCTCAAAAAACATGGCCGCCATTGGCCAATGAAGTCGAGCACCTATTAGACAAGGTTAACGGAGGCCGATCGGAACGAAACTCGATGGGCATGTTCGACTCATGGCCCTAGAGGTCTGTAAAAATTTTGAAAGAAATCGGCCACTAGTTGGCGCTAACGAGTTTTATGGCTCTGTAATCACATGGTGTTACACTTATTGTCACAAAATGCATATCATTTGATAGATCTGCTCATGCTGAACAACTTTGCCTCTATAACCATTGCTGTCAATCAAACCGTTCATTAAATATTCGCAAACATGTTAAAAACCTACTTTTGCGAACTAGTCCTAGGTTTTTCGCCCGATCTGAACCAGACCAGTCTAGGACAATTCTCTGGACTCTCTAGATCAATAATTATCAAAAAAAAGTTGAACTTTTGCATTTGAGTGGCTGTTATAGGGTCATTTATAAAATGGGCGTTGCAAAATACACTCAAAAGCCTATAAATCCTAAATGAAAACTCAGAACTTCACAAAAATTGGTGAGCATATGTGACATATCATCATTAACAAGCATGCAAAATTTTTTGGAGATCGGACCAAATGTGGCGCTATAACAGTTAAAAGGCTTTAAAACCATATGTTTCCTATGGTAAACTGCCTGTATTGGCTGTAAATGGTCTGATCTGTAAAATGGTCTGTAAATCTCTGATCATATAATTTTCATATCATAATGTTCAAAACTAGTGCAATACAATTCTCTGTACTCACTAGATCAATAATTGTCAGAAAAAGTTGAACTACTTCATTTGGTTAGCTATAATAGGTTCACTTCAAAATGTGGCCTTTACCAAGTGTCCCCTAAAGCCTATATCTCTTTAATAAAAACAAGTCAGAACTTAAGAAGTTCTGCTCTTAAGGAGCATGAAAAATTTCAGACAGATCGGACAAAATTTGCCTCTATAACAGTTAAAAAAGTAAAAATGATATAACATGGCATATTAAGTCAATAAGTGGTATTGTACTGCCCCCTGCTGTCATTTCATCATACTACTCCCTAATATTGTTATATAATTCATATTTAGACTTTATAAAATCATTATTTTAACATTTACAATCACATTTTGTCAAAACTCATCTATTGAAGTATTACTATTGACAATTCTGTCAAATTAAGGAATGGAATCCTGAAACGAAAGTAAAAACGGAG
Source organism: Abramis brama (assembly GCF_963993115.1). Taxonomy (NCBI): domain Eukaryota; kingdom Metazoa; phylum Chordata; class Actinopteri; order Cypriniformes; family Leuciscidae; genus Abramis; species Abramis brama. Next base: position 11,131,571 of record NC_139966.1, read on the forward strand.
GCCGCCATTTAGGCCACGCCCCCCCAGTACAAATTCACTCATAACTCGAAAACGGAAAGATGCTGCACGCTCAAATTTTGATGGTAAGGACCTCTCTTGATCGAAACGTATCGTCGCGGGCCTCGGGCCTTCCAGAGATAAAAGCCCTGAAATATATGCCTTTGAACGATCAGAACTCCCGGTCCCAATCGCCCAAAAACACCGCGATGGTCTCATTCAACAAGACTCCTCAAGCACTATCTATGCTCTGAGTTTCAGAATTTTTCGCCTTTTGGTTCCGGAGATATAAGTGATAAACCAAATTCCCATTCATTCATTCATTAATTCAATCAATCACTTCAACTGTTGCACCACTAGAAACACACCACTGTTGTCCACTGGAGGGAGCAGCAGGATTACACATGATCTTTTTATTCGCTTTCAGTATTGGGAAACAAACAAATGCTTTAAAAAGCAATCTTTTTTATTATGATGTTTTTTATTTTATTATGATATTTGTATATATTTTATTTTTTAATTTTTTATTATGATTATTATGAAGTTTTATATTATTAGATAAAGAAATGCCTATAGACAATTAAATATTATTATTATTATTATTATTACGGACTGGTAATACAGATCACAAAGAAATATGTGAAATGGTTAGACCATTAAAAGATATTTTCACAATATCACATCCTAAAAACATGGAAAACATATTTATCTTTGTGTGTGTGTGTGTGTGTGGATGTGTGTGTGGATGTGTTTGTGTTTGTGTGTGTCTGTGTGTGTAAGCATGCTTAATGGAAAGAACATGGAGAAACTGCTTTGTTTTACTGGTGGATAAAAAAGTCTTTCAAATGAAAGTGAGTCAATTAGTGGTCTTCTACTGCCCTCTGCAGGACATTCTACTTAATAAAATATTTTCACCTGTGCTTTTGCATTAATTTTTGTATAAAGTATATAATTACTTGCATGAAAATCACCTATTATAACACAATCATGTTTTGTCAAAGTTTATCACTTCATTTGTACTGAGCTCTCAGTTTGAACAATTCTGCCCCTCAATCTGAAAATGGTGTTATACAGAGGAGATTTGCAATTATCATTTTGTTACCTATCTTTTATTTTAAATATCTACATCTACAACAAAATGTGTGTGCATGTGTGTGTTCAAGCATGGTTAGTGTATTAAGTATTATTGTTTAAGTATTATTGTTTTCATTTACATTTTAACCACCAGATGAAGACCACTCATTGGTTCATTCTGCTCACTAAAATATTATTTTTCATTTTTTTTCCATTTGAAATATTGTTTAAACTTAATAAAATCATTAAAATAACATTTCAAATCATATTTTGTCTGTTTATAAATCCCACAGACTCACATTGGCTGCAATACTAATGTTTTTGTAAGACACAGACCTGATAGTCTAATCTGTGTGTATTGTGCATATATTATTGATATTATTACTATTGCAAATCATGTTATTGTAACTCATATCTTAATAGAATATTATTTGTAATTTTAATTCTTTATTTCTTAATTGATTTTTTTATGATTACTACAGATATTATCACCAAAGATATCAACTACACCTTCACTTTTAGTATTGATACGCTGCACACACAGCACAATCACACACTCACTAATGCATTCAAATAAATGTAATCTTAATGTGCTACTTTATTTGTACATGATTAGAGTGAACAGAAATCTAAGACTATTTTTCTTCTTTTGTTAAAGCCATTTCAGACTACAAGTAAGCATTATATTACTAATCATCTATTTTAAAGGTGCCATACAATTGAAAACTGTATTTATCTTGGCATAGTTGAATGATAAGAGTTCTGGACATGGAACTGACATACCGTGAGCCTCAAACACCATTGTTTCCTCCTTCATGTGTAAATCTCCTGTTTGCAAAAGACCGCTGAAAAATGAGTGAATCCCAGCATAACACTGACTGTGACGTTGGAGTCAGGATCATTAATATTTATACCCCCCAAATTTGCATATACCAGCCCATGTTCTAGGCCAGGCAGTGTTAACGTGGACCTGCACAGCTGAATCATCAGAAGATCTGCAGGTATTGTGAAGAAGCAAGCAAGGACAATAGTGAAAATGGCAGATCATGGATATAAATGTTATGTTCGAGGCTGTGCTGCAGATTTGAGAACTTTTCATTCCCTTCCCACAAAACTGTCAACAGGCATGGTTGATGTTTACAACAGGATACCTCACCATTTTAATTCAAAGCTGTTAGTTTGCTCTGCCCATTTTACCACAGACAGTTTTTCTAACCTGGGAGTGGGACAATATCAAGCAGGTTTCGCTCATCGTTTGATACTGAAGAAGGGGGCAGTTCCAACTAATGTTATATTTCCATTACAACCCCTACCGCAAGCAGAAAGTAACATTAGTGATTTTATCCACTACTTGACTGTTGAAGACATTTCTGTTTCAGAGATATCAGAGAACAATTTAAAATATATCAATGCATTCTACAGCACCTTTAAAATAATTATTTAAAATGGAGATCAGGCCATATAATCACAAAAACAGGAAAAGGGCTATAACCACCTGACCGTTAGTTCGATTGACTTTAAAATTGGCATGCAGTGTCTTGGTCCAAGGTGCCATGTATGTCTATGCCGCCATCGGTTTTTAGCCCGATCGGAAATATACCAGTGCAGTACAATTTTCTGGAAGCTCTAGATCAATAATTATATAAAAAACTTAAACTTTACCCATTGGGTAGCCATAACAGGATCATTTAGAAAATGGTTATGGCAAAAAACACTCAAAAGCCTGTAAATCCTAAACAAAAACTCAGACAACTCACTAAACTTCCTTATGTGCTTAAAGACCCTAAATGCTTGAACCCCGCTAAATGCTGCTTGCAGCTTTAATTATTATTATTATTATTCTTCTCCGCTAAAACGCATCGTGCAGCCCAAACCGTAAGTGATGGAGACTTGAAACTTTGTCAGATGGTAGTACAAAAATCGAGGAAAGGTTCAGAGAGTATGACCCCGATTGGCCTATAGGTGGCGCTATAGCAACCAAAAGCGCGAAACTGCTCATAACTCCTAGACCGTATGTCGTAGACTCAAGTGTCTTATATCATTGGAAAGCTGGACGCCTGACGAACAAAACGTATATCTCCGATTTCATTTCCGTCATGATAGATTTTCCGCCATTTTGAATTTTGTCAAAAATCTACTTTTGCGAACTAGTCCGTGGTTTTTCGTCCGATCGGAACCAAACCAGTGCAGAAATGTTCTCTGGAGTCTGAAGATCAATAATTATCGAAATAACGTCGATATTTCGATTCAAAGTCGCTAGGGGGCTCAAAATGAACGTTGTGGGAGGAGCCTATTTTACTAAAATGGCTATAACTCAAAAAGTAAATGAGATAGCTTCACCAAACTGGGTACACATATGTAGGATTTCAATCTGGGGTCACAGTAACAAAATAGCGACGATTGAACACTAGGTGGCGCTATAACATGAAAAAAACATGAAAAGGGCTATAACCACCTGACCGTTAGTCTGATTGACTTGAAAATTGGTATGCAGTGTCTTGGTCCAAGGTGCCATGTATGTCTATGAGGACATTGACGTATCTCAAAAAACATGGCCGCCATTGGCCAATGAAGTTGAGCACCTATTAGACAAGGTTAACGGAGGCCGATCGGAACGAAACTCGATGGGCATGTTCGACTCATGGCCCTAGAGGTCTGTAAAAATTTTGAAAGAAATCGGCCACTAGTTGGCGCTAACGAGTTTTATGGCTCTGTAATCACATGGTGTTACACTTATTGTCACAAAATGCATATCATTTGATAGATCTGCTCATGCTGAACAACTTTGCCTCTATAACCATTGCTGTCAATCAAACCGTTCATTAAATATTCGCAAACATGTTAAAAACCTACTTTTGCGAACTAGTCCTAGGTTTTTCGCCCGATCTGAACCAGACCAGTCTAGGACAATTCTCTGGACTCTCTAGATCAATAATTATCAAAAAAAAGTTGAACTTTTGCATTTGAGTGGCTGTAATAGGGTCATTTATAAAATGGGCGTTGCAAAATACACTCAAAAGCCTATAAATCCTAAATGAAAACTCAGAACTTCACAAAAATTGGTGAGCATATGTGACATATCATCATTAACAAGCATGCAAAATTTTTTGGAGATCGGACCAAATGTGGCGCTATAACAGTTAAAAGGCTTTAAAACCATATGTTTCCTATGGTAAACTGCCTGTATTGGCTGTAAATGGTCTGATCTGTAAAATGGTCTGTAAATCTCTGATCATATAATTTTCATATCATAATGTTCAAAACTAGTGCAATACAATTCTCTGTACTCACTAGATCAATAATTGTCAGAAAAAGTTGAACTACTTCATTTGGTTAGCTATAATAGGTTCACTTCAAAATGTGGCCTTTACCAAGTGTCCCCGAAAGCCTATATCTCTTTAATAAAAACAAGTCAGAACTTAAGAAGTTCTGCTCTTAAGAAGCATGAAAAATTTCAGACAGATCGGACAAAATTTGCCTCTATAACAGTTAAAAAGGTAAAAATGATATAACATGGCATATTAAGTCAATAAGTGGTATTGTACTGCCCCCTGCTGTCATTTCATCATACTACTCCCTAATATTGTTATATAATTCATATTTAGACTTTATAAAATCATTATTTTAACATTTACAATCACATTTTGTCAAAACTCATCTATTGAAGTATTACTATTGACAATTCTGTCAAATTAAGGAATGGAATCCTGAAACGAAAGTAAAAACGGAGGCCGCCATTTAGGCCACGCCCCCCCAGTACAAATTCACTCATAACTCGAAAACGGAAAGACGCTGCACGCTCAAATTTTGATGGTAAGGACCTCTCTTGATCGAAACGTATCGTCGCGGGCCTCGGGCCTTCCAGAGATAAAAGCCCTGAAATATATGCCTTTGAACGATCAGAACTCCCGGTCCCAATCGCCCAAAAACACCGCGATGGTCTCATTCAACAAGACTCCTCAAGCACTATCTATGCTCTGAGTTTCAGAATTTTTCGCCTTTTGGTTCCGGAGATAAAAGTGATAAACCAAATTCCCATTCATTCATTCATTAATTCAATCAATCACTTCAACTGTTGCACCACTAGAAACACACCACTGTTGTCCACTGGAGGGAGCAGCAGGATTACACATGATCTTTTTATTCGCTTTCAGTATTGGGAAACAAACAAATGCTTTAAAAAGCAATCTTTTTTATTATGATGTTTTTTTATTTTATTATGATATTTGTATATATTTTATTTTTTAATTTTTTATTATGATTATTATGAAGTTTTATATTATTAGATAAAGAAATGCCTATAGACAATTAAATATTATTATTATTATTATTATTACGGACTGGTAATACAGATCACAAAGAAATATGTGAAATGGTTAGACCATTAAAAGATATTTTCACAATATCACATCCTAAAAACATGGAAAACATATTTATCTTTGTGTGTGTGTGTGTGTGTGTGTGTGTGTGTGTGTGTGTGTGTGTGTGTGTGGATGTGTGTGTGGATGTGTTTGTGTGTGTCTGTGTGTGTCTGTGTGTGTAAGCATGCTTAATGGAAAGAACATGGAGAAACTGCTTTGTTTTACTGGTGGATAAAAAAGTCTTTCAAATGAAAGTGAGTCAATTAGTGGTCTTCTACTGCCCTCTGCAGGACATTCTACTTAATAAAATATTTTCACCTGTGCTTTTGCATTAATTTTTGTATAAAGTATATAATTACTTGCATGAAAATCACCTATTATAACACAATCATGTTTTGTCAAAGTTTATCACTTCATTTGTACTGAGCTCTCAGTTTGAACAATTCTGCCCCTCAATCTGAAAATGGTGTTATACAGAGGAGATTTGCAATTATCATTTTGTTACCTATCTTTTATTTTAAATATCTACATCTACAACAAAATGTGTGTGCATGTGTGTGTTCAAGCATGGTTAGTGTATTAAGTATTATTGTTTAAGTATTATTGTTTTCATTTATATTTCATTCTGCTCACTAAAATATTATTTTTCATTTTTTTTTCCATTTGAAATATTGTTTAAACTTAATAAAATCATTAAAATAACATTTCAAATCATATTTTGTCTGTTTATAAATCCCACAGACTCACATTGGCTGCAATACTAATGTTTTTGTAAGACACAGACCTGATAGTCTAATCTGTGTGTATTGTGCATATATTATTGATATTATTACTATTGCAAATCATGTTATTGTAACTCATATCTTAATAGAATATTATTTGTAATTTTAATTCTTTATTTCTTAATTGATTTTTTTATGATTACTACAGATATTATCACCAAAGATATCAACTACACCTTCACTTTTAGTATTGATACGCTGCACACACAGCACAATCACACACTCACTAATGCATTCAAATAAATGTAATCTTACTGTGCTACTTTATTTGTACATGATTAGAGTGAACAGAAATCTAAGACTATTTTTCTTCTTTTGTTAAAGCCATTTCAGACTACAAGTAAGCATTATATTACTAATCATCTATTTTAAAGGTGCCATACAATTGAAAACTGTATTTATCTTGGCATAGTTGAATGATAAGAGTTCTGGACATGGAACTGACATACCGTGAGCCTCAAACACCATTGTTTCCTCCTTCATGTGTAAATCTCCTGTTTGCAAAAGACCGCTGAAAAATGAGTGAATCCCAGCATAACACTGACTGTGACGTTGGAGTCAGGATCATTAATATTTATACCCCCCAAATTTGCATATACCAGCCCATGTTCTAGGCCAGGCAGTGTTAACGTGGACCTGCACAGCTGAATCATCAGAAGATCTGCAGGTATTGTGAAGAAGCAAGCAAGGACAATAGTGAAAATGGCAGATCATGGATATAAATGTTATGTTCGAGGCTGTGCTGCAGATTTGAGAACTTTTCATTCCCTTCCCACAAAACTGTCAACAGGCATGGTTGATGTTTACAACAGGATACCTCACCATTTTAATTCAAAGCTGTTAGTTTGCTCTGCCCATTTTACCACAGACAGTTTTTCTAACCTGGGAGTGGGACAATATCAAGCAGGTTTCGCTCATTGTTTGATACTGAAGAAGGGGGCAGTTCCAACTAATGTTATATTTCCATTACAACCCCTACCGCAAGCAGAAAGTAACATTAGTGATTTTATCCACTACTTGACTGTTGAAGACATTTCTGTTTCAGAGATATCAGAGAACAATTTAAAATATATCAATGCATTCTACAGCACCTTTAAAATAATTATTTAAAATGGAGATCAGGCCATATAATCACAAAAACAGGAAAAGGGCTATAACCACCTGACCATTAGTTCGATTGACTTTAAAATTGGCATGCAGTGTCTTGGTCCAAGGTGCCATGTATGTCTATGCCGCCATCGGTTTTTAGCCCGATCGGAAATATACCAGTGCAGTACAATTTTCTGGAAGCTCTAGATCAATAATTATATAAAAAACTTAAACTTTACCCATTGGGTAGCCATAACAGGATCATTTAGAAAATGGTTATGGCAAAAAACACTCAAAAGCCTGTAAATCCTAAACAAAAACTCAGACAACTCACTAAACTGCCTTATGTGCTTAAAGACCCTAAATGCTTGAACCCCGCTAAATGCTGCTTGCAGCTTTAATTATTATTATTATTATTATTCTTCTCCGCTAAAACGCATCGTGCAGCCCAAACCGTAAGTGCTGGAGACTTGAAACTTTGCCAGATGGTAGTACAAAAATCGAGGAAAGGTTCAGAGAGTATGACCCCGATTGGCCTATAGGTGGCGCTATAGCAACCAAAAGCGCGAAACTGCTCATAACTCCTAGACCGTATGTCGTAGACTCAAGTGTCTTATATCATTGGAAAGCTGGACGCCTGACGAACAAAACGTATATCTCCGATTTCATTTCCGTCATGATAGATTTTCCGCCATTTTGAATTTTGTCAAAAATCTACTTTTGCAAATTAGTCCGTGGTTTTTCGTCCGATCGGAACCAAACCAGTGCAGAAATGTTCTCTGGAGTCTGAAGATCAATAATTATCGAAATAACGTCGATATTTCGATTCAAATTCGCTAGGGGGCTCAAAATGAACGTTGTGGGAGGAGCCTATTTTACTAAAATGGCTATAACTCAAAAAGTAAATGAGATATCTTCACCAAACTGGGTACACATATGTAGGATTTCAATCTGGGGTCACAGTAACAAAATAGCGACGATTGAACACTAGGTGGCGCTATAACATGAAAAAAACATGAAAAGGGCTATAACCACCTGACCGTTAGTCTGATTGACTTGAAAATTGGTATGCAGTGTCTTGGTCCAAGGTGCCATGTATGTCTATGAGGACATTGACGTATCTCAAAAAACATGGCCGCCATTGGCCAATGAAGTCGAGCACCTATTAGACAAGGTTAACGGAGGCCGATCGGAACGAAACTCGATGGGCATGTTCGACTCATGGCCCTAGAGGTCTGTAAAAATTTTGAAAGAAATCGGCCACTAGTTGGCGCTAACGAGTTTTATGGCTCTGTAATCACATGGTGTTACACTTATTGTCACAAAATGCATATCATTTGATAGATCTGCTCATGCTGAACAACTTTGCCTCTATAACCATTGCTGTCAATCAAACCGTTCATTAAATATTCGCAAACATGTTAAAAACCTACTTTTGCGAACTAGTCCTAGGTTTTTCGCCCGATCTGAACCAGACCAGTCTAGGACAATTCTCTGGACTCTCTAGATCAATAATTATCAAAAAAAAGTTGAACTTTTGCATTTGAGTGGCTGTAATAGGGTCATTTATAAAATGGGCGTTGCAAAATACACTCAAAAGCCTATAAATCCTAAATGAAAACTCAGAACTTCACAAAAATTGGTGAGCATATGTGACATATCATCATTAACAAGCATGCAAAAATTTTTGGAGATCGGACCAAATGTGGCGCTATAACAGTTAAAAGGCTTTAAAACCATATGTTTCCTATGGTAAACTGCCTGTATTGGCTGTAAATGGTCTGATCTGTAAAATGGTCTGTAAATCTCTGATCATATAATTTTCATATCATAATGTTCAAAACTAGTGCAATACAATTCTCTGTACTCACTAGATCAATAATTGTCAGAAAAAGTTGAACTACTTCATTTGGTTAGCTATAATAGGTTCACTTCAAAATGTGGCCTTTACCAAGTGTCCCCGAAAGCCTATATCTCTTTAATAAAAACAAGTCAGAACTTAAGAAGTTCTGCTCTTAAGAAGCATGAAAAATTTCAGACAGATCGGACAAAATTTGCCTCTATAACAGTTAAAAAGGTAAAAATGATATAACATGGCATATTAAGTCAATAAGTGGTATTGTACTGCCCCCTGCTGTCATTTCATCATACTACTCCCTAATATTGTTATATAATTCATATTTAGACTTTATAAAATCATTATTTTAACATTTACAATCACATTTTGTCAAAACTCATCTATTGAAGTATTACTATTGACAATTCTGTCAAATTAAGGAATGGAATCCTGAAACGAAAGTAAAAACGGAGGCCGCCATTTAGGCCACGCCCCCCCCAGTACAAATTCACTCATAACTCGAAAACGGAAAGACGCTGCACGCTCAAATTTTGATGGTAAGGACCTCTCTTGATCGAAACGTATCGCCGCGGGCCTCGGGCCTTCCAGAGATAAAAGCCCTGAAATATATGCCTTTGAACGATCAGAACTCCCGGTCCCAATCGCCCAAAAACACCGCGATGGTCTCATTCAACAAGACTCCTCAAGCACTATCTATGCTCTGAGTTTCAGAATTTTTCGCCTTTTGGTTCCGGAGATATAAGTGATAAACCAAATTCCCATTCATTCATTCATTAATTCAATCAATCACTTCAACTGTTGCACAACTAGAAACACACCACTGTTGTCCACTGGAGGGAGCAGCAGGATTACACATGATCTTTTTATTCGCTTTCAGTATTGGGAAACAAACAAATGCTTTAAAAAGCAATCTTTTTTATTATGATGTTTTTTATTTTATTATGATATTTGTATATATTTTATTTTTTAATTTTTTATTATGATTATTATGAAGTTTTATATTATTAGATAAAGAAATGCCTATAGACAATTAAATATTATTATTATTATTATTATTACGGACTGGTAATACAGATCACAAAGAAATATGTGAAATGGTTAGACCATTAAAAGATATTTTCACAATATCACATCCTAAAAACATGGAAAACATATTTATCTTTGTGTGTGTGTGTGTGTGTGTGTGTGTGTGTGTGTGTGTGTGTGTGGATGTGTGTGTGGATGTGTTTGTGTTTGTGTGTGTCTGTGTGTGTAAGCATGCTTAATGGAAAGAACATGGAGAAACTGCTTTGTTTTACTGGTGGATAAAAAAGTCTTTCAAATGAAAGTGAGTCAATTAGTGGTCTTCTACTGCCCTCTGCAGGACATTCTACTTAATAAAATATTTTCACCTGTGCTTTTGCATTAATTTTTGTATAAAGTATATAATTACTTGCATGAAAATCACCTATTATAACACAATCATGTTTTGTCAAAGTTTATCACTTCATTTGTACTGAGCTCTCAGTTTGAACAATTCTGCCCCTCAATCTGAAAATGGTGTTATACAGAGGAGATTTGCAATTATCATTTTGTTACCTATCTTTTATTTTAAATATCTACATCTACAACAAAATGTGTGTGCATGTGTGTGTTCAAGCATGGTTAGTGTATTAAGTATTATTGTTTAAGTATTATTGTTTTCATTTACATTTTAACCACCAGATGAAGACCACTCATTGGTTCATTCTGCTCACTAAAATATTATTTTTCATTTTTTTTCCATTTGAAATATTGTTTAAACTTAATAAAATCATTAAAATAACATTTCAAATCATATTTTGTCTGTTTATAAATCCCACAGACTCACATTGGCTGCAATACTAATGTTTTTGTAAGACACAGACCTGATAGTCTAATCTGTGTGTATTGTGCATATATTATTGATATTATTACTATTGCAAATCATGTTATTGTAACTCATATCTTAATAGAATATTATTTGTAATTTTAATTCTTTATTTCTTAATTGATTTTTTTATGATTACTACAGATATTATCACCAAAGATATCAACTACACCTTCACTTTTAGTATTGATACGCTGCACACACAGCACAATCACACACTCACTAATGCATTCAAATAAATGTAATCTTACTGTGCTACTTTATTTGTACATGATTAGAGTGAACAGAAATCTAAGACTATTTTTCTTCTTTTGTTAAAGCCATTTCAGACTACAAGTAAGCATTATATTACTAATCATCTATTTTAAAGGTGCCATACAATTGAAAACTGTATTTATCTTGGCATAGTTGAATGATAAGAGTTCTGGACATGGAACTGACATACCGTGAGCCTCAAACACCATTGTTTCCTCCTTCATGTGTAAATCTCCTGTTTGCAAAAGACCGCTGAAAAATGAGTGAATCCCAGCATAACACTGACTGTGACGTTGGAGTCAGGATCATTAATATTTATACCCCCCAAATTTGCATATACCAGCCCATGTTCTAGGCCAGGCAGTGTTAACGTGGACCTGCACAGCTGAATCATCAGAAGATCTGCAGGTATTGTGAAGAAGCAAGCAAGGACAATAGTGAAAATGGCAGATCATGGATATAAATGTTATGTTCGAGGCTGTGCTGCAGATTTGAGAACTTTTCATTCCCTTCCCACAAAACTGTCAACAGGCATGGTTGATGTTTACAACAGGATACCTCACCATTTTAATTCAAAGCTGTTAGTTTGCTCTGCCCATTTTACCACAGACAGTTTTTCTAACCTGGGAGTGGGACAATATCAAGCAGGTTTCGCTCATTGTTTGATACTGAAGAAGGGGGCAGTTCCAACTAATGTTATATTTCCATTACAACCCCTACCGCAAGCAGAAAGTAACATTAGTGATTTTATCCACTACTTGACTGTTGAAGACATTTCTGTTTCAGAGATATCAGAGAACAATTTAGAATATATCAATGCATTCTACAGCACCTTTAAAATAATTATTTAAAATGGAGATCAGGCCATATAATCACAAAAACAGGAAAAGGGCTATAACCACCTGACCATTAGTTCGATTGACTTTAAAATTGGCATGCAGTGTCTTGGTCCAAGGTGCCATGTATGTCTATGCCGCCATCGGTTTTTAGCCCGATCGGAAATATACCAGTGCAGTACAATTTTCTGGAAGCTCTAGATCAATAATTATATAAAAAACTTAAACTTTACCCATTGGGTAGCCATAACAGGATCATTTAGAAAATGGTTATGGCAAAAAACACTCAAAAGCCTGTAAATCCTAAACAAAAACTCAGACAACTCACTAAACTGCCTTATGTGCTTAAAGACCCTAAATGCTTGAACCCCGCTAAATGCTGCTTGCAGCTTTAATTAGGGGTTCAAGCACGAAGTGCTGAAACCCTATTGTAATTGTACTGATTTTTATTATTATTATTATTATTATTATTATTTTCCCCTAAAACGCATCGTGCAGACCAAACCGTAAGAGCTGGAACCTTGAAACTTGGCCAAATGGTAGTCCTCAATTTGGGGAGAACCTATCAAAGTATGACCCCGATTGGCCCATAGGTGGCGCTATAGCAACCAAAAGCGCGAAACTGCTCATAACTAGTAGACCGTATGACGTAGACTCAAGTGTCTTATATCATTGGAAAGCTGGACGCCTGACGAACAAAACGTATATCTTCGATTTCATTTCCGCCATGATAGATTTTCCGCCATTTTGAATTTTGTCAAAAACATACTTTTGCGAACTAGTCCTAGGTTTTTCGCCCGATCGGAACCAAACCAGTGCAGAAATGTTCTCTAGTGTCTGATTATCAAAAACTATCGAAAAAAAGTTGAAATTTCGACTCACGGACGGTAAGGGGCGCCAAAACGTACGTTGTGGGAGGGGCCTATTTTACTAAAATGGCTATAACTCCAGAAGTAAATGAGGTATCTTCACCAAACTTGGTACACATGTGTAAGAGGTCAATCTGAGGTCACAGTAAAAAAACCGCGGCAATTGGCCACATGGTGGCGCTATAACAAGAAAAAAACATAAAACAGGCTATAACCACCTGACCATTAGTCCGATTGACTTGAAAATTGGCATGCAGTGTCTTGGTCCAAGGTGCCATGTATGTGTATGAGGACATTGGCGTATCTCGAAAAAGATGGCCGCCATCGGCCAATGAAGTTTGAGCACCTATTAGACAAGGTTAACGGAGGCCGATCGGAACGAAACTCGATGGGCATGTTCGACTCAAGGCCATAGAGGTCTGTAACAATTTTGAAAGAAATCGGCCACTAGTTGGCGCTAACGAGTTTTACAGCTCTGTAATCACGTGGTGTTACAAATATCCACACAATATGCATATCATTTGATAGATCTCCTCATCCTGAACAACTTTGCCTCAAGGACCATTGCTGTCAATCAAACCGTTCATTAAATATTTGCAAACATGTTAAAAACCTACTTTTGCGAACTAGTCCTAGGTTTTTCGCACGATTGGAACCAGACCAGTCTAGGACAATTCTCTGGACGCTCTAGATCAAAAACTATCAAAAAAAAGTTGAACTTTTGCATTTGGATGGCTGTAATAGGGTCATTTATAAAATGGGCGTAGCAAAATACACTAAAAAGCCTATAAATCCTAAATGAAAACTCAGAACTTCACAAAAATTGGTGAGCATATGTGACATAACATCATTAACAAGCATGCCAAATTTTATGGAGATCGGACTATAGGTGGCGCTATAACTGTTAAAAAGCTTTAAAACCATATATTTCCTATGGTACATTGCCTGTATTGGCTGTAAATGGTCTTTTCCATCTATTATGTCAGTGGTTACATGCTTGCTAAATAAAACCTGATAACTTTTGATGTTTTTGTGCTTAAAAACCCTTAAAGGCCTTAATAGCTTGAACCCCGATAAATGCTGCTTGCAGCTTTAATTAGGGGTTCAAGCACGAAGTGCTGAAACCCTATTGTAATTGTACTGATTTTTATTATTATTATTTTTCTTCTGCCGTAAAACGCATCGTGCAGCCCAAACCGTAAGTGCTAGAGACTTGAAACTTTGCCAGATGGTAGTACAAAAATCGAGGAGAGGTTATCAAAATATGACCCCGATTGGCCCATAGGTGGCGCTACAGTGCAAAAAACAAAAAAAAATCATATTTTTGCTTAAATCTCATTAACCGTTTGTCACAGACTCAAGTGTCTTATATCATTGGAATCCTTGGGTCAAGCCGAACAAAAAAGGCCTCAAGGATTTCATTTCCGGTATGCAAATTTTCCGCCATTTTGAATTATGTCCAAAACCTACTTTTGCGAACTAGTCCCTGGTTTTGTGTCCGATCGGAACCAAACCAGTGCAGAAATGTTCTCTGGAGTCAGAATATCAATAATTATCGAAAAAAAGTTGAAATTTCGATTGACGGTCACTAAGGGGCGCCAAAATGTTTGAAGAAGGCGGTGCCTATTTTACTAAAATGGCTATAACTCCAGAAGTAAATGAGGTATCTTCACCAAACTCGGTACACCTGTTTAAGAGGTAAATCTGAGGTCATAGTATAAAGATTGCGGCGATTGGCCACATGGTGGCGCTATAACATGAAAAAAACATAAATCAGGCTGTAACCACCTGACCGTTAGTCCGATTGACTTGAAAATTGGTATGCAGTGTCTTGGTCCAAGCTGTCATGTATATCTATGAGGACATTGGTGTATCTCAAAAAACATGGCCGCCATCGGCCAATGAAGTTTGAGCACCTATTAGACAAGGTTAACGGAGGCCGATCGGAACGAAACTCGATGGGCATGTTCGACTCATGGCCCTAGAGGTCTGTAAGAATTTTGAAAGAAATCGGCCACTAGTTGGCGCTAACGAGTTTTATGGCTCTGTAATCACGTGGTGTTACACTTATCATCACAAAATGCATATCATTTGATAGACCTGCTCATGCTGAACAACTTTGCCTCTAGAACCATTGCTGTCAATCAAACAGTTTATTAATTATTCACGAATATGTTAAAAACCTACTTTTGCGAACTAGTCCCTGGTTTTTCGCCCGATCGGAACCAGACCAGTCTAGGACAATTCTCTGGACTCTCTAGATCAGGGGTCTTCAACTAAAATCGCTTGAGGTCCAGTAAATGAACCCTCCTCACCAGCCGAGGTCCAGACAATTATATACCTAAAAATATGAATTGATGGGTTTTACCAGACTAAAGAAATGAGTGTAGATAACATTTTTTTTTTTATTGAACAAAATATAATGTTATGGATAAACATATGTATTTTCATATGTATAAGCAGCCATAAGTAATCCTTCACAAAACTGATCTAATTTTAATGCTGTTCTGTTATGTCCTTTAAGTTGATTTGGTACAAAATATCTGAATTCAACCAGTAACAATGTCTGACAAAAAATATGATTAAGGAAACTGTGCAAAATGCCTTCATCTCTAAATGTGCACTAAACATACATTAATTTCAACATTAACAACTTAAAAGGAAAACTAAAGTGCTTTTTTCGGCTGAACTGAGATTAACTATCACAATCAACGCAAACCTCCTTGTATTGTCTCTACTTAACTAAATCAATGTATCTAATGTTGATAATCAGCAATATCATTCAGAAACACATGCAAAAAATAGTGCCACCAGTGTTGGAAAAATAAAAAGTGCAAGAAACCCTTTATCTCTTATTTTGTACAGTCCATAAAAATGTAAATAACCTCTTATGAAATTTAAATAAAATTGTCTAAAATTCACTGTATTCTCAGTGAACACTCATATGCTCGATGTTGGGCGGCGAATGAGTGAGAGAGGACGACCCGTGTAGATCGCTCATACTGGGCTTTGAGCTCATTTATTTTCTGCGCCCTTACCTCGGACTGCTGAGGATAAGTTTCTTCTAATAAGTGTCTATGTTTAGCTTCGTAATGACATTTAATGTTTCCACTTTGAACAACCGCGACAGACTCGGAGCAAATGAGACACACAGGCCTTGTAACAGTTACAGCTCAATGCAGGAAGAATAAATGCGTATTTTCCCACCGGAAAACTCGGTTTTCAGCGTCAACTTTACTAATTTTTGAAAATGCCATTGTTTTTCACTCACTGAAAGTTTTATCTCTCTGCGTTTTTCACTCGCTGAAAGTTTCATCTGTCTGCGCGCTCTCTGCTCTCTTCATTGCACGCAATGACTGCGCGTCTGAACGTAGCAACAGTGAGCATAGTAACTGTAGTAGCAACCATAGCAACCCGTTGCGCTGTTGGACCCAAACGGCTCTACTGAGCTGACTTTGATGTGCCTGATATAAATGTGTTTTTATTAGAAAATAGCGGCATTTATTTATTTCATTATGTCAAAAGGCTTCGCGGTCCGTATGGACGCATTTTGCGGTCCGGATTCGGACCGGGGTCCGCCAGTTGGTGACCCCTGCTCTAGATCAATAATTATCAAAAAAAAGTTAAAATTTTGCTTTTGGTTGGCTATAAGAGGATCATTTATAAAATAGGCGTGTCCAAATACACTCAAACGTCTATAAAGCCTAAATAAAAACTCAGAACTTCACAAAAATTGATGGGCATATGTGAAATAACATGCTAAAGAAGCATGGAAATTTTTATGGAGATCGGACCATAGGTGGCGCTATAACTGTTAAAAAGCTTTGAAAACCATATATTTCCTATGGTAAATTTCCTGTATTGGCTGTAAATGGACTTTTCCATCTATTATTTCAGTGGTTCAAAGCTTTCTAAATAAATCTAAATGTCTTAAATGCTTATGTGTTTAAAGGCCTTAAATGCTTGAACCCCGATAAATGCTGCTTGCAGCTTTAATTATTATTATTATTATTATTTTCCCCTAAAACGCATCGTGCAGACCAAACCGTAAGAGCTGGAACCTTGAAACTTGGCCAAATGGTAGTCCTCAATTTGGGGAGAACCTATCAAAGTATGACCCCGATTGGCCCATAGGTGGCGCTATAGCAACCAAAAGCGCGAAACTGCTCATAACTACTAGACCGTATGACGTAGACTCAAGTGTGTTATATCATTGGAAAGCTGGACGCCTGACGAACAAAACGTATATCTCCGATTTCATTTCCGCCATGATAGATTTTCCGCCATTTTGAATTTTGTCAAAAACATACTTTTGCGAACTAGTCCTAGGTTTTTCGCCCGATCGGAACCAAACCAGTGCAGAAATGTTCTCTAGAGTCTGATTATCAAAAACTATCGAAAAAAAGTTGAAATTTCGACTCACGGACGGTAAGGGGCGCCAAAACGTACGTTGTGGGAAGGGCCTATTTTACTAAAATGGCTATAACTCCAGAAGTAAATGAGGTATCTTCACCAAACTTGGTACACATGTGTAAGAGGTCAATCTGAGGTCACAGTAAAAAAACCGCGGCAATTGGCCACATGGTGGCGCTATAACATGAAAAAAACATAAAACAGGCTATAACCACCTGACCATTAGTCCGATTGACTTGAAAATTGGCATGCAGTGTCTTGGTCCAAGGTGCCATGTATGTGTATGAGGACATTGGCGTATCTCGAAAAACATGGCCGCCATCGGCCAATGAAGTTTGAGCACCTATTAGACAAGGTTAACGGAGGCCGATCGGAACGAAACTCGATGGGCATGTTCGACTCAAGGCCATAGAGGTCTGTAACAATTTTGAAAGAAATCGGCCACTAGTTGGTGCTAACGAGTTTTACAGCTCTGTAATCACGTGGTGTTACAAATATCCACACAATATGCATATCATTTGATAGATCTCCTCATCCTGAACAACTTTGCCTCAAGGACCATTGCTGTCAATCAAACCGTTCATTAAATATTCGCAAACATGTTAAAAACCTACTTTTGCGAACTAGTCCTAGGTTTTTCGCACGATTGGAACCAGACCAGTCTAGGACAATTCTCTGGACTCTCTAGATCAAAAACTATCAAAAAAAAGTTGAACTTTTGCATTTGGATGGCTGTAATAGGGTCATTTATAAAATGGGTGTGGCAAAATACACTAAAAAGCCTATAAATCCTAAATGAAAACTCAGAACTTCACAAAAATTGGTGAGCATATGTGACATAACATCATTAACAAGCATGCCAAATTTTATGGAGATCGGACTATAGGTGGCGCTATAACTGTTAAAAAGCTTTAAAACCATATATTTCCTATGGTACATTGCCTGTATTGGCTGTAAATGGTCTTTTCCATCTATTATGTCAGTGGTTACATGCTTGCTAAATAAAACCTGATAACTTTTGATGCTTTTGTGCTTAAAAACCCTTAAAGGCCTTAATAGCTTGAACCCCGATAAATGCTGCTTGCAGCTTTAATTATTATTATTATTATTAGACTAAATTTACAATTCTAACTCCTCCTAAATCCCATAGACTTTCATTGCGGACTGTTCAAAGTGAGCCAAGACTACGGTGGCCCAGTAGTGCACAAGCCAAAAACTCAAATCTCAACTCCCTGAAGCCCTAGACTCAATTAAACTTCCATTCTATGGACTAATAAATCTATCTATCTATCTATCTATCTATCTATCTATCTATCTATCTATCTATCTATCTTCAAACTGTTTTTATCTATCTATCTATCTATCTATCTATCTATCTCTAACTAATCTATCTTTCTTTCTAACTAATCTATCTTTCTTTCTAACTAATCCATCTTTCTTTCTTTCTTTCTTTCTTTCTTTCTTTCTTTCCAACTAATCCATCTTTCTTTCTAACTAATCTATCTATCATTCTTTCTAACTAATCTATCTTTTTCTTTCTAACTAATCAATCTGTCTTTCTATCTATCTATCTATCTATCTATCTATCTATCTATCTATCTATCTATCTCTAACTAATCTATCTTTCTTTCTAACTAATCTATCTTTCTTTCTAACTATTCTTTCTTTCTTTCTTTGGTTTTAACTTTCTAACTAATCCATCTTTCTTTCTTTCTTTCTTTCTTTCTTTCTTTCTTTCTTTCTTTCTTTCTTTCCAACTAATCCATCTTTCTTTCTAACTAATCTATCTATCATTCTTTCTAACTAATCTATCTTTTTCTTTCTAACTAATCAATCTGTCTATCTATCTATCTATCTATCTATCTATCTATCTATCTATCTATCTATCTATCTATCTATCTTCCTTTCTGTCTTTCTTTCTTTCTAACTAATCTTCCTTTCTTTCTTTTCCTCTACCTTATCTTTCTTTCTTTCTGGCTATCCTGTCTTTCTTTCTTTCTTTCTTTCTTTCTTTCTTTCTATCTTTCTACATAATCTTTCTTTCTTTCTAACTAATATTTCTGTCTACCTAATCTTTCTTTCTTCTTTCTTTCTCTCTAACTATTTTTTTCATTCTTTCTTTCTACCTAATCTTTCTTTCTTTCTAACTAATCTTTCTTTCTTTCTAACTAATATTTCTTTCTACCTAATCTTTCTTTCTTTCTAACTAATATTTCTTTCTACCTAATCTTTCTAACTAATCTTTTTCATTCTTTCTTTCTAACTAATCTTTTTCATTCTTTCTTTCTAACTAATCGATTTTTCTTTCTTTCTTTCTTACAAACTAATCCATTTTTCTTTCTTTCTAACTAATCCACCTTTCTTTCTTTCTTTCTTTCTTTCTTTCTTTCTAACTTTTCTATCTTTCTACATAATCTTTCTTTCTTTCTAACTAATATTTCTGTCTACCTAATCTTTCTTTCTTCTTTCTTTCTTTCTAACTAATCTTTCTCATTCTTTCTACTTAATCTTTTTCTTTCTACCTAATCTTTCTTTCTTTCTAACTAATATTTCTTTCTACCTAATCTTTCTAACTAATCTTTTTCTTTCTTTCTTTCAAACTAATCTTTATTTTTCTTTCTTTCTTTCTTTCTTTCTTTCTTTCTTTCTTTCTTTCTTTCTTTCTTTCCAACTAATCTATCTATCATTCTTTCTAACTAATCAATCTGTCTTTCTAACTAATCTATCTATCTATCTATCTATCTATCTATCTATCTATCTATCTATCTATCTATCTATCTATCTTCCTTTCTGTCTTTCTTTCTTTCTAACTAATCTTTCTTTCTTTCTTTTCCTCTACCTAATCTTTCTGGCTATCCTGTCTTTCTTTCTTTCTTTCTTTCTTTCTTTCTTTCTTTCTACCTAATCTATCTATCTATCTATTGAACTTTATCTATCTATCTATCTATCTATCTATCTATTTATCTATCTATCTATCTATCTTCAAACCTTTTCTATCTATCTATCTATCTATCTATCTGTCTATCTAATCTTTTTCTTTCTTTCTTTCTTTCTTTCTTTCTTTCTAATCAATTTCTAATCATCTTTCTTACTAATCAATTTTTCTTTCTCTCTTACTAACCTATCTTTCTTTCTAACTCATCAGTCTTTCTTTCTTTCTTTCAAACTAATCCATTTTTATTTCTTTCTAACTAATCTTTCTTTCTATCAATTTCTAATCATCTTTCTTTCTAACTAATCAGTCTTTCTTTTTTTCATTCTAACTAATCGATTTTTCTTTCTTTCTTTCAAACTAATCCATTTTTCTTTCTTTCTAACTAATCCATCTTTCTTTCTTTCTTTCTTTCTTTCTTTCTTTCTTTCTTTCTTTCTTTCTTTCTTTCTTTCTACCTAATCTTTTTCTTTCTTTCTTTCTTTCTTTCTTTCTTTCTTTCTTTCTTTCTTTCTTTCTACCTTTCTACCTAATCTTTTTCTTTCTTTATTTCGTTCTTTCTTTCTTTCTAATCTCTTTCTTTCTTTCTTTCTTTCTTTCTTTCTTTCTTTCTTTCTTTCTTTCTTTCTTTCTTTCTTTCTACCTAATCTCTCTCTTTCTTTTTTTCTTTCTTTCTAATCTTTTTCTTGCTTTCTAACTAATGTCTTTCTTTCTAACTAATCTTACTTTCTTTTTTCTTTCATTCATTCTTTCTACCTAATCTTTCTTTCTTTCTTTCTTTCTTTCTTTCTTTCTTTCTTTCTTGCTTTCTAACTAATCTGTCTTTCTTTCTAACTAATCTTTCTTTTAATCTATCTTTCTAACTAATTTTTCTTTTAATCTATCTTTCTAACTAATCTTTCTTTTAATCTTTCTTTCTAACTAATCTATCGTTCTTTTTCTTTCTAACTAATATTTTTTCTTTCTTTCTAACTAATTTATCAATCAAAATTTAAACTACTTTAAACTTCAAACTACTTCAAACTTCTAACTACTTTTAACTTTTTCAAACTCTCTGGTCCGGCTTTCTCAAGCCAACTTAAAGTTTGTCTCAACAAACTTTTTTTTTCTAGTTTCTAATTATCATCTTCTTTAATACAGACAAGAGAGAGTGTGAAACCATCAGCTGTTTGCCAGGTAAATAGTGAAGTCATAGTGAATGCCATTAATAAACATATAATAATTATATGGTATATGTACTGTCTATCTAAATTTTTTGTCTTTTAAAATCTTTTCTTTTTTTTTTGTCCCCAGCCTGCCAAAAAAACCTGTCCAATCTGTACCAACATGAGAAAAAGAGTTCTTGGACTGGAAGAAAGCGAGTTCTATTGGCAATTCAAGTGTATTAGTGGTAAGTACATTTACAAACCAATTAATTTTTGTTTAACAAATGTCAGTATAACTCCCAAAATTAAATATGATAAACATTAAAGGGATAAAAACGTGAACTTTGGAAGAATGTTCTGATTTGTTCTGTCCATGTCGTGAGATTTAACTGAGCCAATCTTTTTTTTTAAACTGTAAAAGGAATAAAAAATCACCATAAAACAGGTCCACGTGACTCATGCACTGTTTTCCAGGTTGAAACAATACAATAGCTGTGGGTGAGAAAAAACCTTTCTTGATTATCTGTCTGGGTATTTCTCAATTCTGTTATTCTGCATGTACGATTGTGAGTGTCTAGAGCTCTGTCCCTGTGTTGGTTACAGATGTCTCTACTCAAACCAATACTTTCTCC
Source organism: Abramis brama (assembly GCF_963993115.1). NCBI lineage: Eukaryota > Metazoa > Chordata > Actinopteri > Cypriniformes > Leuciscidae > Abramis > Abramis brama. The sequence goes on from NC_139966.1 coordinate 11,153,702, forward strand.
ATCTCTTTTGTCCTTTATTCCATCTCATTTTCTCTTTCGTGAAATGATGTATATATGAGACTTGTACTTTTTGTTCTGTTTAACCTTTCAAGAGTATAAGTAAAAGAAAATACACTCAGCTGATCATATAATGTACATTCTTTCTGCTTGGCTTTTGGAGCCCTAATAATGTATGGGTTATTTATGAAAACACTGGCTGAATGGACATTATTGCACTTGGACATTATTACTCGGCTGCCCAATAGTACAGTTGAGTATTCCAGCAAGCCGAGTGTTAATGTGGTGTGTATTCTTCTTATTTTAGCTCCTGTGTCCATTTTGGCTGAGGATCGAGATGTAACCTACTGGCCTATATGACTGACTTCACTTCATATTGACTTCTTCACCTAGAGTTTTCATCCCCCATGAGGAGACTCCATGTCTTCATCTCTTGTGAGTGGATATCATTTTAAACATTCTTTAAAGAACTGCTCATTTCTTCTGAATTTGTTTAATAGTATATGTAAGAATTTTCCATTAAACTTTTAGTAATGTTTTTAAGTAATGAAGTAATGTTGTCATCTTGTTAATGTATGTACAGTATAAATTGCAAACATGCTTGTGTTGGACACGTGTTAACAGGTTATAGACATTTTTAGAGGAGGTAGATGCTGTGTATTTAAAGGGGCTCTAAGTCATGTTTATTTGTACAATGTTATTTTTTGTAAATTAGCAACTGAATTTTTTAACCATTGCACAGCACCACTTTATCACCAATAATTTTGTATAACTTTGTAGTTTATTGTTTTATGTCACATGTGAGAACAAATGCAAGTTTATATTTTTTTCAGATGATGTAATTTGTGTAATAAAGTCTGTATCATAGAATGGTAACTTCTTTCTGTTGTTATTTTGTAGATGTTTGTTGTAAGTAAATGGCTTAAATGTAATTCAAGATAATTTTGTAAAACCATGGCTACACTGTGGTAATACTACAGTAAAACCATAGTAATCGTGGTTTTTGGAGAAAGCCACGGTCACTCCAGTCATAGTTAACTACAGTTTTACTATAATATTACTACAATATAACTGTAGTAAAACCATGGTATCAAAACTGCACCAAAATACCACGGTTACTACAGTCATAGTTAACTACAGTTTTACTATAGTAAAACCATGGTTAATTTTCGTAAGGGATACCATAGAGTTCTTCTAACAATGGTTTATTTTCATTAGATGTTTTTCACTTTCTGACTGTAACAAAGAACATATACAACTTGTATAATCAAATTGCTTGTGTTAAAGGAGCTATTTCTTCAGTGTCATGGCCCTTTACTACAATGCACTTTGTTGTTTTTTTCACATATAGTTTTTTTCCCCCCCAATATTCTGTGGAGAAACTGAGATGGAATAAGATGTACATCATGATAAGGACTATTTTAGTTAATAAATTACGGTCAAAAGTAGTAAGATTTCTTTCCTATCACAAATTTGATTTTGAGATAAAAATTCTTAATTTGTGTAAAATATTTAAATTTAGATATAAATATTTATATTAAATATAAAATTAAAATATTTAGGTATTTATTTCTTTTCAATATTTCATAAAAAGATCAAAGTACTTGACTTTATTCATGATTGAGAATATCACAAATGCTCTGTAGTTTGTATTATAATTATTTACATTTAGATATAAGCCAGAAGCTTTTGGAAAAATCTCGGTGTTGAAAGCTTTGGAAATCTGAAAAGCTTTGGTAATTCATACATTAAATCAATTCTTTACCTTATCATTTGAATATGTTTTCTGTATGTGAATTTGTATTATATTATATTTTGAACGGGACTTTTATTTTGGTGTGGGGGCATGACGTCATAAGGCTGCGCCGCGCTCCTGCATCTGTGATTCTGCTGAAGAAAGGTTTGTGTTTTTAATCATCTAAAGTGTTTAAATCAATACAACCTGTTCAAACAATGATATGTAAAACTGTGAAATAAGTTAATTGTTAATGAATATAACACTGTATTCTATTTAATAGCAGTAATGAGCATTGCTTTTTTTAGTAGAGTGCATAAATAACGTTAGCATTAATAAACAGTTTGTGTGAGTAAAGCGCATCCACACGCGACTAACGGAAACAGTGCGTCTCATTTCGCTGAGTCAGTTCATCATAAACACACTGTTTGCTCTCTGGAAAGTAATAATAGAGAAAATGACTTTTTTTAAGTTCAAAAAAAAAAATCTGAGTCAACTGAAACAAATGCTTATGGAAACAGTGTAAATACAAAGAGAACAAACAATGATCTTTAATGTCAACTTTTGAAAAAAAAAAAAAAAAAAACTATTGAAAATGTTTTAATGGAAGGTGCAGTCCATTAAATATAATCTAAGAGTTATTAGATACCAAATATAAATCACAACAAAATAATTGTAAGATATGTGTTCTTTTATTAATTTGTAGTGCTAGTTTTGAGTGTTCTTTGTCTAATCAGATCAATATATAAGAGGTCTTTGTATCATTAAAACCTCCTGCAAGTTTCAAAGCTTAAGACGTCCTCCCTATTATAAAATAAGTATTTATTTAATCATTACGCAATTCAAACAAAAAATACCGTTTTGGCGCTTGTAAATGTTACACGACAGATCCCTAGCGGCACGTGAACCGATCATCTCTACTAATAGTAAAAAAAACACGAACACTGTTGAAAGATACAGTAGGCTACAACTTACCAAAATGTATTCCTCATACATAATATCGACCAATCAGTGTTTTTTATCAGCGTGAAGAGGTCAATAACACAGTTGGGGAACAATTATGTCAGATTTACCTCAGGAAAGCCATTTAATAAACATAATATAGGTCACGTAGTTGGCAAGAAAAAAAGAGCTATAGAGATTGTGCTATATATGTGTACTATTACAATACTATATTTATGTACGTTATACGTTTATCGAACAGCCTTCGATACATTTCTATGTTATAACTTCCCGAAAAAACTACACAAACATATAAAACAAACTTCTAACGAAATACTAACAGCATCTTACTTACCAATCCAAAAGAAATGTTGCAAGTTCGGAGTCGAACCTCATTTCTTTCATGTCCATTAGTTGTCTCCAGCGATGGAAAGCAGTGCCAATGTTTACTCTGGTTCTGTTCCTTTTTTATCAGATTTTATTTGAATGTAGTAGTGGGCAGTAGGCTACTTTCCACACGATTGACATCAGGTTCAAGTACGCCCACAAGCCGTGCGAGTTATTCGTGTATTGCATGTTTGACTGGTGGTTATGTTGCCCGCATACCGCCTCCCATGGCCGAAACTGGTATTACGACACCTGTCTGGCCGTGGCTATTAATGCTAATGCTAATTCAGGTTGATATCTCTGCAGAACTATAACTTGTCATTTTTTAATGACATCATCGCCCTTATTTCTTCTCATTCTTTTGATGCGTGTAGCTCATTTTTTGGATATTTTTACCTCAATTTTTACACATGGCACCTTTAAGTTAATAGTCTATTCGTGTCTCAGCTGCGAAGTTGAGCTCATGTTCAGCCTCGCTCGGTGCGAGGACATGCACGGTGAAATGATAGTGTCTGACAGTTATAACTTATTATTATAACATATGACACAAATAATTGTCTAAATTATGTTGCATATTCCTCAACAGTTCTTGTGATGATATCACTAGTTGACAACATAGTACTATTTTCAGAAATCATAACTATGATATTGCGCAGGTGCACGTGATGCAACGCTGTCAGAGCCGACAGACTCGTGTGTCAGACTCATTTCAGTGCAAAATAATTAGGTCAAAAACGATTTAATATACTGCAAATAGCCTACTAGTTGTTTGTTTATTTATAATTCATTTAGGCGGACAACAAGGCTACCAAGTCCTGCGCACAGTGCGCATCTAAATTAATTTAAAGTTGTTTTTTTTCTAACGTCATTTTTAGTCGATTTTTAGTCGAAAATTTCAGGACTTCAGTCGACCAAGATTTTCTTTGGTTGAGTACAGCCCTAATTTACAGTAAGATTTTGACGCGTCCCACGTTCCTGGCTCTGTGGAAAAACAGCATGTTTGAATACGCTGCCGGAGGATCCAGACATCAGGGAAAAATGGATTCAGTTTATTTTTTGCGGACGTCCCAGTCACGTCAGTGTTCATTTACGCGTGTGTTCACTACACTTCACGGATGACTGAGAACAAATCGCAGTATGATGCTGGCTTAGCCATAACACTTTTCCTCAAAATTCAGGCTGTGCCTACTATTCTGGACCCAACGATGATGCCACAAACTTTGAGTAATGTAAAAACTACTTACTAAAACGTTAATTGCAGTTTAATTCATGATGAATAATCACAGTGTTTTTACTTGGTGTTCTTGCATATTGTTTTCAGAGTCTGTCATGTTCAGACCCCGCGTTGAAAGATGAAAGACACACACACACACACACACACACACACACACACACACACACACACACACACACACACACACACACACACACACATCAGTGTGTGAAATACACAGCAGGCATTTCAAACAGTGGGTAAGGGTTTCATATTACTTTGAAGGTACCCCCGGGAGCCGCCATTGGCTAACAAGCCATCACCTGCTGTTAGCATCCCATTGACTCCCATTCATTTTGGCGTCACTTTGACAGCGAATAACTTTACATCTGAGGCGTTTAAAGACTCCGTTTGTCTATGGTTTATTTCTAAAGAAACACGACAATGTATAAAAGGCTCCATTACCTTGTATCTTACGTTATGCCCCCGTAGAAGCAGTTTTTGTAAAAGTAGGCTAACGATTGCGTCATAACCACCCGACTCTCTGGAAATTACCGTAGAGACAGGAAGAGAAGCTTGCATGCAATCGGGGGGACGTGGAGGCATAAAGTCCGATAAAGTCAAGGGAGAAGCCCATAGAGAGTCATGACGTTGCTCCTGCTCCTAGCTCATGGACAGATCCTACTCACGCTTTCCATCTCTGCAAGATTCGGAAGGGAATGGTTCAGATTTCGTTTGGCACAGCTACTAGAAAACTTACAACTGTCAGGCAGGCTGCTCACGTCACATCCACGTCGTCAAGCTCAGTTTGAGTCTGCGCAGTACGCTTGGCAATCAGGAAATGAGGGCTTCTAATGTGCTTCACTTTCTCTCCGTTGAAACCTATGGGGTCGCTGTGTCCAGTTTATATACTGTCTATGATTTCAAACCACGAGACCCAAGTACCGTCGCAAAGGTATTATTTATATAATCATACCTTGTCATAATTCTATTCATAAGAAGCTTAAAAGCTTTTTTTGACTAAAAACTGAATTATTTATAGTCAGTTATTTTGTAGTACTGCATTTGATAAAAGAAAACTTTATATTGTATTTTCTAACTCTATAGACACACAGACCGAGTCAGCTGGTGTCTGCATTTAGAGCACATATTTAGAGGTGCTCCAGCAGGGCTCAGCGCCGAGGATTGGGTCAGCGGACATTGCATATTCTTTACTGTATAAATTAAATGTAGATGGATCTTGCGTGCGGTTTCATTGTGATTAATTGTGCACTCCTGGTTAACTTCATGGCCGATTCCTGCTTTCTGAGCGACATATTCAAACACCTGAATGATCTCAATTTGGCACTACAAGGCAGAGACAAAACTGTCATCGACCTTGTGGAACAGATGCGCGGATTCCCAGTTAAACTGGACCTTTTTGCAACTGATTTGAGCACAGGCCGAATGCTGCATTTTCCGACACTCTGCAAATGCATCTCATCCCCCACACAAATCACAGATGTGATGACAGATTTCATTGCGAGGTTGAAAATGAACTTTGGATGGACTTGTTCTGCCCACAGTGTTGGCCGTTTTTGTCAGAGACCCATTCACTGTTGCAATAGAAGGGGACTTATCCGCCAGAGCAAAGCAAGTGGTTCCTTCCATTGACGAGGGGAAATTCACACTCGAACTTGTTGACATGCAGTCATCTGTAACCATGGCACAGGAGCTTTGCCCCAATGGGCCTACAATGTTTTGGACTGATGTCAACGTACATCAGTAGGGCTGGGTACCGAGTTCAATACTTTTTAGGTGCCGACCGAATTGCCTTGATACTATCGAGTATCGAAAAATGACTTGTTTTTCGGTACCAGATTTCAATACCTAAGGGGTTAACTCGTCAATGTCAGTGCTCAAACAAATACATATGAAATGCACAACGACACACCTAAAGTCGCTCACGCACATACACGCAAACTCTACACACACGAGACGCGCAGAACTCTCCGCACATACTCATATGAGACGTGATGTGAGCACACACACACAAACTCGCGCACATACAATACCCTAAAGATGTGGAAAAGTCTATCAAAAGTGTGGCTACATTTCTCCAGGCTCGATGCCAACAGCGCGCGATGCAGTATTTGTGGTAAAATAATTGCTGCAAAGACCGGTACCACGACAGATATGATGAAGCCCTTGACAGTGCACGGAGTAAACATAAGAGCAGAAAGTTGCTCCGCCTTTGACTGGTAAATGAAGAGATACCTTGTTGATCACTCTGACAGTGTTTATTATTGCAATAATGACCTACTGAATGTACACTGCCGTTCAGAATTTTTTTCAGTAAGGATGCATTAAAGTGATCAAAAATGACCTTAAAACATGTAATGTTACAAAAGATTTCTGTTTCAAATAAATGCTGTTCTTTTGAATTTTTTATTCATCAAAGAATCATGAAAAAATTTATCATAGTTTCCAAAATATTAAGCAGCAAACTGTTTTCATATTTCTGTAGGATCATGTGACACTGAAGTAATGACTTCATTTTGAAAATTCAGCTTTGACATCACAGGAATAAATTACATTTTGAAATATATTCAAATAAGATTTTAAATTGTAATACTATTTCACAATGTTACAAGTTTTACTGTATTTTTGACCAAACAAATTCAGCTTTGGTGAGCATGAGCTCTTAATAAAAAAATTTTTTTCTTTGTGCACTGGCTAAGGAGCATGAGTCAAACTGAAAAAATAAAACCAAAGTTTTTCTGAGGTAATGTGTTATGTGTTAATCTTGTTAAAATGGATTTCATAAAATTGGTATCGAAAAAGTATCTCTCAAGAATCACATGAGAATTCACACTGGAGAGAAGCCGTTTGCTTGTGATCAGTGTGAAACAAGTTATAGATATAAATCACATCTTGATCTTGACATATAAAACAGTTCTCTCCTGAGTGATTCCTCATGTGAAGACTGTGGAAAGAGTTTCATATGTAGAACAAACTTTAAGACTCACATGAGAGTTCACACTGGAGAAAAGCCTTTCACCTGTCCTCAGTGTGGAAAGAGCTTCACGATTAAAGGAAACCTGAAGATTCACATGAGAGTTCACACTGGAGAGAAGCCTGACAAGTGTCTTCAGTGTGATGACAAGAGTTTCTCATTTCACTCAAACCTGACACAGCATTTGCAAACTCATTCTGGAAAGAAATCGCAATCAAAATAAAAATCTAATTTTAGCAATCATCTGCATATTCGCATATCGTGCCTGACGCGCTATTCCTTGTCCGGTGTGAACGCACCATTACAATTGTCTTCAGTGTGAGAAGAGTTTCTCATTTCACTCAAACCTGACACAGCATTTGCAAACTCATTCTGGGAAGAAATCGCCATTTTTCTCAGTGTGACGAGAAGTTGAAAAGGAGAAATTTTAGCAATCATCTGCATATTCCCTCTGGAGAAATACAATTAAATTGTGATCAGTGTAATAAAATCATCACACTTAGAAATACAAATGAAAAAAGTCATGTAAATGTGAGACCTTCTGTGTTCTTTGTATCAGAGTACTCTTTAAAAAACAAGTTTATTCAAGTGTGCTATTAGTATACTACTTTTTAAACGCTGGGCCCAGCCAGCTCAAGTTCAATCCTGCTGAAGATATCAGTTTGAGTGACAGATCTGATTTAGCCCATTTTTCTTTGTGACATTATTTATGGTGTTTACATTATCATAAGAAAAACGGTTCCACTTTACTTTTCCACACATTGCTATATTTTCCCTTCAACACATTCTGTTGACTGCAAGTAACGTTGCGCCTGGATGTCTACTAACTCTCAGTAGAGTATCAGTAGACTGGTAGGGTTAGGGTTAGAAAAAGTTCATATGTACAGTACTTGCAGATGTTCTTATAGTCAGTAGAATGTCTGTTGGGGAGCATCAAAATAAGAGTTTAGATCAGGGATAGGCAACTCCGGTCCTGGAGGGCCACTGTCCTGCAGAGTTTAGCTCCAACCCTAATTAAACACACCTGAACAAGGCAATCAATGTTTTCAGGATTACTAGATAGATACAGGCAGGTGAGTTTTTATCAGGGCTGAAGCTAAACTCTGCAGGACAGCGGCCCTCCAGGACCGGAGTTGCCTATCCCTGGTTTAGATATTAAGAAGTCAGTCCACAAATTCTCTAATGTGAGTTAGTTGACATGTAGTTGTTACTCATAGTCAACAGAATGTTTAAAAGGGACCATCACAATAAAGTGTTACCGACAAAAATAACAAATACAATTATTGTATAGCCAAAATTGTATATCCCCAGTCACTCTTCCTTTAGGGGAAATTTTAATGTGAGATTCTGGAAATGAGATCTAAATTCAGCGGCGTCGGTCGGGCGGTGGGTAGCGGGTGAACACTGAGTGAATTTTAACCGGGAGCGGGTGGATATTTATATTATGATAAGGACTCCATTTTAGTTCAATTAAATAGTTGAGTTTCACTCTGCAACCAAAAACCTAGTTTTTAAATACAAACTTTTTTCCAATCCTTTATAATAATGAAGATCAAGATACTTGACTTTATTCATGATTGAGAATATCACAAATCAGCAATTTATTCTTTGAATGAATCCTTTATCTTATCATTTTAATGTGTTTTCTGTGTGTGAATTTCTATTTAATGTTAACAGGACTTTTATTTTGGTGGGGCGACATGATGTCATAAGGCTGCGCCGCTCCTGCATCTGTGATTCTGCTGAAGAAAGGTTTGTGTTTTTAATCATCTAAAGTGTTTAAATCAATACAACCCGTCAGTACAATTATATAGAGAACTTTGAAATGAATTATTTTAATGTAAAATTATAATGTATCTAATAAAATTAATGAACCAGGTTTTTTTTTTAGCAGTGAAGCACATCCATAAATGAGTAACAGTAAAGGTTCCTAAGCTCCCTATATTGTGAATCAGTTCATCATAATCATATTGCTCTCTGGCAAGTTATGATAGAGAAAGAGATTTTCAAAACCAGTTGAGATTCAATTGAATCAAATAATGTAGAGTTTGGAAGCACTTGATTCACAGCATGTAAATGCAACAAGAACAACAACACAAACATGTGGAGTGACAACTTCTACAAATCAACTGACAATGTTCACAGTGTAATCCATTAAATATAGTCAACAAATCAATACATACATGTGAATTATAAATGCCTAAATATGAATTGCCTGTATATTCTCTGTTCCTTTAATTTGTAGTGCTAGTTTTGAGTAGTAATGTCAAATCTGATTCATTTCTGCGAAACGGTTCTTTTGGACAGTTTATTTCAAAAACAGATTAATCGGTTCCTTACGTCATCAAGGAATGATGGCAGTAGATCTGACTGCCACACACTCAGATATTTAGTTTAGAGTGTTTTTCTTTCTGTTAATTATTCTCCTCTTAAACAGGACAGAGTTTCCAAACACACAGAAAAACTCCTGGTGAAGCGACTGAGATCCACGTGACACACTATTATAAAGATGGCGTTTATTAAAGAGGAGAGTGAAGACGTGAAGATTGAAGAAACATTCAAACATGTCAAACATGACGATACTGAGACACAGACAGGTTGGTTTCATTCTCAAAGTTGAACTCAGTTGTTTGATCCTTATTGAAATGTCTAGCTCTACAGAAATAAATGATATTTTTGAAGAGTGTCCTAATTAAAGTGGTTTTATTTTAATTTTATTTGAGCCGGTCGCCTCATGTGGACAGAAGAACGACATGACAGCCAGTTATATCTTTTGATAGCTTTATTTTCCTGCACACCAGTACAGTAACAAATCAAGTCACCTTTATTTATATAGTACTTTATACAACAGAAATAGTTTCAAAGCAGCTTCACCTTAACCCTCGGGGGTCTGAAGGGGGGCGCACACCGGACGAGAAGCGCAGGCTGAACATTGAAGGTTGACGTGTTTGTTCGTCTGGTGTCGATTACACTGTACATCAAGCTCAATGATGACTCCACTACAGGACCTTGGACGATTGAGAGTGCTACTTTCACCACTTGGTTGAGGGTTGGATACCTCCCTGTTTTCTGCACCACTCCACCACATTTCTCCCTGCTTGTAAGTGGCCAGACCGGGATCCACATTGTACCTGATGGATGTGCATCACCTCAGTAGACCTCAGGTGTTCCTCCACAACCTTCTCCAGATCTTCATGGTAGTAGCTCACCAGCAGTCTTGTTGCTGTTACTGGTGGGCTCATCTATGTTAGTAGAAAATGATCTCTTCCTCAGGTTGTTAAACATTCTCTCTGAAAAGGTCCGTCTCAAGCCAAAGATAATCTTGTATGTTTCAGTTGTGTGTGATTTAATTAAATAAATTCCCTATTATCACTGTAAAGCTGCTTTGAAACAGTCTGAATTGTTAAAAGCGCTATATAAATGAAGGTTTTATTTATATATATATACAGTTGCAATCAGAAATATTCAACCCCCTCTCCTCAAAATACATTATAGTGATGTCGATGAACGACAATGACAATAAATGACAAAAAAACTCAAGCAACAAAAAATATTTATTGATGCATGTTTGAGTTATTTTGACAACAGAAATTTTTATTTAACTTTGAAGTTCAAATGAAACATTTAACTTTTAACACATGCATGTGCAGTATTATTCAACTCAGCTTCAGTACTTTGTGGAGCATCCTTTAGCTTTTATAATTTCTAACAAATGTTTTCGGTAAGTTTTCTTACACCTCTCGATTGGAATCTTTTGCTCAGTGATGTTTGATGGCTTCCGTGCTGCAACTGCCTTCTTTAAATCCCACCAAAGATTTTCAATTGGATTTGAATCTGGTGACTGAAAAGGCCATTCTTGGACGTTCCTGGATCTTTTACTAAACCAAGCTTTGGTTGACTTGGAGGTGTGCTTGGGATCATAGTCTTGCTGGAAAGTCCAATGATCACCAAGGTTTAATTTGTCAACAGAAGGCATCACATTCCTCTTTAAAATGGCCTGGTATTTCTGGGAATCCACGATGCCAGGTACACCATCAATATTGCCAGTTCCTGCCACAGAAAAACAGCCCGACGTCATCAGTGACCCACCTCCATGCTTGACTGTGGGGATGATATTCTTCTGGTCATAAGCCTTTCGCATGCCAGACATGCCGCTGGCCCAAACAGTTCCAGTTTGGTTTAGTCAGTCCATAGAACTGTCTCCCAAAACTCTGTAGTCTTATCCAAATTCCTCCTGGCATATTTTAGTCGACTTCAAAGCTGAAGCAAATGAAGGATCATTATAGAGTTCCCAAAGGCTTAATTATGTTCCAACTCCACTTTAGGCCATAAAAACTTTCAGAAAGCTTTAAAAACAACAATATTATATATATATGGGTTGAATAACTGTGACATGTCTATATTTGCAAGATATCCTGTTTCACACAAATACTACATCATGCATTTTCTGTGCTGATTTTATTTATCCCCTCCTTGAACTGCCACCTTACCGTGGTGGAGTGGTTTGAGTACCCGAACGACCCTAGGAGCTATGTTGTCTGGGGCTATATGCCCCTGGTAGGGTCTCCCTTGGCAAAACAGGTCCTAGGTGATGGGTCAGACTAAGAGCGGTTAAAAAAAAAACCCTTATGATGCCTATAAATTTGAGGACCGTGACGTCGCCCGGCATGGCGCAGCCGGGGGCCCACCCTGGAGTCAGGCCCGGGGTTGGGGCTCGTATGCGAGCGCCTAGTGGTCGGGCCTCCCCCATGGGGTCCAGCCGGGCTCAGCCCGAAGGAGCGATGTGGGGCCGCCCTCCCGTGGACCCACCACCTGCAGGAGGGACCGTAAGGGGCCGGTGCTTAGTGGATTGGGCGGCAGTCGAAGGCGGGGGCCTCAACAACCTGATCCCTGGACACGGAATCTAGCTCTGGGGACATGGAATGTCACCTCTCTGGCGGGGAAGGAGCCTGAGATTGTGCGTGAGATTCAGAGATTCCGGCTAGAGATAGTCGGGATCACCTCCACGCATGGCTTGGGCTCTGGAACCACACTCCTTGAGAGAGGATGGACTCTTTACCACTCTGGAGTTGCTCATGGTGAGAGGCGGCGGGCTGGTGTGGGTTTGCTTATAGCCCCCCAGCTCAGCCGCCAACAGTGACACCTGGAGGGGCGTGATTGGAAGGAACAGCCCCCCTGATCTGAACCCGAGTGGTGTTCTGTTATTGGACTTCTGTGCTAGTAACAGTTTGTCCATAACGAACACCATGTTCAAGCATAAGGGTGTCCATCACTGCACATGGCACCAGGACACCCTAAGCCGGAGGTCGATGATCGACTTTGTGGTTGTTTCATCTGACCACCGGCCGTATGTCTTGGACACTCGGGTGAAGAGAGGGGCGGAGCTGTCAACTGATCACCACCTGGTGGTGAGTTGGATCCGATGGCAGGGGAGGAAGCTGGACAGACTCGGCAGACCCAAAACGTACTGTGAGGGTCTGTTGGGAACGTTTGGCCAAATCCCCTGTCAGAGAGATCTTCAACTTCCACCTCCGGCAGAGCTTTGACCAGACATGGAGTAGTCTGGAGATATTGAGTCCGAGTGGACCATGTTCTCCACCTCCATTGTCAACACTAAGGTCTCCGGTGCCAGTCAAGGCGGCAATCCCCGAACCCGGTGGTGGACACCGAAAGTAAGGGATGCCGTCAAGTTGAAGAAGGAGTCCTATCAGCCTGGGAGGAGTTTGGTGAGGCCATGGAGAAGGACTATCGGTCGGCCTCGAAGAGATTCTGGCAAACCGTCCGGCGCCTCAGGAGGGGGAAGCAGTGCCCTACCAATGCTGTTGACCTCGACTGGGGATGTCATCAGACGGTGGAAGGAATACTTTGAGGATCTCCTCAATTCCGCCATCACGTCTTCCATTGAGGAAGCAGAGGCTGAGGGCTCGGAGGTGGACTCGTCCATCACCCGGGCTGAAGTCACCGAGGTAGTCAAGAAACTCCTCGGTAGCAAGGCACCGGGGGTGGATGAGATCCGCCCCGAGAACCTCAAGTCTCTGGGTGTTGTGGGGCTGTCTTGGCTGACACGCCTCTGCAGCATCGCGTGGCGGTCGGGAACAGTACCTTTGGACTGGGTGGTGGTCCCTCTTTTTAAGAAGGGGGACCGGAGGGTGTGCTCCAACTATAGGGGGATCACACTTCTCAGCCTCCCCGGGAAAGTCTATGCCAGGGTACTGGAGAGGAGAATACGGCCGATAGTAGAACCTCGGATTCAGGAGGAACAGTGCGGTTTTCGTCCCGGTCGTGGAACACTGGACCAGCTCTATACCCTCTCCAGGGTGTTGGAGGGTTCATGGGAGTTTGCCAAACCAATCCACATGTGCTTTGTGGATTTGGAGAAGGCATTCAACTGTGTCCCTCGCATCTTGTGGAGAGTGCTCTGTGAGTATGGGGTCTGGGGCCCTTTGCTAAGGGCTATCCGGTTCCTGTACGACCGGAGCAGGAGCTTGGCTCGCATTTCCGGCAGTAAGTCAGACTTATTCCCGGTGCATGTTGGACTCCGGCAGGGCTGCCCTTTGTCGCCGGTTCTGTTCATAATTTTTATGGACAGAATTTCTAGGTGCAGCCAGGGGCCGGAGGGTGTCAGGTTTGGGGACCACACGATTTCATCTCTGCTCTTTGCAGATGATGTTGTCGTGCTGAGAGTTTCTGCCTCAAGTGGAGGAGTTCAAGTATCTTGGGGTCTTGTTTACAAGTGAGGGAAGGATGGAACGGGAGATTGACAGACGGATCGGTGCAGCTTCTGCAGTAATGCGGTCGTGTACCGGTCTGTCGTGGTGTGGCGAAGCTCTCGATTTACCGTTCAATCTACGTTCCTACTCTCACCTATGGTCATGAGCTGTGGGTCATGACCGAAAGGACGAGATCCCAGATACAGGCGGCCAAAATGAGCTTTCTCCGCAGGGTGGCTGGGTGATCCCTTAGAGATAGGGTGAGAAGCTGAGTCACTCGGGAGGAGCTCAGAGTAGAGCTGCTGCTCCTCCACATCGAGAGGGGTCAGCTGAGGTGGCTCGGGCATCTTTTCCGGATGCCTCCTGGACGCCTTCCCGGGAAGGCCCTGGGAAAGACCTAGGACACGCTGGGAACACGGCTGGCCTGGGAACACCTCGGTGTCCCCCCGGAAGAGCTGGAGGAAGTGTCTAGGGAGAGGGAAGTCTGGGCATCCCTGCACCCAGCCCCGGCGACCCGGCCCCAGATAAGCGGAAGAAGATGGATGGATGGATTTTATTTATCAACTCATCAAGAAATCATCCAATGCAGAATCTTGCTCTTTGAAAAAACTTTAATTGATAAATCCTTAAAATCTTTAGGGGGTTGAATATTTCTGATTGCAACTGTATATCTGAAAAAAATTGCAGTGTTACGCCCTTATTAGGAAGCAACAATAAAGGAGGAGGAAACGTTTACGGCGGTTACAATACTCTTTTTATTTACACATTCTTTATAACAAAGACTGTCTCTCAAGTTCTCGCTATACGCCACAACGCTGATCAACATCTCGGTCCTGGCCAAGGATCGATGTGACAGAATGGAACGCTCACTAAGGACGCCAAACAGGAAGCTTTTATTGACAGGCACACCTGTGCACCGGTGCACCCAATCCACCTAATTACCTCATTTCCGCAGCGCACCTGTAGGAGGAGCAAAACACACCCAGACACGGCAAAGACGACAATACAAAGTATACAGCCGTGACACTTGTTGAGTAAAATGAACATTTTTGATTATATGGTTTCCATTGCAGGTTTGGTCTTAAATATCATATAAGGTGGTATTAAAAAGGTCTTAAAAAGTCTTACATTTAACTTGTTTATATCTCTAGTAGGGCTGGGCGATTTAAATCGTGATATTGTTATGCGCATCTCGTCAGTAAAGCCGGTTCCTTGATTAGTAGTAAATCGCCATCACCTGCTTTCAGATGGAGCGGCATTTACTACAAAGAGCCGTAGTTAACTGACAAGCTGAGCCATATCGATTTTAATGCGATATGGCTCAGCTTGTCAGTTAACTACGGCTCTTTGTAGTAAATGCCGCTCCATCTGAAAGCAGGTGATGGCGATTTACTACTAATCAAGGAACCGGCTTTACTGACGAGATGCGCATAACAATCTCACGATTTAAATCGCCCAGCCCTAATCTCTAGACACCCAGATAACAGTACATTTGCTAAAATCTAACACTTTAGTCAACCCATCATTTATATCATTATTAATATAACCGGACAAAACTTCACTACTCTAAGTTAGCAGTGTAAAACTGAGTATTGTTGTCATAACAGTGAATGACAATGTCCCTTAGGGGAAGCATAAACAATGAGAAAAGCAGAGGACCTAATACTGAGCCTTGTGGCACACTATACTTGTGTTTGCATAATTATATATTTAATATATTTAAATTTAATAACATAATTATCAATATCAGAGAACGTTGTGGTCTCTGTTGTCAAAAGATCTAATTAACTTTAGTATCTTTAGTTTATGTGCTACAATGGGGCTTAAATTCTGACTGAAATATTGTTTTTCTGCAAAACTGAGCATAGTTGAGAGGACAATATTTTATTCTAACATTTTGGGATTGATCTATAATAAACCAATTATTCTGGGTGAAGTGATGAGGGGTTTGATAATTTCCAGCTTTCATGGACTAAAGCTTTTTTTATGTTCTAATGAAAGTGAACAGTTAATATTGAGAAGAGATTGTGAGA
This sequence comes from Abramis brama, assembly GCF_963993115.1. Lineage (NCBI taxonomy): Eukaryota > Metazoa > Chordata > Actinopteri > Cypriniformes > Leuciscidae > Abramis > Abramis brama. The sequence goes on from NC_139966.1 coordinate 11,169,714, forward strand.
TTACTCTTTCAATAGCTTAGTGTATATCGGATCTAACAAGGTTTTTATCTTGGTTCTTTATTGTGGTTTTGATTTCTGTTGCTTTGTGCCATTAAACGGGAGTTAAATTATTTTTATTTTTTTTTCATTTTAGACAAGATGGTGCTCAAAGAGGAGAGTCTTGGTGCTCAAGATGGTGCTCAAGATGGTGCTCCTACTGGAGGGAAGCCTTACCATTGCAATCAGTGCGGAAAGAGTTTTAAACATAAAAAAAATCTTGTTTGCCACATGAGAATCCACACTGGAGAAAACCTGTTCACATGTGATCAGTGTGGAAAGAGCTTCACAATAGAGCTAAACCTTAGGTGTCACATGAACAGTCACACTGGAGAGAAACCGTTCACATGTCATCAGTGTGGAAAGAGTTTCGCTCATATCAGTAACCTCTGCGTTCACATGAGAGTTCACACTGGAGTGAAGCCTTACACCTGCAAACCGTGTGGGAAGAGCTTCACACAAAAAGGAAATCTTGAGACTCACATGAAAATTCACACAGGAGAAAAGACATTCATCTGCCAACTGTGTGGAAAGAGTTTCACAACAGAACAAAACTTTAGGTATCACATGAGAATCCACACTGGAGAAAAGCCTTTCATCTGCCAACAGTGTCGAAAGAGCTTCACAACAAAACAAAACCTTAGATGTCACATGAACAGTCACACTGGAGAGAAACCATTCACATGTCATCAGTGTGGAAAGAGTTTCACGTATAACACAAGCCTCTGCGTCCACATGAGACTTCACACTGGAGAGAAGCCTTCTCTCCAGTGTGGCAAAAAAAATAGGCAAAAAAAATAAATTTTTCATCCGGTGGTCAGTTTTGAGATTTTGGGCTAGTTTACTCCTTCAATATGTGTTCTTTCAAACTGCTATAAAGAAAACGTTGGGGGTCACGTGATGCTAAGGAGTTGAAAGGACGTGAAAGACCGAGCTCCCAAATGATAGTCTCTATTTAATCTGAAAACAACGCTGAATAAGCTTATATTCGACGACTTCGAGCACGTATAATTCACCTTTAAATTCTGCAATGGATCGTCGTTCCAAGCTAAAGAAAGATCCTCAGAAAACCTACGAACTTGTCGAAGGTGAAACAACAAAAGATGGCGCCGGATCGAAGAACTCAAACGAAACTGAAAGTGAAGGGAATCGGGAAGGCGACATGCTTGCGGTTCTTCTTAAAGAAATTCAGGAAGGCAACAACATCCTCTCGCAAAAGATAGACTCTAAAACAGCGGATTTGCAAACGTCTATAGAAAACTTGCATTCGACAGTGAGCAGCCTTCTTGGAAGAGTAATGGAGGCCGAACAACGCATTGGTGACACCGAGGACGAAGTACGTCGGATTGACGGCTTTATGAAAGTGATCAGGCAAGAGAATGAGACACTAAAAGGTAAAGTGGAATACCTTGAAAACTACAGCAGACGCAGTAACATACGTATAGTTGGTATGAAGGAAGGCAGCGAAGGAAGCGACCCCGTTAAATTCTTCAGCGAGTGGCTGCCTAAAGTTTTAGGCCCGCAACACTTCTCTGGACAACTGGATATAGAGCGGGCTCATCGTATTTTGAACCCCGTGCCGAATCCTGATAAGCCTCCTAGACCCATTTTGGTCCGATTACTCCGCTATCAAGATTGGGAAAAAATCCTGCGACTCGCCAAACAGAAGGGAGAACTAACCATGGACGGAAAAAGAATTAGTATCTTTCCCGACATGAGTCCGGATCTTGCTAAGAGGCGCAAACAGATGATCCCAGCTCTGAAAGCATTTAGGGAACGGAAGGTCTCTTGCTACCTGGTCCATCCCGCTCGCATTAAGATCCTAATAGAAGACGGGAAATTCCGGTTCTTTGAGACACCCGGCGAGGCGTTCAAATATCTGGAGGGCCAGGACAAAACCTGAACGAACTATTCGGTCTGTTGTGTTCCCAAGGACTACTGCTATTCCATTTTAAAATAACAGTACTTATTCCACTGAAGGTACGCGACTACTTGCCCTTTGCTTTATGTATATATTTTGTTAATTAGTAAGGAAACTGAAAATTACCTTAGTCAATATGGAAACTAGCCTAACTTTTTTAACTCCGTGTTGTACTTAGAGTTAGGGAGCTCGGCTGGCAGCAGGTTTTGATCGTTCAGGATGATAAAGGAGCGAACGTGTTTTTCCGTAGAATTTGTTTACTTGTTTGCCGGCGTTTTTCTAAGCCGACAACTGAGCAGAGCAAAGTTTAAGTGTTCTTACATGTGTTTTTCCTTTCTTTTCTTTTCCTTTCTTTTTTTTTCTTTTTTTCTTTTCCTTTTTCTCGGGGAGATACAGGGTTCTCTATGTTTTTCTTTTTTCCAAATATCAGCAAAAAAGGATTGTTAACACTTTAGCAGCCACATGAATAGCCCATTAAAGTTTGTAACGTTTAATGTAAATGGCTTGCATAGCCCAATAAAAAGGAAGAGGGTATATACATATCTTAAAAAACAGAACGCAGATATAGTGTTTTACAAGAATCACACTTAACAGCTCATGAACATCAGAAACTCAAGAGAGAGTGGGTTGGACAGGTTTTTGCATCCTCATTTAATTCAAAATCAAGGGGAACTGCAATATTAATTAATAAAAATGTTCTGTTTAGATTGTTAAAGACAGTCAGTGACCCATTGGGAAGATATATATTAGTACAAGGTTTTATATATTCAGAAACGTGGACTTTTTTAAATATATACGCGCCAAATTATGATGACCATTTGTTTATGCAAACTATTTTTCTTATGATTGCCCAGACACCAGGTTGGATTTTGGTAGGTGGGGATTTTAATTTCTGTATGGATTCGGTCCTGGATAGATCTTCACTTAGACCACAACCCCCAACTAAAGCATCTAAACTTTCTAAGACTTATATGAAAGATTTAAAATGAGTCGATATATGGAGGCAGGTCCATCCTAGTGATAGGGACTACTCTTTTTACTCCCACCCCCATAATACACATACAAGAATAGATTATTTTTTGTTACCTATCCAACTTGCACATCGGGTACTAACAATTGACTACCTTCCCCGCTTACTAAGTGATCACTCCCCATTGGTTATGTCCATATCCATGCCTGACAAAATAAGAGGTACTTATAGGTGGAGATTCAAACCCACACTCCTTAACCAAGATGATTTTGTTACTTTTATCAGAGAACAAATTAATATTTTTACCCTTACAAATAAACCCTCTTGTACAAATAAATTTATTCTGTGGGAAACATTGAAGGCCTACATTAGAGGACAATGTATTACATATACCAAAGGGTTAGCAAAGCAAAAGAATAGTAAACTGGAAGAGAATGAGACACTAAAAGAGTTAAGGGGAAGGGTAAATTGACAGAGGAGAGAGATAGAGTTGTGGTGTGAGGAGAATCGGTGGAGAATTGGGCAGGTGTCTTGGTGAGTGACCACAGGCTATAGCTAATTGTGGCTAACGTTGTCTCCATGTTTATCACATTGCATCTTTAATAAATCATATTTTGCAATATTGCTGTCGACTTTGTTGTTTTTCAAGCATCCATGTAGATTGTCACCATATGCAACATGTGTCTTAAAATGTTAAGTTTAGATCCCAGATTCTAATGAATGCTGTAGGCTATAACGTTAGCTTACATCTGTGACGGTCAGCTAGTCTGGACAGGGATGGAAAAGCTGTGCATTTCTGCACAAAATAGTTTATCGTGAAATTTTGTAGAAATTGCTAGCTGATTTTTTTAATCAGTAGCTGCTTTCAGACCTAGGTGTCCGCATGTTCTGCTTCTGCAGATGTCAAGCGTTTGGGCCGTATATCTGAACAACATAACCGGCCAGCTGGAATTCCGAACTTAGCCGGCTGTTATACTACTCCCCTCCTAGTATTTCCGACGGACATTATGTAAATGAGCTTGCATGTACTGCGGAGTACGTGTATGAAAGCAGTTAGTGTTCCGGTTAGGACGGGAATATGCTGTTCATGTAAATATAGTCATTGTTACAAGGATATTTTATTGTCACGTGGAGGGATACTGGGTGTAAGGCATGCAGATAAATGCATCTAATTGACAGCCTATACTGTGCATAAATGTGTGTGTGTGTGTGTGTGTGTGTGTGTGTGTGTGTGTGTGGGGGGGGGGGGGGTCGTCTTTTTACAGTGCATATTTACATAAGCTTTAGGAAGTAAGTAGGTAGTCTACATGTCGTTTCTTACAAGGTCTTACACCAACCACTAGAGCTACAAGGAGGGAAGGAGAGTGAGTTTATCTTAGCACATTTTGTTTAACAGGTGCTTGTGTGGTAGATGTGAGGCTATGCCATCAGCAGTGGAGAGTGTGTGCTGTAGGGAGGTCGATGCCTATTGGACCCTTGTCCAAACCCTAGATCCCCCAGAAGACATTGCCTGCCTCACACTCCATCCAGGGTTTGAAGCATCCTGTCTGAATCCTTTTGTGCTGCAGATAGCATACATGAACTTCAGACAGGAGCATGGCCCTCTCCAAGCCAGCAGACCAGAGTATGTTTTGAGCAAAAATTATTTCACACTGCAATTTAAAGAACCAGCTTTTCTACACCAAAATAGTAAATCCTGTTAAGCAGGTTTTTAAACTCAGTGGTTTCCATATACTTACTATAAAAACAATTTTGGTGTTGTGTAGTACAGTAGAATATCAGCCAACAGGACATGCAATATTTACCATTGGAATTGTTTATTATGAAAACATGATATGATCAAAATGTAATTATGTCCCAATCTCCACCACAGGCAGTTCCGATACACAGCATACAGGCAGGTTGTCCGCTGGGCATACGGAATACTAGGCAGGGACATTAGGAAAGCCATTCCTTCGTGTGTTGTGTCAGCAATAAGGAGGCAGTTTGCAGAGGAGGGACAAACATACAAAGGTTTCCAGTGGCCCCACTTGGAAGATGATTAATAAATCCATAGTGAAACAAACTCAACTGGTAAAATTGATCTTTTATTAGATGTTAAAGCGTGAGTGTTGTGCGAGATGGAGGCTGACTGCCTCATCCTTGGCAACCTTCTGGAGGGAAGTGGTGAGGGGGGGCGTGGCAGCAGAGGACAAGACTGCTTTCTTGTAGGGCCTGTGGTGACTTTGAGTATTCCTCTTCCAGAGAGACCATAAGATTTGTTGCGTATCCTTGAGGAGAGAAATGTTTAGAACACATTTAGAAACATGGTTGACCCACATAAAAAAGATATTGAAAAACTAAGTGAATCTACTAACCGTAAGATGGTTTCTCCTTGATGGGGTGGACTACCCAGCCACCTTTCCGAAACCGTGGGTAGCGAACGGCGTAGCGTGCCTCACCCTCACTGGTTCGAGCTACATCTCTGTTGCCATTACTATTAATGTAGGGCCACCAAGAGAAGTCTGTAGGAGATAAGTAGATAGAACATTAGGTCTCCAAAGCTAACCCAATGCAGTGAAATGCAACAGAAATACATGACATTATTGTTTTCAGTTCAAATGGGTCTAAGACAATGACTCATCTTTGCAATTTTTTTTTTTTGCAAATAATATGTAATGCAGTTATCAGTCAATAACATTTTGGTCTGCTATACAAGCAAGGATGGATTACTGACCGGGCCTATGGGGCCAGTGCCCAGGGGCCCTTGACTACCAGGAGCCCGGGGGGGGCCGGGCTTTAAGCTTTTCCGCAATCCAGTTTGATACAGAAAACTCATCAACAATGAAAACAAATGTTTATATATGCTTGAATATGTGTCCCATAGCCTCAGGGGTGCCGCTAGAAATGTTACACCCTATGAAAGAATATCAGGTTGGGCCCCTATACCGCACCCATTACATTAATAAAATCGATCTCTGGGGGCCCTAAAAGTATGGGCCCTTAGAACCATCCTAACTTTCTTCCCCTTAGTGGCACCCCTGCTATGCAAGGCCTCTTAAACAAGGCTCTAGTCGAGGGCTCACTGGCATTCCAGTTACTACTGGGCCCTGTGGAAATATAAGCTGCCAAATCTCTTATAGAACCATTGTCTGTTCAATCCTGTTTCAAATTATATTTAATTTAACCACTCTTTAAGCTTCTTTCTTTGTGTGAATAAGAAAAAGTACTATTTGTCAGAATCAGAAAGAGATGTATTGCCATTTTTTGCAGACACAAGGAATTTGAACTGGGTTTCCTAAAACTTTCTTAACGACATTGATCTTAAGTTATACCTTAAACTTTAAATAAATTAAGTTCAATAAATAAGGTAGCCTGTATTAGCTTAAGCTTTAAGGCTTAAAGCCTTAAATACGCTCTGTCTCTATGGAGTGTGTTGTGTGTTTGTGTTGATTTGGGTCTGGATTTCCAGGCTAGGTTAAGTATGCCTTCTGTAAGACAGGCCTACTGTAGGCAGCCTATAAGGTTGTGGTCTGGAGGACCACTCCAACATTATCACTGCCCAGTGGCTGTGCATAATGCTTCTTTAGCCTACATCGCAGTCTATCTGAATTTAATTCTGAAGTTATAATAAACCCAGTGTTTATATTTTTATAAAAGCCTTTATAAAATATCCAAGGTTTGGTTTGCAATTTGTATTATTTTACATGTAGCCTAGCCAATAGTAAAATTATTTTATTTACAAATGTCATGTTTGAGTTTTTTTTTTTTTTATTCGTTAGACTATTTAAATTAATCTAGCCTAGCCTATATATTCATAAATAAGTTCAGTTATATTGTCACTTCGCTTTGGTTTATTCTTGGTTTTGTGACAGAGCCTTGACGCATTTTCTTGTCTTTGTGTGAGCGCGCGGTTTCTTAGCACAAGTGTGCCTTGTTTCATGTTCGGACACTCAGTTTGGTTTCAGTTCTGCGTCAGGATTCAGACATTCAAGCTCTGTGTGTTTGTCTTCTGTTTGTGTGAGCACACATAATGAGCTTACACTCGTTCTTGTGCGCTCTGTCGTCTTGTCTGAGTGTGCGGTTTCGAGTTGCTCGGATCGTGCGCTCTTCTGTTCGCGTACGTGTTGTCGTGTTCTGTGTAGCACGCGGTTTGTGTTTACATCGGCTGCGTGCTGATCGTGTCATGTTTTGTCTTGTGCTAATTGCACGCAGCTTATATTTTTTATTGGCTGCGTGCTTTCATGTTGTCATTTCCCTCTCTGAGTTTCTCTGTCAAGCCAACTCAAGTCCCCCATTTTTACAGAGCAAAATGAATAGCCTGTAAACGATTAACTTGCAATCGTAACTTATGAAATAGGCTATTACAAAGAAACAATAAAAAAAGATGTGTTTGACAAAATTAGAAAAGTAAGGATGAATGATGTTTGACAGGGAATGCAACACTGAGCGCAACTGGAACAGATCCGGTGTGTTTGACCCATAGACTGTAAAAAATAGGTTTGACCATAAGTCTTATGACCAAAATACATTATCTACATAAATACATAATCTGTCTGAAAGACAGAACTACCAACATCACAATTCATACTTTTCCCAATATGCCAGACATCAAAGAAATGCCTTGTTCCTTCTGAACACATTTTCTCACGTACCCACTTGGCCACCTAAAACAAAGAAGACACAAATTGATTTTATAGAATTTAGAACTTATTTTGAGTGATACTGTGCATGTCAATGCTGTTCAGCTTTAGATCTCTCCTAGCATCATTACCTGCCGATTTCTGTCTGTTATCAAAGCAGACACTTGCATGTCTTGGTCCATCAGGAACTGCATACTCCGCTTTAGACCCTCTAGCTCACACCAAGAGCTGCTTGGGACTTCTGAGCTCTGTAAAACCAACGGATTATTACTGAACAGTAACAGTAATATCAGTAACTAAATCAGACGCAAGATTTTTATGTGACATCAACTTACTTGGACAAGTTGAACATCCAAAACTTTGTTAATTCGATCCTCAATCAAGGAGTAGCTACCATATTTGGCACAGTGTCCAGGAGAATCTGATCTAAGAACGTCAAAAACAGTTACATTTAGAGGTTAATGCAAAAACACACTGACCTGTTCTACATCATTGACATGAGCTGGACCATTCTACCTGCAGTCACCAGACAGGATCAATCCACCCCCAGTCTCCTTCAACTCCCTGATGATCCCCCTCTGCTCATTCCTCCAGGCCTGCACAACGGTAGGGATAGTGTAATAGCGCTGATGGCGGAAAAAAGTGCCGGGACTTATGCACTGCAGTCCAAACAGCTTCAGCATCCTGATGGTCTGAGTAGCCATGCAACCTGAGAAGTGGATGGCACCGCTGAGTGAAAGGTTGCAGGCAGGCATGTTTCGATGCACCTTCTCTTGGTTTTGCCAGTAACGCTCATAACCACAAGTTCCGCAGGCCTGAAAGATGAGAGAAGATTCAAGACTCAAGTAGCTTTAAGATGAGGCAGTGAAATACCTGTATAGTTAAGACACAAATAATGAATATACATACTGTACATTCACAGACTATAATTCAGCTCCTCACAGACAGTTGACAAATAAGACATTACCTGCTTGACTTTTATGAAGGTTCCTTCTGGGTGCATTATGTGTCCCTGGGTTTCCCCACAGCATGCAGGGCAAACCGTGAACAAAGACAGCAACTGCCTCTGGCAAACAATGAACTTGTCAACAGCACTGAAAACAAGAAAAGGAAAAAACACATTAATTCTGACTATGACATTTTTTGATACACAATCAGACATTTTCCATTAATAAAAAGGTTTTTACTTTGGGTCACTGAGAGATTCCAGCTCTTCTGGTTCCTACTCAGAGGACTCGCTCAACATCTCCTCCCCGGGACTCCATGACATATCACCAGAATGGTTGATGATATCAGAAAATGACCATTCATCATCACTTTGTTCAGGACTGGCCAGTGGAGTTGATCTGCGATGCTCAAACCTTTCGGTTTGAGTCCCCACATCCACCATCTGAGACTTTACCTGAACAGCTTAGATGAAAGAGATTCATCTTAATAATTTTTCACCATTGTACATTCATTGGCAACAACACATGCACTAATCTAATGCATCCCAGTACAAAATATACTTTTCTAACATTATGAAGTTCATAATTTTTAATGTTTACTGTCTGAAAAGTGTAAATTACAAAATAGTAACAATGGAGATCATGAAAAATTTTGACATGTAATCCTTATTTGTGATTGTATATGGCATGTATGGTGAATGCTAGATATAAGCTAACTACCTAATGAACGATGTAAACATCTTATGTTGCACTGTGACCCACGATGGACCACTACTGGCTCAGGGTCCGTTGTAGAGATGTCTCCATCTCCATCATCTTCAGGATCTGAAGTGGCAGTTGCACCCGCCCCGTCTTTGCTGGCAGCACTCTCTCACAAAATCTGAAAACAAAATCACAACTTTAAACTTTAAAAAATGTAGTCCTTTCATGAAAATACCCCATTCATGCATTATTTAAAAGACTGCTAATCTTTTCAAAATCTTTTCAAAGTAGTCCCGAGCTGCATTCCCTCGCATGTGCCCTGTTGATACCAGCTTCACAGAGAGAGAGCCCCGGTCGCGCGCGCGTGCTCTCTCTCTTCGGATGCCAGGCGAAAGTGTAAAGCATTACTTGGATGCGTTTTGGAGACGGTGAAGTCTTGTTTACAGAGTGCGCGCGCGCGCGACAGCGGCTCTCTCTCTCTCTGCTCGAAACATGCACACTGTCACAAGCCAAGCGCAGCAGTTCATCTATTACTCACTGATCAAATAAAGCTTTGGCGGGACAAAAATTCACTTTGGCGGGCGCTAAACCAAGTTCAATGCAGGAAAATTTATGCGTGAATTTAACCGAGTAGTAGGCTAACGTTACATGAACCTGCATGCACTCGCACAAATGCGACCACATAAAATTTTAACTCCCACATTCTCAGAAAATGGTCGCAGTCTGGAACCCTGTCTTATTAGTTCAATAAAATAAGTGTCAGGAGGCTCATGTGCAGCCTCACGGGGTGTAACATGAGTAAGCTAACGTTAACAGCTAGGCGGGCTTTCGTGCCTTCATGGTGCTAACGTTAACTTCTCAAACTCAGTCATGCCAAGACTAATCCATTATAACATCAATAAAAATACATTTGCAGAAATTACATGCAGAGCTACATTTCGATGCAACAATTTGTATAAAGTATTATAAGACTTACTGTGCAAAGCTCCCGTTTTCTGCGCGCAGATTCTCTGCTAGTGCTAACGGACTCTTCACTCCCGCCAGATTTTGCTGGTGGACTTGCATGCACCGATGGGACAGCTCCATTTGCCAGCCTAACCCACTCTCTTCGTCGAAATCCCATGCGAAATTCCATAAGATCTCCTTGGTTGTAATTGTCCGGTGTGAAGTGTTTTTCACATACCACCGTGTGTCTTGTCACAGAGGAGGCAGCGAAATTGCTTCTCTTTGCCTGGACGAAACGTATCCAAGCACGGAAATCTTTGTGTTTCTTGTTTGGAAATCGGACCCGATGGCCAGACAAGTTGGAGTTGTTGCATCCAAAACAAACACAAGAATTCACCATTGTGACAACTCAAATGTACTATATAATAACGATAACGACAAGCTCTCTTTTCTATTACCACCTCTCAGACTACGTAAACCCACACTGAGAACCAGGTCCAGGGCAGCAGCGCCCCCGCCTTTGTTTGCCTGTCCTTACGTCATATGACGCGTTCTCTGGAAAAGAGCGGTTTTTTGAAGCCTAGCTTTGAATAGGTACACTTTTTTCTTAATTTCTGCCCGTGGGTCTTATAAAACATATGTATTCTTATTTATTTCTTTTTGAATTGACATTTTCATACAAGATTCTGTATAAATTAAGTTATAAAATTAAATTGAAAGATGGCCTTTAATAAGAAAAGGGAATATAATACCCTGAATACATATCAAGCAGAGAGGACCATAACAAGGTCACGGCAACGTTACTATGAACTTGGGGAGAAATCACATAAGGTGCTGGCATGGCAACTTAAAGCAGATGAAAACAAACAAATAATAAATTCGATAGACACTGGCAATAATATTACTTATAACCCTATAGAGATAAATAGCGCATTTAGAGAGTTTTATATAGAACTGTACTCTTCTCAAGTGAGGGACGATATGTCCGAAATGGAAAAATTTATCTCTACTGTTGACCTGCCATCCTTAACTGAAGAAAATAGTCATAGTTTGGATAGACCATTCTCCACTACAGAACTAAATGAAGCAATACAGTCATTACCATCTAATAAATCTCCAGGAGAGGATGGCTTCCCCCCTGAGTTTTATAAAACATTTAAAGATATGCTCACACCATATTTAATGGATGTTTTAGACCAAGCTAGGAATGACGGGTGCTTCCGGAGTCATTTTCTAATGCTATCATTTCAGTTATTTACAAAAAGGGGAAAGACCCATTACAGTGTGGTTCTTATAGACCAATATCTCTTCTTAATACGGATTACAAAATAGTAACTAAAATGATAACCAGGAGACTAGAAAATTATTTACCTTTGCTTGTGAAACCAGATCAAACAGGTTTTATACGTAATAGATTATCCTCAGATAACTTAAGACGATTCTTTAATATAATACACTTTGCTAATACCAATTGGACACCTGGAGTTGCCATCTCTCTTGATGCCGAAAAGGCATTTGACCGCGTTGAATGGTCATACTTATTTCGTGTGCTTGGAAAATTTGGATTTGGTGAAAAATTTATTGATTTGATTCAATCTCTCTATAAATCTCCCAGAGCTAAAATTATTACAAATGGAGTAATCTCTGCCCCATTTCCTCTGTCTAGAGGATGCAGGCAGGGCTGCCCACTTAGCCCAGCCCTCTTTGTATTAGCAATTGAACCACTGGCAGAAGCCATTAGAACTAGTTCTAATATTAAAGGATTTGATATTGGCTCTGAAATACAGAAAATATCACTCTTTGCTTATGATATTCTCTTATTTTTAACCAACCCGACAGATTCTCGTACACATCTGCAAAAACTTTTACATTCATACAGTCAGTTCTCTGGTTATAAGGTCAACTTTGATAAAAGTGAAATATTGCCTTTATCTACATTTGAATACGAAACCGTCAGTGACAAACTTCCCTTTAAATTTTCACCTGCTGGCATTAAATATCTTGGCATTTATGTAGATGGGGACTTGAAAAATCTTTATAAGCTTAACTTACTTAAAACCTTGGAGAAAGTGAGGGGTGATCTGGATCATTGGATGGACCTGCCTCTTACATTACTGGGGTGGATTAATGTCATTAAGATGAATATCTTGCCTAAATTCTTATATATATTTCAATCTCTCCCAATCCATATTCCACAAACTTTTTTTTCTTCCCTTAATAGTTTGATCAGACGTTTTATATGGCGTGGTAAAACACCCAGATTAAGTCTTGATAAATTGACTTTAGAGTATAATCAAGGGGGATTAAAATTACCAACCTTTAAAATGTACTGGTGGGCAGCACATTCAAGATATCTGGCCCAAATATTTGGAAGTGAGCCCACCCCCTCATGGCTTAAAATAGAATTATGTGAATTTGCTTTCGATGTGGTGTGGAGGAAGGAACTTTTTTGCATTCCACATGGACTTGCCCTATCATTCAGGGATTTTGGCAAAAAGTATGTCATTTTATTTCTGATATCCATGGAGTAGGTTTTCCACCAGACCCAGAAGTATGTTTATTGGGTAATTACACCAATTCCAATATTACACAAGATTATGCCATAAGACTCACAGAAATTCTGCTAATAATTGCTAAGAAGTGCATTGCAATTAAGTGGAAATCTGATACTGTTATTCCTATAAATTTATGGTTATCTGAGGTTAATAACTGTGTACCACTGGAAAAAATAACATACTGGTTAAGAAAAAAAAGTAAAGTATTTAATAAAATTTGGCAACCCTTTTTCCGCTATATGGAAGAAACTTCAATAGACCGGTTGGATTCTCTTCTCGAGTGAGGCTTTATACCATATATTTACGATATCCTGTATCATCCCATTGTACTGTATAGTGTGTATTTTTATTTTATTTATTTATTTATTTTTGACGTTTGGTTGTTTTGTTTGGACTAATCTCTGTCTTATTTTGTGCAATAAGCTGTGTGAGTTTTTTGTCTGTTTTCTTTTGTTTATGTAACAGTTCAAAAGCAAAAATAAAATATTCCAAAAAAAAAAAAACAAGTAATAAAAACTCGGTGAGTGTTTTAGCGCAATTTTCTGACCTCATGGGATCACAACACTAAGAGATAGTAAATCTTTTCCTGTTTTTTTTTTTTTTTTTTTTTTTTGTGCGTCCCCGAGATTAGATTGGTCTGGTTGAGGAGTAGATAGAAGTGCAGGATTGGTGCGCACAGACAGAACAGAAATCATGAGTTAACAATCGCAATTTTGTCCGGTGGAAAATTGCGCTAAAAAGAAAACGTTGAACATATACATTAAGATGTGTATTTTATGACATTTTGTTTACTTGCGGCAGTAAGTTTCTCTCGAATTTACCAGGAAGGTAGCATTCCAACGCGACACGCCGAGTTCCGCCTGTTTACTAAAGTCTGTCGAGAACAAACTTTAAGACTCACATGAGAATTCACACCGGAGAGAAGCCGTTTGCTTGTGATCAGTGTGAAAAAAGTTATAGATATAAATCACATCTTGATCTTGACATATAAAACAGTTCTCTCCTGAGTGATTCCTCATGTGAAGACTTTGGAAAGAGTTTCATATGTAGAACAAACTTTAAGAGTCACATGAGAGTTCACACTGGAGAAAAGCCTTTCACCTGTCCTCAGTGTGGAAAGAGCTTCACGATTAAAGGAAACCTAAAGATTCACATGAGAGTTCACACTGGAGAGAAGCCTTACTGTGCGTTCACACCGGACGCGAATAGCGCGTCAAATTCGCGCCTGCCGTGTCTAGTTATACGCTTGACCACTTTGTGTTAATAAAAACAAAAGTTTGAAGTGAAATTTACGCGCGTCAGACGCAAAAGTTTCGAAACACGTTGGCGGCCATCTTTTTTAGATGTTTATCGAGCATTAGCATTATTCGAGAGAGTCACCGCTCGTATATGCTCTGGAGAGCAGAAACAGCTGCGTAGGGGACATCGTCGCTGTACTCAGGTCCACCAGACCCTCCGGAGGGTTTCAGGAGTTTCACAATTTGCTCCAGGAGCTAGGTTTGGTGGACCTAACAGTAAGGACGCTGACGAGGACAGCGTAGGCCGGATAAGGCCTCAGCCTCGAGTGGTCGCTGCCTGACGAGCCCACGCTGTACAGCCCGGCGCGAGGTTCACCCTCGCCCGCACCCACCTAATCTGTCATTTATTTTTGTTTTGATAATAAATGGAGCCAGCCTCCAAAAGTGAAACCTGTCCTGTGATTTTTTTTTTATTATAGTTTTTATACACTAAATTGTGTTTGTTGTCTTTACATTAGATTAATAATGTTTCATATAATCTAGAATAGATATGGAATAAATAGCATTCAATACAAAATGAGTATCTCTCATATATTGAAATCGAGTTTTTATGTGAAAGATTTGCTTTGTTGTGCATTTCAGTAATATTACAAAATAATTTATTGAGGCCAAACATAAAATAACATTATAAACTGTCACTTAACCCTCAGGGGACCACTGTGTTTTTGGGGCCTTTGAGATGTTCTGACATGCCTTGACATTTGTGCTTTTTTCAGTTATTTATAAACATGTTAATGGCAAAGGTGTAAATTCACTCTATATAGCACAAACAGGGCTACCATAATATGCGAGCAACGTGTATGTAGATGTTTGTATTTTTAAGAGAATAATGTTTATGCGTGGTTATTGGAAAAAATTAAAATGAAAGTTGCTGAATTAAGACCACAAAACACATATTAAATATGTGTCCACAAGACTTTTGACTAATGGATGTTGTCCCTTTGTGTTCTAGCTTCAAAATTATGTGAAAATAGTTTTGCTTTATCGTTCACAAAAAAAATACATTGATTTAAATGGTGTAAAACAGGTTTTGCTTGGAAAGCCAATATGCAAGGGGGAGGAGTAGTTTACACCTTAGATTGCATAATCTCTGCATAATCTCCCCACCCACTCTGCATAATGACTCTGCCTAATGAGCCATTCAGGTGTGACACTGACTGAGCCACAATGCAAGGACAAAAGATGTATTTAGAAGAAGACTTATATTGACCATTTAAGATTTCGCTTACATTTCTCTTGTAAATATGTTTTGCTATTTTATTAAAAATGTTACAATTACAACAATAATTACAATTTCAACAATATTTCAAGTGTACTCTTTCTTTGTAAAAAAGAAAAAAGATTATAGGCCTACATTTTATCATATGTATTCATTAGTTTGAATATAGCCAACATTGGAACATCTAACATCTTAGTCTATGAATTTATTTTTGACAAAAATAGTATTTTTTTTTTGCAGTTTAATACGTTGCTTATACAAATACATTTTTTTCAACATATTCCAGTGGATTTTTACTCATCTCAGTAGGCTATAGCAAAGCAGTTTATTATTTCACACACAGACGCGCGATTCATATTTAGGCTAAACAGTCTTTACAAATATGTACCCTTCATTCATCTCACAGAAAGGCGAGTCATATTATAGAAATGCGATTCATCTTTTTGCGGTTTGCATAGGCCTACACTAACGTTATTCCATAACGTTATTCCACACGTGAGAAAAGAAAACAGCCTACCTCACTCCTCAGCGGGATCTGCTCCTCAAATCAGGAGATATTGCTCCTCATATCAGCACTGTTCTAAGGAATCTTTTCTCAATAAGGTAGGCTATATTATGCCTCACTCGATCGCGACGCGCTTTGTTTACAGCTGATGGGCGTTTCACAGATCTTCAATAGTTCTCAGAATTTCCGTTTGAATAGCACGCGCTCTCCGGGGAGTGGTCACATTACTGTGAATGAGCTCGTAATGAGCTCGACTGGAGTCGCTCTCTTTTTATACAGATTACAGAAGCTGAGAATATTTGTTTTTTATATAAGTTACTTCATTTAACAGATGCGATCTCAAGCTTTATGCCCGTGGGTCTGTTTGCCTGTTTGACTGAATTTTCGCGGAGTTATAGATCATTTTCGAACGCGTTTCAAATGGGAGTTCACGGACAGAGAGAAGGCAGAAATCGCATCATGTTAATTTTTCTTTATTTGTCAAAAAGCAAAACACTTTATTTTTATTGTGAGTATACAGAAAAAAAATAGAAACTGAACAGGATCGATTGATGTATTACACGAAAATGAAAGATCAAAATTAACAGAGCATTTGGTGTTTATTTTCATTGCTAAAAAAAAAAAACGAGCAAAACGCGCGGGCGCATTTGTGGTCCCCTGAGGGTTAACCACGTGACAGCAGCAAGCAGGCTCCTGATTGGTTAATGCGGTGCGAATTGACGCAGAAGTTCAGATTTTTCAACTCGGGCGGCAGACGCGAATTCGCGTCAAACGCGTGAATGCACAAAAAGCACTACATAAAATAATTTGCGTGTAACGCGGCAGACGCTTGACGCGCGAATGAGGCGTATTCGCGTCTGCCGCGCTCTACACCTCATTCGCGCCACAGGAATTTTTTACGCGCGTAACGCGCCTTTGCATTGACTTAACATTGAAATCACTCGCACCTGACGCGCTATTCGCGTCTGGTGTGAACACACCATTACAAGTGTCTTCAGTGTGAGAAGAGTTTCTCATTTCACTCAAACCTGACACAGCATTTGCAAACTCATTCTGGAAAGAATTTTTTTCTCAGTGTGACGAGAAGTTGAAAAGGAGAAATTTTAGCAATCATCTGCACATTCCCTCTGGAGAAATACAATTAAATTGTGATCAGTGTAATAAAATCATCACACTTAGAAATACAAATGAAAAAAGTCATGTAAATATGAGACCTTCTGTGTTCTTTGTATCAGAGTACTCTTTAAAAAACAAGTTTATTCAAGTGTGCTATTAGTATACTAATTTTAAATCCCAAATAAGTATGTATGCTTTAATTAATAAGTCTCACTGGGCCCACCCAGCTCAAGTTCAATCCTGCTGAAGATATCAGTTTGAGTGTGAAGAATATCAAATTTTAAGAATCTATTTCAAATATGCTTCCGTACATAACATCACAGTAAAGAATATTGTATTTAGCTTTTAAGGTTAAGATAATGATTCTGCTCAGCAAAGTTGACATTCCTGTTTTCTCCTTATTGTTAAATGTCTCCTGGTTTCTGCTTTGAAGAAGGAAAAACTTGATAGGCCTTTCCCCATTTAGTCCATCCTTACCTCACTGGTCCATAGGTGTCAAATCAATTAAGAAATAGGGAAAGAATGAAACAACAACAGCAGACTCTGAAAACGCTACAACCCTAGTGTTTAAACAAATACTGCTACAACCCTAGTGTTTGGACAAATACTGCTCTGTCGTCTTTTGTTTTCTTTCTTCCTCTGTGCAGATACCACTTGATGGCTCTCCTGAGACCCATATGCAAAGGCTTCCTCACCTGCATATGAAGCCACAACCTCAAGAAATC
Organism: Abramis brama; assembly: GCF_963993115.1. Lineage (NCBI taxonomy): Eukaryota > Metazoa > Chordata > Actinopteri > Cypriniformes > Leuciscidae > Abramis > Abramis brama. The sequence continues at coordinate 11,187,275 of NC_139966.1, forward strand.
AACTAGACCCACTGCCGAGCCAACCAACACAGAAGAAAAATACACAACGCAGAGACTCGCATACGAAACCTTCAGTCATCCATTGACATGATCAAGACTACAAGCCTGCAACATTACCTGAGTGCTGCACCGGGTTAATGTCGGGTTAACCAACAAGAAATCTTGATCTTTCAACAAAATTACAATTACAGAAAATCAACACAGAACATATGCTATGTGCCTGTAACTATCACACGTTACAAGAATGAACTTTTAAGTGTCTAAATTTGTATTTTGTGAGAGTTTTAAGAACTCTCAAACGGGGGACTGAAGAATATCAAATTTTAAGAATCTATTTCAAATATGCTTCTGTACATAACATCACAGTAAAGAATATTGTATTTAGCTTTTAAGGTTAAGATAATGATTCTGCTCAGCAAAGTTGACATTCCTGTTTTCTCCTTATTGTTAAATGTCTCCTGGTTTCTGCTTTGAAGAAGGAAAAAGTTCCCTACAATTTTGGTGCCGTGACCCGGATGGAGAAAAAGGAAACTCAACAAAGAACTTCAAGCTCAAAGATCTGAATCTCGAAACTTCAAGCTCAACAAAGAATGAACTTTTCCAGACTGAATCTTGAAACTTCAAGCACAAAGAATCTCAAGGACCAGATGGAATCTTTCTCTACAAATGATTCCATTCAAAGAACCGTTGCAAACCAGTACAAGTTTGATATCCTCTGCGCCGTCAGAGTAGAGTTAACAGACAGCTGCAGGGTTTGTTAACTAAGTTGTAATAGTCACCTATTTCTGCCTTTATGTACAGCTTTTTGAGGTGATGATAAACATGCTTTGTTGTATTGTTTTTTCTCTTCACATTAAAAAATGCAAACTGTTGTATCAGATGCCTGTGGTGTAATCACGGACTATTATATGGATTTTTATTTGTTTTTGTTTTGTCCTCTCGTCATTGTTATGTCACGCAATATGGTTTTAAGGAAAAGGGGAAGTGACGTCGGGAGAGGACTCCGGAGTTCAAACGGGGAAGCGGTCTGTGTTTAGCGGGCTCTGTGTAATAGTTGCATGAAGAATTCATCAAAGGGACTAATACCCTATTGTTTTGTCGATTACATGACAATTGTTTTCTGGACTACCACAGCTTCCCATCGGCTAAACAGACTGTGGCGAGATTGCGTAAGTCCACAGGGAATATATTGACTGTGGCTTCTCGCCACGCTTCGCCTTATATTTTTGTTTTGTGTCTTTTTCTTCTCGCGGAGGACATTGTAGTTCCATACGGACAATTGGTGTCACTTGAATGAACATTCGGTCTGTTGGCCAGGACATTGGGACATTGGGGTTCTGAGGGTTAAATGTGTGTGGATAATTTTAGAATGTTTGTTTGCTGTGTCGGAGTGCGGCCGTGCCTCCAGCTGTGAAATAAGCACATGTTGCTGCCCGTCTGGGTATTATAATGTGATATATCTCTCAATACACTGGGTTGAACTTGTGTTTCATTGTTTTTTCGTTAATATATAATTAATTCAAGTCTACATATATGTAGATCTTATTCTATATATTATTCTATATATTAGTGTTTATTTAACGAAAGTAAGCTGTTACTGGCTTTATTTATATCAGTAGGTATCAGATCCGCCCGTTTCCTTATGTTTTGCGTGCAGTACTTTTCTCTTGCTTTGATAGTGTAAGGGAAATTGTTACAAAGTTATCCTCTAAAGTTGTCTTTTAGAGATGAAGTTTATCCTCTGTTTTAAGGCAGGGAAGATTAACATTACATGTTAATATTGTTTATCCTCTGCTTTGCCAGGGAAGTGTTTCATCCTCTTGCTAGAGAAGGTTTTATCCTTTATAAAGTTAGGGAAGATTAGCATAAAGTGCTAATATGTTGTATCCTTTGCTTTAGGCAGAGAAGAATTAGCTTTACGTGCTAGATATTTCTGTTGATCCTCTGTTCTTGTCAGCAGGGAAGTTAAGTGTGAAGTGTTGGTAATTTGGAAAGTTAACAATAGTTAAGCAAAGTTTACAAGTGTACCCTCTGTTAAAGAGAGAAGTTTTAGTGTTTTGTGATTGTGAAGAAACAAAGGAAGTCACAAAATTGTTAGAAGGAAAGCTAGGCTGATTCCCACAACAGAGAAAGGTGGATTAGCTAGCCCGTTATGGACAGACAATGAGTTTAAGACTTTGTTAAGAGAGCACATGGACTCAATCGTGACTGAGGAAGTTCTGAGGAAATTCTTTGAATTTGACAAAGAAATTTGGCATTGATGCAGACAAAGTATGGTCTATTGAAGATTGTAAAAAGGTGCTTGGAGCAAGCATTTGCAAAAACAATGTGAAAGGCATTATTTGTTGTCACAGAGAATTTGTTTTAGCAAAAGCTACAGAACAGTCTAAGCAAAGTTGCTCAGAGCTAGAGAAACAGATCAAAGAGCTCCGTGCAAGATTATCTTCTGTGACTAAGAAAGTAAACCGCAACAAAGATGCAGAAAAAACTGATGTGGAAGAAGTTAGTCAGCCTGATAACAATTATTCTGACTTAAAAGCTTTCTTTGAAAGAGATGTAGCCATCCAATCAGTAACTGATGAGCCTGTAGATTCAGTGCAGGTTTGTGGGGCTAGGAGAAGATCTCAGGGAACTGAAAGTGTTACTCCCAACTCTTCTGTTGTCCAAATACAAACTGTTGCCAAAACATCTTTAGGTCCTAAAGACATAGAGAGACTTGCTGAAAGTTTGCCATCAGTGCAAAGAAATTTTTCTGAGTTTAAGAGAGAGTTGTCCAAAAAGATGCGGCTCTATGAATTGTCTCTAGCTGAAATCACCCAGCTAATATCACAGATTTTGACTGAGTCAGAATTCAATGATTTTGAAAGTGCTGTAAACAATTCTGAGTTTCAAAATGCCAGAAAAGATGAATTGAGAGAGCGAGTTCTGAGAGTGCTAACGAACATTGTTGGACCAAAAGTTGACTGGTCAAATATCATTAGATGTGTACAGAAGAAGGGTGAAACCGTGTGTGAATACACAGAAAGATTTTGCCAGATCGCTGCAGCCTACAGCGGGATTGCTGACACTTCAGAGAAGGTGCTAGATCATAATGGTCCTCTAGTTCGCGCATGGTCCGATGGTCTTTTGTCAGAACATAGAAATGCATTGCCTTTCTTAGATCTTACATGGTCAAATAGAACCCTGCAAAACAACTTGGACAGGTTAGCTACTTGGGAAAGAGACTCTGATGTCAAGGCAAGAGTAAAAATTGCAGCAGCATCCTTTAAGGTCAATTCAGAGAAACAGAAATGCAAATGTCCTAAGAGAGAGGGCAGCTGTAATTACTGTGGTAAACCTGGCCATTGGATGAATGAGTGTAGGAAAAGCAAAAAGAACTCGGAACAAGGAAAAGGAACAAAAGGAAAGTGACTGTCAGCCTCCCTTTGGGGGACCCTGGTTAAGTCAACTTACAGCCGTAAATGTTATACCACAGAATATTCCAGTCAGACTCCCATCCTCTATTATCACTGATGTTTCACTGGAGAATGGAAATGTTCCAATTTTCTCACACACTGTACAGTTGTTTCCCCCATCTACAGGGACAGGATAGGACACACGGACAAGTGAGGTGCCCTGGGAAGAACTGAACGCAACAGGCATTCAGGGGTGAACCCAGGGTGAAGACACTACTTGATAGGCCTTTCCCCATTTAGTCCATCCTTACCTCACTGGTCCATAGGTGTCAAATCAATTAAGAAATAGGGAAAGAATGAAACAACAACAGCAGACTCTGAAAACGCTACAACCCTAGTGTTTAAACAAATACTGCTACAACCCTAGTGTTTGGACAAATACTGCTCTGTCGTCTTTTGTTTTCTTTCTTCCTCTGTGCAGATACCACTTGATGGCTCTCCTGAGACCCATATGCAAAGGCTTCCTCACCTGCATATGAAGCCACAACCTCAAGAAATCAACTAGACCCACTGCCGAGCCAACCAACACAGAAGAAAAATACACAACGCAGAGACTCGCATACGAAACCTTCAGTCATCCATTGACATGATCAAGACTACAAGCCTGCAACATTACCTGAGTGCTGCACCGGGTTAATGTCGGGTTAACCAACAAGAAATCTTGATCTTTCAACAAAATTACAATTACAGAAAATCAACACAGAACATATGCTATGTGCCTGTAACTATCACACGTTACAAGAATGAACTTTTAAGTGTCTAAATTTGTATTTTGTGAGAGTTTTAAGAACTCTCAAACGGGGGACTGAAGAATATCAAATTTTAAGAATCTATTTCAAATATGCTTCTGTACATAACATCACAGTAAAGAATATTGTATTTAGCTTTTAAGGTTAAGATAATGATTCTGCTCAGCAAAGTTGACATTCCTGTTTTCTCCTTATTGTCTTAAATAGCGGGTGGGTAGCGGGTGAACACTGAGTGAATTTTAACCGGGAGCGGGTGGATATTTATATTATGATAAGGACTCCATTTTAGTTCAATTAAATAGTTGAGCACTCTGCAACCAAAAACCTAGTTTTTAAATACAAACTTTTTCCCAATCCTTTATAATAATGAAGATCAAGATACTTGACTTTATTCATGATTGAGAATAGCACAAATCAGCAATTTATTCTTTGAATGAATCCTTTATCTTATCATTTTAATGTGTTTTCTGTATGTGAATTTCTATTTAATGTTAACAGGACTTTTATTTTGGTGTGGTGACATGATGTCATAAGGCTGCGCCGCTCCTGCATCTGTGATTCTGCTGAAGAAAGGTTTGTGCTTTTAATCATCTAAAGTGTTTAAATCAATACAACCCGTCAGTACAATTATATAGAGAACTTTGAAATGAATTATTTTTAATGTAAAATTATAATGTATCTAATAAAATGAATGAACCGTTTTTTCAGTAAACCGTTTTTATCAGTGAAGCACATCCACAAATGAGTAACAGTAAAGGTTTCTAAGCTCCCTATATTGTGAATCAGTTCATCATAAACACGCTGTTTGCTCTCTGGCAAGTTATGATAGAGAAAGAGATTTTCAAAACCAATTGAGATTTAATTGAATCAAATAATGTAGAGTTTGGAAGCACTTGATTCACAGCATGTAAATGCAACAAGAACAACAACACACACATGTGGAATGACAACTTCTACAAATCAACTGACAATGTTTTCATCACAGTGCAATACATTAAATATAGTCTACAAATCAATACATACATGTGAATTATAAATGCCTAAATATGAATTGCAGAATGTAGGCTACATGGCAAATCACAGATGCAGGATGACTGCTATCTGCTATCTGATGACTATTGGTCACTTAACAACAAACAGATGGTAAATGAAGCTGAAAAAGAGAGAAGAGAATAATTATTTTCATAGATAAATGCATTTCATGAGACTTTCCAACCCTAACAAAAAAATAAGCTATTAAGTAAGCAATAAGTTACTTTAGACATGCAGTATTATGAGTCAGTGACAGTAATCGGCAATAGTACGTTTCCTGATATAAACTGGTCTAATTGTTTTATTTTCATTATGTCATCATTTATTATTATTACTACAAAATAACAAGAGTTTTCTCATTGGTGTATGCCTATTAGAGTTTTCTTTTTACTCCCCTTTACTCTGAGAGAGAGAGAGGGAGAGAGTCATTGTTTGTATCAGTCCGTCGACGTTTTAACCATTTAATTTGTTTCATTTGAGAAAATGGATGTTATTTATTTTTAGTTGTTATAATAGCTGAGGAAAAGGAACTGTTCAAACTGTGTCCCAATATAATTTATTTACTCTGGTCATATTTTGAAATGTCATAGCCTATTTATAGCTAGTTTAACATGTGATATTTGTTTATATCAGACATGGGCAGTATTTCAATTAAATGTATTTTAAATACATATTTAATTACTTTAGTGTATTTTGTAATTTGTATTTTGCAGGTGTGGAAAAAATGTAGTTTGTAACAAAATATTTTGAGGGAGTGTATTAAGAGTATTTCATATACTTAAAATCACCATATGCTTATCACCATAGTAAATGATTTTGCCATATTTTCGGTCTGATGTTGGCAATGGCAATAACCAGGTTAGATGCACGAAAATCACGTGACACCATGTAGACCGGGCTCCCTCCAAGAAGTGAATGAGTTTTGAACACAGGAGAAGAAGTGGCACTGCTCCTCTTAAAAACGGCATTAAGGACAGGTAAAGTGTTTTGTGAAAAATTTACAGTCTACACACACATATTGCACACTGAACGGCATTATAGAGAAAATAATTGTGCCTTATGAGATCAATGCACTGTGTTGTCATTCATAAAAGGACATCATACCTATTATGAAACAGCGCGTCTGTCGTAACTCCACTGACATCTCCATGCTAAGCAAGCGTTCACAATATAACATCCATCTGCAGTTTTTACATGTTTTTAAACGTATTACAAATGAGAAATATTGATATTCCGTCAGATTTTGTATAAAATAATCATCAATCCTATTGTTTTTCAATAATTGCTGATATCTGGTCAACAAAAAAGACCAGTTATATGGGTGTAACTGTACACTGGATACATAGAGATACACTTGAAAGAGAATCAGCTGCTCTTGCGTGCAGACGCTTTCCCAGCCCTCATACATACAGCCGTATAGCAGAGCTTTTGGAGGAAATTCACACAGAGTATGGACTGACTACATAAATTACTGTGGCTACAGTTACTGATAATGCCTCCAACTTCGTAAAGGCGTTTGAAGAGTTCAATATCTGTGTATCGGATGGACAAGATGAAATTGAAGAGCAGGAACGTGATCTGTCCTACGTCATCATAGATCCCGAAGAAGAAGAAGAAACGTCAGGGTGTTCTATCATTTTACCACCTCACATCAGGTGTGCCACACACACTGAGTTTGGTCTCAACAGCTGATGCTAAGAAATCAATCAAAGAGAATCCAACTCTCTATAGACTGAATCACTCAACCATGGCAAAGTGCTCAGCCCTATGGACTGCATCTGGCAAACCAAAGAGTGCTGAGATGCTAAGCCAACTGATTGACCAGCAAGTCTTCGTGAGAAGCTTCCTGAAATCATGACTGCCTTGCAACTTCCATTATTCAGAGAAGTGGAACTTGACTTCATTGAGGAATATTGCAGAGTGTTGAAGCCTATTGCCATTTTGATAGATCGCCTTCAAGGGCAAAATGCATGTTTCTATGGTGAGCTTTTACCGACTCTCTTTGCTGTCCAAGCTAAATTACAAGACCTGCAAGCTTCAAACCTGCGGTACTGCTCACACGTTTTGCAAGCTACCTTAGCTGGCTTTGAGAGGAGGTTAAGCAACTTCCTGCAGCTGAAGACGGATGTAAACGAAGCCATCCTTGCTACAGTAACACATCCATTTTTCAAGATGAGGTGGTTGCCTTTGGGACTAACATGTGAGAAGAAGAGGATACATCAACTCATTCTGCACGCAGCTGAAGAGCTTGCTGTCAGAGAGTGATGATGCTGCATCAACAAGCACCACTGAGGAGAATGAAGATGAATTCTTTGTCTTCACTGATCAAGGTAAGGAGAAAATGCATCCACTTAAGAAGGCTTGTAGCAAACAGCAATTTCAGGTGTTAATCATTAAATGAGAAGTAATTCATATGTCATATTGTTACCTTGTGTATGAAAGTATATGAATAACAATGTTTGTTTTTTCTGATTTTATTGTCTTCACTCTCAACAGGAATCGACAACCAGATGGACACAGAGGTCTTACCAAGCCACAGCAAAGCAGAGTTAGAGACCCTTCACTTCCTGGAGGACCCCAGAAAGGACATGGCTTCACTGGACTCGTATCCACTAATCCCTTCCCTAATCCGAAAAAAGCCCTTCCTGCTCAGCTACTGTTCGGACGCTCTTGCTTACTGCTCCGTGCTTTGCTCTATCGCTTTTACATTTTATCTCCTATATTTTTATATTTTATTTCCTTTTATCACCTAATTTTAACTTCAGCAAATCAGCACAGTGCTCAGACGACAAAGTTTGGATTACTACAAAAACGCAGAATTCTTTTACCCGACCAGCTTACATTCCGGGGAAAGGAAAACACAAGGATAAGAGAGAAAATGTCTCTTCTGGTTCAAGAATCTACTTGCTGCACAAACTTCCACAGACTTTTACAAAGGATTGCAGTTCTTGAAACAAAGTTACTTACAGGACCACCAAACCAGACGGAGCACACAACAGAGATTCGTCATTAATACGAATTAATACAGCCGGTGAGTTTTCAATAACAGCATACAGCCGGTGAGTCCCATGAAACTAGTGCTCCTCGACAGGTAGAGAAACAAGCCGATCGACGCACAAACAGGGAGCGAAACCCAAAAGCACTCGAGACATCAGATTGTCACGCGCCTCACATATTACCGCAGTAGCATCCTCTACCCCAGATACAGCTCTGACAAGGATTGCAAACACTGGTCTCCTACCACTGCCTATACATCTTGAGAACAGATTTGAAGTACTAATGAATGTAAATGAGGAATCCCCAAACGTGATGAATGTGACCGAACACAGACTGAATGGGCCAGTAGCTAACACTGATGCTAACTGGCGCTCAAGGTCGAGCAGACAGCGGCACTCAGCTCAGAGCGCAGCCGAGCCCAGGACTCTGATAGTGCGGGACTCCATAATCAGAAACATTAGCAGCAGGGATACAACTACAGTACCAGTCAAAAGTTTGGAAACATTACTATTTTTAATGTTTTTGAAAGAAGTCTCTTATGCTCAATCAAGCCTGCAGTTAAAAAAACAAAAAAAAAACAGTTAGAGATGCACCGATTGATCGGCTGGTGACCGGAATTGGCCGATTTTCACGTGATCGGCCGTGACCGGCGACCGGCCGGTCAGTCTGACAAATGCCGATTTTATGCCGGTCAAATACACTCGGGCGCCGCATGATTAACATCTCGCAACATCAGCATCACACGTGCACATGGAACACACATGTAGGAAACCTCGTGAATTACGTCCGTTCAGACCGCAAGCGCGTTTTTTTTTTTTGGTGTGGATGTTAATCAATGAGTGCATTCACAACGGGAGCAGGAGCAGCGCGTGAGCGTCGCGAGAAGTGAAGCGCGTTTCGGCGCCGAGTCTATTTGCTGCACTGCTCACGCTCAATTAAAGGGAAAGCACACTTTTGATGGACAAAATAGCCTAAATAGTGTTTTAACAAGAACTGGAGTAGGCTATGTCAGAAAAGAAAATGAAGACTAATGTTTATAGAAAATGTACCCATTTGAACTTGTTTTATTATTCAGTTTGTACAAGTGATTGCAATAGGCCTGTGTGTGTGTGCTTTGAGAAATATCTTTATACTGCAAGGCTATATTTATTTTATTTTTTATTTATATATTATTTTATTGCCATTCCCTGTTTTCATACAGACGTTTAGTTTGCATATATAAAAGCATATATATATATATAAAAAAATTATTGGATATTGAATGTGAAAAATAAATGGTTCTTCCATAACACTGCACTTTAAATGTGTGTGAATTACCCACACCTGGAGTAATTTATATAGTTATATTTTATAGCGTTTATCTATTCAAAAAAATATTTACTATGCAAATTGTAAAATGTTCTATTACAGAAAAGATATAAAATAAATATTTGTGTGTGCTGTAAAGTGGTTAGAAAAAATGATATCGGAATCGGCTAAAATCGGTATCGGCAGGTCAAACTTAATGAAAAATCGGAATCGGCCCAGAAAATTGTAATCGGTGCATCTCTAAAAACAGTAATATTATGAAATATTATTACAATTTAAAATAATGGTTCTCTTTTTTAATATACTTTAAAATGTAATTTATTTTTGTGATGCAAAGCTGAATTTTCATCAGCAAGTACTTCAGTCTTTGGTGTCTTATGATCCTTCAGAAATCATTCTAATATGCTGATTTATGATCAATGTTGGAAACAGTTGTGCTGCTTAATATTTTTTTTATAACCTGAGATACTTTTTTCAGGATTATTTGATGAATAAAAAGTTAAAAAGAACTGTATTTATTTAGAATAGAAATCTTTTGTAACAATATACACTACCGTTCAAAAGTTTGGAAACAATAACTATTTTTTTTTTAAGAAATTAGTACTTTAATTCAACAAGGATGCGTTAAATTGATAAAAGGTGATGGTAACGATTTATATTGTTAGAAATGTTTTTATTTTGAATAAATGCTGTTTTTATGAATAAATGCTGTTAACGTTTTACTCATCAATGAATCCTGAAAAAAGTATTCAAAAAAAAATTATTAAACAGCACAACTGTTTCCATCATTGATAATAACTGAGTATCAAATCATCATATTAGAATGTTTTTTGAAGGATTATAAGACACCAAAGACTGGAGTACTTGCTGATGAAAATTCAGCTTTGCATCACAAAAATAAATTACATTTTAAAATATATTAAAAAAAGAGAACCATTATTTTAAATTGTAATAATATTTCATAATATTAGGTTTTTTTTTTTTTTTTTAAACTGCAGGCTTGATGAGCATAAGAGACTTCTTTCAAAAACATTAAAAATAGTAATGTTTCCAAACTTTTGACTGGTACTGTACGTGCTGCCTTCCACAAGCAACAACTTCTAATGTAAACAGGGAACTTCAGAACATTCTGATGAAACATAAGACTGCAAATCGACTCATCATTCATGTGGGGAAGAATGATATTCATAAAGAGCGGTCAGAACTCCTTAACCCTCTGGGGTCTAAGCTGTTTTTGGGGCCCTTGGGATGTTTTGACATGCCCTGATGTTACATTCTAGCTCCCCCAAAGGGAGGAGAGCCGGACAACCCACTGCTCAGGCCCACCGATGCCAGCAAAGGAGGTATGGAGTCGCGGCACGAGAAAAGGACACAAACACCAAATACTGTATAAAAACAAAGCTTTTATTTAACCACGGTAATATTGTAAATAATAAACAATAATAAACAATAATAATTCCCTGGGAAAAGGGGAGGGCTGGACGAACCAAAAAAAAGAAATAAACAAAAGGGACCCCACCTCTAACCTATACTAATCCCCAAAATAAAATAAAATAAATTTAAAAAAATTACAATCTCTATCTGGCACACGATCAAGGCGCCCTAACCAAAATTACAGCTGGTGGTCCGCCCAGGTCTAGCTGGTGTTTCTAGACAGAGAAGTATACCTATGGGTGATGTATGTATACCCCGGGGTAGCTCTAAATCTACTCCCCAACTCCCTATAAACAACAGAGAAAAAAGGTAATTAATACAAATTATAAAAATTCACAAACAACAAGTGCTCCGTCCTGCTACTACAAATTCCAAAAAAAATGAAACACAAGTTAGGTTTACTAACACACAAAAACAATTGAACTATTCTCAAATGTTTCAAACAAAAATGTCAGAAAAACCAAACATACACAGGGTACAAACCAAACCAAAAGCAGGAACAGAGAGAAAGAACTGATCCCAAACTGAGCTTTTTAAAGAGCCCAGCCAGCTGCAGCCACTGATGAGTGGGCGGAGTTCCAAGTCCCAATCAGCCGTTGAGCCACCAATCAGCTGCAGGAACAGTCACAGAAGCCATCTTACCTGGTAGAAAAACACAAACACACAAACCACAAGCAATACCAGAAAAAAATGACTATAAAACGAACCCAGAACTCTGGGGATGTAACACCTGACATTTGTGGTTTTTCAGTTATTTAGAAACATGATAATGGCAAAGGTGTAAATTCACTCTATATAGCACAAACAGGGCTACCATAATATGTGAGCAACAGGAATGTAGATGTTTGTATTTTTAAGAGAATAATGTTTATGCGTGGTTATTGGAAAAAATAAAAATGAAAGTTGCTGAAATAAGACCACAAAACTCATACTAAATATGTGTCAATAAGACTTTTGACTAATGGATGTTGTCGCTTCGAGTTCTGGCTTCAAAATTATGTGAAAATAGTCTTGCTTTATCGTTCACATAAAACAATACATTGATTTAAATTGTGTAAAACAGGTTTTGCTTGGAAAGCCAATATGTGAGGGGGGCGTAAAGGGGGAGTGGTTTACACCTGAGAATACAATGTCCCACCCACTCTGCATAATGAGCCATTCATTCTGGTGTGAAACTGACTGAGCCACAATGCAAGGACAAAAGATATATTTAGAAGAAGACTTATATTGACCATTTAAGATTTTGCTTACATCTATCTTGTAAATATGTTTTGCTATTTTATTAAAAAGGTTACAATTACAACAATAATTACAATTTCAACAATATTTCAAGTGTACTCTTTCTTTGTAAAAAAAAGATTATAGGCCTACATTTTATCATATGTATTCATTAGTTTGAATATAGCCAACATTGGAACAGCTAACATCTTAGTTGATGACTTTATTTTTGACAAAAATAGTATTTTATATATATATATATATATATATATATATATAACATATGAGCAGAAATTGCTAAACAAAAGCTTATTTGATGTGGCAGTATATTCTACAGTAAAAACTGTACCCAAATCTAGTCAACAAAATGTTGTCTTTCGTATTTTGCCTGACTGTAACGTTTTTATGAAATATTAGGGGATATAAATGTTAATTTGCAGTTTAACCCCCTTAGGTCGGCGGTATCGCCGGCGATACCAGCTCGATTTTTTTTATCAGTGTAAAAGAAACTCATAAATACTCACAGTATAACTCACAATAAAAACAAAGTGTTGTGCTTTTTGCCAAATAAAGAAAAATAAACACAAAACGAATTCTGCCTTCTCTCTGCCAGTGAAGTCCATTCTGAAACGCGTCCGAAAATGAACCATAACTCAGCGAATACTAAGTCAAACAGGCATACAGACACACAGGCATGAAGCTTGGATTCTCTTCTTTTAAATAAAGTAATTTATATAAAAAACTAATATTCTAATCTTGTGAAATCTGTATTAAAAGAGAGCGATTCCAGTCGATCTCATTACAGCTCATTCAAATGTAATGTGACACGCCCACGGAGAGCGCGCGCTATTCAAACGCAAATGATTGAGGCAATCCACGCAAACCTGTGAACGCCCCCATATCAGCTCGAGAAAACACAAGTTTATTCAGATCATTACTTGTTTACACAGTCTCGCAGTGCTGTGAGGAATAATAATAATGGAAACTGTACCTCAGAAGTGCGGGTATTTCGAGGAGCGAGCTGAGAAATACTGTAGTAAGTTTTTTTCCTTCTCACGTGAATTGGGTTTCTGTTTATGAATGAATGAACGGCAGAGATGCGGTACCACAGCTTGCAAAAAAAGACAGTTTAAATTTAAATCGCGTTTGTGAATGAATGATGATGTTTTAGCAAACTGTATTGCTATACTGAGATGAGTAAAAATCGACTGAAATATGTTGAAATAAAATGTAGGCTATTTGTATAAGCAACGTATTAAACTGCAAATTAACATTTATATGCCCTAATATTTCATAAAAACAACGTTACAGTCAGGCGAAATATGAAAGACAACATTTTGTTGACTAGATTTGGGTACAGTTTTTAATGCAGAATATACTGCCACATCAAATAAGCTTTTGTTTAGCAATTTATATATATATATAAAATACAATTTTTAAAAAAAAATAAAGTCATCAACTAAGATGTTAGCTGTTCCAATGTTGGCTATATTCAAACTAATGAATACATAGATAAAATGTAGGCCTATAATCTTTTTTTTTTTTACAAAGAAAGAGTACACTTGAAATATTGTTGAAATTGTAATTATTGTTGTAATTGAAACCTTTTTAATAAAATAGCAAAACATATTTACAAGATAGATGTAAGCAAAATCTTAAATGGTCAATATAAGTCTTCTTCTAAATATATCTTTTGTCCTTGCATTGTGGCTCAGTCAGTGTCACACCTGAATGAATGGCTAATTATGCAGAATGGGTGGGAGATTGTAATCTCAGGTGTAAACCACTCCTCGTTCACGTCCCCCTCACATATTGGCTTTCCAAGCAAAACCATCAATTTAGTTTACATCAATTTAAATCAATGTATTGTTTTATGTGAACGATAAAGCAAGACTATTTTCACATAATTTTGAAGCCAGAACTCGAAGCGACAACATCCATTAGTCAAAAGTCGTCTTATTGACACATATTTATTATGAGTTTTGTGGTCTTATTTCAGCAACTTTCATTTTAATTTTTTTCAATAACCACACATAAACATTATTCTCTTAAAAATTCAAAAATATACATGCATGGTGATCACATATTTTGGTAGCCCTGTTTGTGCTATATAGAGTGAATTTACACCTTTGCCATTAACATGTTTATAAATAACTGAAAAAAGCACAAATGTCAGAGCATGTCAGAACACCTCCAGGGCCCAGAAAACCGCTCAGACTCCAGAGGGTTAATAACCACAAACAACCTGGGCCCGGTTTCCCGATAACGCTCACTCTTAGCCTGCTAAGAAGACTCGAAAGATATATCTTACCAAATTTGTTTATTTTCCTAAGTGTGTTCCCCAAACTATACCTTAGAAAGCTGCTTAAGATATACCTTCTTACGTGCGACGTGACCCAGCGCTGTCCGTGGCGATGGTGCTGAATTGTTTGAAATCGATGGCTCGAGAATCAATTATTCTCTCGTGCAGGGGCTGTTTATGTGAAAAAGCGGTCATCTTTATAAAAGAAGCACTTCAGAAATAGTTGAAATTGCAATTTATTATGATTATTGGATATTATAAAAAAATAATCCAAACTATAATAGCCTATAATAGCCTAGCCTACATATTTTAAAATTGTAACATATAGCCTATTGCTGCCACAATAACCTTTTCAAAAATTACGTGCCGCCTTTTCTTTCCCATTTTTGTTTGCTGAGGTGGAGCTGATGAAATATTGTTCTTGTGTAAATACTTTCCAGCATTTCAGTAATAAAAGTTTACATCTTGCATACAGTGCTCGGCAGTGATCAAAAAGGATTTAAACCGTGAATTTTGAATCTCTTGTAAACTCAGAGATGTGGATTCAGACGGCAATTAAATTACCACACGACCTGTTTGTCAAAAAACAGAAGGTACTAATTTGGCCAGGGATTTTTACGCGGATTGGGTGAGAAAAACACTGATATTATGGATTCGGACGGCACTAAAATCACCGACTTACCCCTGTAAATGTTTAAAATACCGGACGAGCCCATGAGAAACAATATTAGCGTCCGAATACGACTTAACTGACAGTAGCCTATGCTTTCACTGGCCTTTAACCCTCAGGGGACCATGGTGTTTTTGGGGCCTTTGAGATGTTCTGACATGCCTTGACATTTGTGCTTTTTTCAGTTATTTATAAACATGTTAATGGCAAAGGTGTAAATTCACTCTATATAGCACAAACAGGGCTACCATAATATGCGAGCAACGTGTATGTAGATGTTTGTATTTTTAAGAGAATAATGTTTATGCGTGGTTATTGGAAAAAATTAAAATGAAAGTTGCTGAATTAAGACCACAAAACACATATTAAATATGTTTCCACAAGACTTTTGACTAATGGATGTTGTCCCTTTGAGTTCTAGCTTCAAAATTTTGTGAAAATAGTTTTGCTTTATCGTTCACAAAAAATATATTTATGCATGCAATGATTTTCTCTCACCTCAGTTATTGTATAACCTCCTGGTCACAGGCAACAGCCACAACAATCAGGCCTTTAAGACTGATTTACAACAGAGCACTAAAAATATTAGATAAAACATCTGTCAGAACACACCATTGTGGAGTATTGCAGAGGTTAAACTTTTTTAACTTTGAAAATTTTATTAAATTTTGTAACTTGAAATTAATGTATAAATGTCTGCACAATCAAGCCCCTGATGTTCTCAGACGACATATAGTCCCACTTCGATCAGTGGGCTCCATCACACGAGGAGCTGCTAATGGAAATGTGAAAGTGCCCGTTAGAAAAAAGACCTATGGACAGTCGGCCTTTACTGTCCAGGGTGCTAAACTCTGGAACTCCTTGACTCCTGAGCTGAAACAGGACTTAGATCTGGGGGCTTTTAAAAATGAACTAAAGCGTATTTTAAAAAGAGATCAAGTGTGCAATCATTTTTTAGTTTGCGCTCAAATGCACATTCTTTGTGTAATGTCAGAATTAAGTAATGTTACTGTAAATGTAAATGTATTTTTTGCACTCTCTGTGTGCTTTTGAAAAGCCCTTCTAGGGACAAACATTGCAAATTAGCCTTGGCTATAAATGTTGTAGTGTGGTACAGGTTTATTGTTCACACGTGTCCCTATTAAATAAAAAAATATAAAATTTAATTAATAAAATAAAATATCAGCTAGAAATACCAAGGGTTCACTCTAAGCATGGTGAGTCTGCTTTTAGCTATTATGTCAGCCGCAGCTGGAACCAGCTTCCAGAGGAGATCAGATGTGCTCCTACAGTAGTCACATTCAAATCCAGACTCAAAACACTTCTGTTTAGCTGTGCATTTACTGAATGAGCACTGTGCCGCTGTTCGTCCGACTGTTTGTACTGTATTTTATTTTATTTATTTTTATTTTTATTGTTATTTTTTTAAACTGTTTTAATTTTTTATTCTATGTAAAGCACTTTGAATTGCCATTGTGTATGAAATGTGCTATATAAATAAACTTGCCTTGCCTTGCCTAATCAAGCTGCTCTTCGTGAGATTCAACACCACTCTGCCATCATCAGCACCAGTTGAGCGTCTCTTTTCTTTTGCAGGCATGGTCTACCGCCCTCATAGAAGGGGATTAACTCCAGAATTATTGGAGAAGTTGGTTGTACTTAAAAACAACTAGCCTAAATGACAATGGTTTAGTTTTCTCTTTTGTTAGCATAGTTGTGTTATTGCTACTATTTCTGTTATTGACCTTTCAATAAAGTTCCTCATTAAAGCTGTTAGTGCACATAACATACTGTAAATATAGATTTACGTCTGTTTCCCCTCCCTTAGCCAGTGGTGAGGAAATGTCTCTCTACGCTTATTCAAGCCTTAAGGCACGTGTAGAGTAAGGTCGATAATATGGCTACATAGCCCTACATCAAACACATTTTGCTATTAAGGGCAGCCTACCACACCATTGATGTGAACTTAACTATACATGCCATTTATGTCAGAGGGAGCTATTTCAGGCCCTGTAGAGATTCAGTGAAATGCCCATACAGATACTGGACAACCAAAATGAGACTTTTACCGCCGCCGTTCCCATGGCGGCAAAATTGGGATGTGTATTTGCTGCCTTTTACCGCTGAGTGGCGCTGTAATCACAGACTTTGAAAAGTGTCAGTTTATTCTCTTTATGACGTAATCTGCCGCGGCAGTAATCTGATCTGAGGTCACCGATAAATTCAAGATAAATATTGTAGTTAAACAAATTCAAATTGATTAAATTTAAACAAAGTAGACACGCGTTAACATTGTGTGCCCAGTTTTTCTATATTTTAGAAAGGCTATGTCAATAGGTTAGGCCAACTTGTCATTTACTTCGTGTTATTTTAATGTGTTTGTAGATTTATTAATTGAACCAACAGTGAAATAAATTAAAATAATTTACCGTAAAATGTAAACATTTTCAGGACTTGCAGTTACTAACCGATGTTAGTCGGTTTAAGCATTCTTTGTTATTGAATTGAATTCAATTCAATTGAATTCTTTAATAAACAGGCTAATCAACCACAATGCCTATTACTGCCGCAGCAAAAATGCAGTCGAATTTCAAAGTCGTTCGCGAAATTACTAGGCTATACCGGGCAAGTGACAGGTCAAAACAGCAGCAACTGCGGCATTTTAAAAGGTAAATTTCCTATCTGTTTATTTAAAAAAAAAAAAAAAAAAAAAAAAAAATTTCATCATTGAACAAAAATGAGACTGATTGAATATGTTAAAATATAAACAAACAAAGCAGAGAATAAAACAAACTTTTAGGGAAAAAATATAGGCCTATTATGCTACAACAGAATTGGTTAACATTAACGAAAGCAAAATATGTAAAAATACATTTTTACATAAACAAAAAATAAACAAATGAAAAAGAATATAACAAACTTTTAAAACAGAGAAAATAGTAGACCAAGGCTGTTCAGACGATAGCTCTGTGGTCAATGCATTAACAATAGCCTCTCGGATCTCCAAACGATCTGAGATCGAATCTCAGTGTAGCCGACAGTGTTTATGTTTTTCCGTTCTTGATGCTTAAATATGCATCTGTTTATTAAAGTTAAACATCTTGTTTAATTATCAATTGTACATTAACATAAATTTGCTATATTCCAGTTGAGCCTGCAAAGATGACATGAAGGAAGATGAAGGAAGACTGTCAGCCGATCGCACCAGAAAATGAAGATGATGAAGCTCGTCTTTAATCTGCTAAATTATTTTTTTTGTGTGTGTATGAATCATTCACGAGATTGAGATGACTGACAGTGATACCCGAGCAACGGAAGACATTTTTCAAAACAGATCGAACAAATCAGAAAAATACTTTCAATACAGTATTGCTTTCAATTAAAAAATAAACAATGAAAATGTAAAAGAAAAAGAAAATTAATTAAGTTTGAAAACCCATCGCACATTTCAAGGTATGAATAAAGTGTCGGGACAGTTAAGTATTAAAGATACAACATGCCTTGCTGAATTCACCTTACAATAAAACGAGGTGGGTCGCGAATTAAAGAGCTCTGTATCTGCTAAATTGTGTGTGGAAAACCTTTAAATACAATCAATAAAACTACAATATATAATTTAATAAGATATAGGGCCTACTGTACATAGGCTATGGACTTTTGGAGATTTTGAGATTAATCCTTAAAAGAATTTAGCCTTTGCCTGCTCATCAGGCTGGCTCCTACACTCTCCATATGAAAGACGGAACATTAACACCTCTGTCCTGCACCCCCACGATAAAGCAACTATTGCCTTCTCCAAACCCCCCACAGGCTAGCTGAGTTTGCAAAACAAAACAAAGAGTTTGCCACTCGTCGTGGTGTGCCAAAACACTTCATTCTAAACTTCAATATATTTAATTCAAAACAATCTCAAAACGCTTTGTGACATTTTGAAAAGTCGTGGATGCATTACTGCCACTGGAACCACGAACGCAACAGAATACTGGTTCTGATTTTATTGTTTGTCGTTTAAACGTCATATATATATTGTAAATAGGCTATAAGCAAAAAACTATGTTTTAGAACTAGACAAATCTCTCTGCATCAACAATAGACTATACAATGCATCAATAGGCTAATATAAAAATATCAGTAGTCCAAGTTAGTTCGGGATTTGAACCCGTGTCATCTAAATGATCGTAACGTAAGTTTAACCACTCGGCCACGATTCACTCGTTGCGACATGGCCTAACGTTCCAGTGTGTGTTCGCTCACACGAGCGAGAAGCGCTCTTCATTCTAATGAACGCGCCGCCGCGTTTGTCGAACACTAATTCAGCCTGCCAGAATAAAACCTGGCTTTAGAACAATGCATAGCGCCACTCGTCGTGGTGTGCCAAAAAAATTACAATAATTTAGTTTAATTTATTTCAGTGTTAATGTTTGAGTTAAAAAAAACCCTCTACAAATTAAATTAACACAAAGTCGGCTATAAGAGTCCTTTACGTAAAAAAGCAAAGGGCTTACAGTCTTAACATTTAGGCTACTTTGCTTAAATTTGATACATTTATTTTCAGGGCCTAATAAATTTGTAGGGATGTAATTTCAGTATGCTTTACCAACGCTATGTATTCAATTAAAGTTCCAAGATGTCTGGTCTCTATATTTCCTTCCCAGCTGACACTAATATGCAAGTGCACAGCAAAAATCACAACTTGTGCTTGCTGCGAAGTTATTTAAGGTGTCTCAACTGTACACAGTCTACCCTACAGTGTGAATTCGTTACAAGGTTTCATTTAATTAAATTAATGTGCATCAATTTGTACAAGTCTATAGGCCTATACTGTTGTAGCCATTAAGTAATATAATTTAGTATCATATTTGTTAAAATATGTTTAGAAAGGCTATGTTGACTATGTTGAATATGAAAAGTGAACAGCACGAGTAAGATAGGATGCATTATATCGAGAGATGGATATGGAGTGGGTCAGACATGATTTTGACCACTTCATTAAGTTTTGTTTGGTAGAAATCCTTTCTTTAAAGTTTATTTCGTTTTCTATAAATTGTTTCTTAATTTTCATAAATTTTTCATCAACCAATGCCTGGATTTAATAAGTAAGAGAAGCAAATATAACAGACACTAATCATGGAGGCGCCCGCGCGGTCACTTGCATTGCACGTCAGCTGGAGCGCATCTCATCCTCCTAATTTAACGAAACTCAGCGTATGCCTCACACAGACATGATAAATACATCAAATACACAAAGCTTAAAATGTCTTCAAACGAAATAATTCAAAACGAAAAGAAAAAGGCTACTCTCTGATTATGTCTTTATGTGCATTTCTCTCTAGGAGCGTTCACTACAAACATGGCGATCGTCAACTTCATTTGCAGTCGACACTGTCAGAAAACACTAGTTTATTGATAAAAATCAATGCACGCATCACCGGATTTACAAATACACATCTTGCTTGTTGCACGCACACATATTACGTCGAAAAAACGAAATATTTTGTTGAAATAACATTATTATTAATAATACATCTTTTAGAATATTTGATTAAATGCTGATTGTTGCGCTTGTTCAATTGAATAAAATTAAAACTTTAATTGTGATAATTAAAAGAATTGAAAATTAAATATTTAGTGTTTTGCTAATTTATTATATAGGCTATTATATGCCTATTGCCTATATTAAGTAGGTCATATTAAGACAAGGCATATATTAAGTTATTTTAGCTGTTATGAGAAAAATAAATCTAACGAAATCTAAAATCTAAATCTAATAAATCTAAAAAAAAAAAAATTCTAAGGCCAATTCAATATGCCAGAATAAAACCTGGTTTTTGAACAATGCGTAACGCCACTCGGCCTGGTGTGCCAAAACACCACATTTTAAACTTCAATGTTTAATTCAAAACAATCTCAAAACGCGTTGTGACATTTTTTTTAAAGCAGTAGCCTAGCCAAAATAGATTAAGGGCATTGAAACCAGGATCTTAACTAAAACGCGTTCCGCGTAATCTCTCAAAAATGATGCCACACTACTCCATGTATTTTTTTTTTAAGGACTGCTTTTGAAATCACTATAAATTACTATGCAATTATATCGCTCACGAGAGCTCTTCATTTATTTAATTCCTCAATAGAATAGTAAAAATATTCAGCGTCATTGCTCCTAATATAGTCTCTATTTTTAACTTTTGATTATATTTTTTCAGTTCTAAAATTGATTCTATCTTTGGTTCTATTCTGTTGTAGCCTTATAGGCCTATTTATATATATGAAAAATATGCCTATTAGGCTTAGGATTTTATATTTAACCCACTTACATTTTAAAATACGGCAATTGCTGCTGTTTTGCACAATGTCCCTTTGCGCCACCTGGCGGTCATTTCGGGAACGACTTTGAAATGCGGCTGGTTTATTTTTACCGCGGTGATTTCGCCGCGGCGGCTGGCGCGGCGGTAATAGGCATTCTGGTTGTCCACTATCTGTACTTTTTTATTTTGCTACTTCGCCATTTTGAATTTACACATTTCTCATATTTGTGTTATTGCTACTATTTGTGTTATTGACCTTTCAGTAATAAAAAAAAAAAAAAAAAAGACTTAAGATTATTGTGGGAGTATTTTTGTATTTTCAAAATACTAATTACTTGTATTTTATTTAAATACATTTTTCACATCAGTATTTTGTATTTTATTTTGTTACATTTCATGAGCCAGTATTTGTAGTTTGTAACAAAATAGTTTTTGATGTATTTGTGCCCACCTCTGGTTTATATGTAATTAAATGTAGTCTTTAAGGTAATTAAAATAATCTGATAAGTACCGTATTTTCCAGACTATAAGTCGCTCAGGAGTATACACTTAACTAAAGGATTATTAGAAACACCATACTACAGTATTTCTGAATTGCTAAAACACATTTTTTTAATGTTTCTCTCACTTTCTCAAAACCTTAAACACAAATCACCAAACTTAAGGTACACTGTCAAAACATTTGACTTGTCTTGCTATATCAAACAATTGATTCAGAACTATGTTATCTTTTCCCAAAATCAAACACTGTTTTCAGATAACACACACATCCAGCTAATGCATAAACACTACACAGCAGTCATTACACACTACAGAGATAAATGCAAAACACTGCACTCAGGGCAGAGCAGGGGAAATGTTTTATTTATTATGAAGTATTTGCACAATCCTGCACACATATACAGTAAATGTAGTCACAAACAAAAAATGCAGCAGATCAATAGCAAACAATGTCTTAGAATCATTCTGCCTCAGCATCATGGTCAGGCCACAGGACCTCATCAACGTCACAGGCAATCCTGTCCCTTGCTAAACAACTTGGAAAGAATCCTTTAGCATGCCGAATCCAACCTTGAATCGCTTCCACTCCATTGTCATCACATGCTGCATCCATTGACTGAATGAGATTTTCCTGTGCATAAGGATTTCTGTCATAGACCTTCCACCTCCATGCAGAAAAAAATTCTTCAATGGGATTAAGGAAGGGCGAGTATGGTGGGAGGCACACATTTATAAAACGTGGGTTATTTTCAAACCACTCACGGATTCTAGGACCACGGTGAAAGTTCACATTGTCCCAGATTACCACAAACATGCTCTGCCTGCTCATCACCTTTCTCTTCACGTCTCAGTAGTGCTTCCTGTAGAGCATACAAAAACATTATAAGATGGGCAGTGTTGTATGGCCCTAAAGTCACATGGCGGTGAATAACCCCGTAGCTGCTGATGGCAGCACATATGGTCACGTTGCCACCACGCTGCCCTGGCAACTCTACAATGGCACGTTGACCAATAATGTTGCGGCCTCTCCTTCTCCTCTTGGTGAGATTGAAGCCAGCTTCATCCAAGAAGATGCACTCATGAGGCCTCTCCATGGAATCCAGTTGAAACATTCTCTATAGAAATGAACAAAAATTCATTTTTGAAGTAACGTAAATGACAGCATTCCAGGCTTCATGCCTCTGTATACATGTGCTGCATTACATTCGACACAGTAAATATGTACAGTAACTCAATAGTGCTGTCTAATCTCTGGACATGATTACTTACTTGTACATATTGATACCATAGCTCTTTTACCCTTTCAGAATTTCTCTCAAATGGTACTCTGTAGGCTTGTTTGAGACTTTTGCGTTTCAGGACATGGTCAATTGTGGAGAGACTCACACTGTTGATTCCTTCAAAGTTCACGTTGTCTTCCTCAACTCGCTGTTGTATTTCACGCAGACGAATGAGATTATTTTGAAGGAGCATATTGACAATAATGGTCTCCTGCTGTTGTGAGAACATACCCCTCCTTCCACCGGCATGTGGCAGTCTTTCAATTCTAGCAAATAAAACCTCTTGTTAGAATTGTACAGACAGGCCTAATGCATTGAAATGTCACCAATTATGTACAATACATAAAATACTATTATTTTTAATACTACTATTAGTTTTACTGTAATACTGCAAGAAAAGGGCCAATTTTTAGAGATATGTTACAGTAATTTACTGAGACGTTCCACAACTGTACATACTGTACTGTAAGTTTGAGGGAGCACAAATGATAGTACACTTACCTGTTCTCTTCTCTGAATGTCCTGACAATGGAGGCCACAGAGAACCTGCTTATATTTGGTTGAACACGTAGTCCTGCTTCCCTCATACTCATTCCATGAACCAGAACATGGTGAATGATTGTTGCTCTAATTTAATTGGAAATGATGGCTTTTGTTCTTCCTCCTCCATCTCCTCCTCCTCTGTTTCTTCTTCTTCCTCCTCCTCCTCCGTCTCCTCCTCCTCTGTTTCTTCTTCCTCCTCCTCGTCGTCCTCGTCCTCATCCACTTCCACTTCCTCCTTCTCTCCTGCCCTCCATTGTGAAAATCACACATGCCATTTGGATTTGACATGTCTTTATATCTTGATTATTGATTAGGTGCAACACATTACTGATTTGAAACAGGTGTGTTAAATTTTGAGTGCTTGTGTGTTACCGATGACAACAGTGTGTTGCTTGTGTTTCACTTTTGGGGCTGTGTTGTGCCATTCTGAGTTGAAGTGCACCACAATGCTACATGTGCCTTGTGAATGACAATGTGTTTTACAGTTTTGCACAAAGACTGATTCCGATTTGCTAGTGTCTAACCACATGAGAAGTGTTTAAAGTTCTGCAAACTGTGTGATTCAATCAATAAAGTGGTTTGTACACTTGCAACTTTGGTTTTGCAAATGGATTTTAGTGTTTTAGCAATTCAGAAATACTGTAATACTGTGTTTGACCCCCTTTCGCCTTCAGAACTGCCTTAATTCTACGTGGCACTGATTCAACAAGGTGCTGAAAGCATTCTTTAGAAATGTTGGCCCATATTGATAGGATAGCATCTTGCAGTTGATGGAGATTTGTGGGATGCACATCCAGGGCACGAAGCTCCCGTTCCACCACATCCCAAAGATGCTCTATTGGGTTGAGATCTGGTGACTGTGGGGGCCATTTTAGTACAGTGAACTCATTGTCATGTTCAAGAAACCAATTTGAAATGATTCGAGCTTTGTGACATGGTGCATTATCCTGCTGGAAGTAGCCATCAGAGGATGGGTACATGGCGGTCATAAAGGGATGGACATGGTCAGAAACAATGCTCAGGTAGGCCGTGGCATTTAAACGATGCCCAATTGGCACTAAGGGGCCTAAAGTGTGCCAAGAAAACATCCCCCACACCATTACACCACCACCACCAGCCTGCACAGTAGTAACAAGGCATGATGGATCCATGTTCTCATTCTGTTTACGCCAAATTCTGACTCTACCATCTGAATGTCTCAACAGAAATCGAGACTCATCAGACCAGGCAACATTTTTCCAGTCTTCAACTGTCCAATTTTGGTGAGCTTGTGCAAATTGTAGCCTCTTTTTCCTATTTGTAGTGGAGATGAGTGGTACCCGGTGGGGTCTTCTGCTGTTGTAGCCCAAATGCTTTGCTGCATACCTTGGTTGTAACGAGTGGTTATTTCAGTATATATATATATATATATATATATATATATATATAAAATGACATTAATAAAGCACTATTGAACCCACAGTTGAGTGATTAATCTGTACATCTCCACAAGAGGGCGCTATCAGCACATGAATGATAACTGCATGTTAATAATCATCTCTAAATATCACTTATATCCACGATAACGTGATGTATGAGATATACACAAGCATCTCACATCAACATAATGTTGAAACACTCTAGACTACATGGACTCACACAGGTATTATACAAGCTATATGTGCTAATTGGCTACTCTTCATAACGTAAGAATAAGCAGATGCTCTGTCAACACTAGGCAGGAAATACAGCAATAATCACTTACTAAACACGCGCACACACACACACACACACACACAGTAACCCAATAATAACTTCTTGATTATCTAGTCTTCTGCAATGCCCTCCAAATCTCATGAAGCCTGACAGTGCACTTGGAGAACCAAATAAGAGACACAGAGACCAGATTGCTGCTCAGTTGTTTCTCAGTTTAATACAGTTGGACAGAGGATACATGTGTCAATACATGAGTTAGCCTGTTTTCTGCTTGCGTCAAAGTTGCAGGCAGGAAAACCATAGAGAGGAAGAGAAAGTGTAGACAGATCACAGAATGCAAACTCAAACAGGGTGACAGAGAGCCAACACATATTTTACACCGGCACAAATATCACATCACGGTAAGTCTTCAGGAATTAATCTTCAGGATTATAATGATATCGAGCTCTAGGGATTCTGCTTTTAGTTTAGATTAATTTACAGACTCTTTACAATCTGAAATATACAGAGGTGGAAAGTAAACATGTAAATGTTCAACACTTCCGCTCTTCTGTAGGCCAGGTGTTGATTCACAGACGATCAGCTTTAGTGAGAAGATCGATTATGACAAACAGATGTATTTTTGATGGCTACAGAAAATCTAGAATCTCCAATTAAAGTCTCTGGATTGTGATATTTAAAAGGAAGAAGCCAGAGTAAATAAAATTATAAATTATTTAATGTTTTTATTTCACCCATGTGAAAATAATAATAATAATAATAATAAACTAGATTAAAAAGTTTGTCGAGACAAACTAAGTTGGCTTGAGAAAGTTTGGACTAGAAAGTTTGAAGAAGCTTAAAGTAGTTTGAAGTTTAAATTAGTTTGAAGTAGTTTAAAGTTTGATAGATAGACAGATAGATAGACAGATAGATAGATAGATAGATAGATAGATAGATAGATAGATAGATAGATAGATAGATAGATAGATAGATCTATCTATCTATTCTAATTTGTAAGTTAATTTTAAATCTTTCACTTAGATCAAGTTTCTTAATAGAAAATGGAGACTGTTTTTCTCAAATTTAGCACCAAATGATTTTGATTGAGCCACTGTCTGACATCAGCCATACAGCCAAGTTGTGTTGGTCATTATGGAAATGTGTCTGTGTTCCTTCATTTGCACATTATCATAGACACTGAAAACTAGTGTCTCCGATAAAGATGATTTCTATCAGCTGTAAATCTCCTCATCTTAAACACGTTGTGTCTTTTAGGAGACATGTACACATGATTCACAAAAAAAGCGATGAAGAATTCAATTTGTTGTTGAAGTTTAAGTTTGATGACTTTGACTACACTGTGCATGTAACATCAGAGATGATGAAATGCTTTGGGTGTGGGACTGTATGTAGTTCATGTGATTCGCCCGTGCCCAGAGAGAGCAGGTGAGACACGGGCTGTTAATGCAGCGGACCCGCCGCCCGTTCGGGGCGAAAGCGGAGCCTCTTTACCTGGCGAACCGCAGAGAACTGGTCAAACCGCGACTAGAGTTGCTGAGTCAGTGTTGTTTAATGAGGAAGAGGTTTTGTTGGACGCTGACATTTCCAAATTTAAAAAATACAGAAAATAAATCAAACACTGAACAAGTTACAAAAGTGTCAAAGACGAATCCCATGAGCTGTTCTTCTCAGTTAGATGATGGGTTGATGAACACGAAGAGTCTGAAAGTGATGTTAGTGGAGACACACAGATGGATGTGGAGAGTGCTTACTCTTTCACCAAAATTCAGTCCTTTTTACAAAGAACCAAAGGCTTGAGATCAGTTAAAGTTGATGAGTTTTTCCCAGATTTTAAGTTGTTCCTTGATTCAGTTTAACTATTCATGAAAATACAGAACACCCCAGCCAACTGACCTTTACAGACCAAGACATTTTTCGTCTAAATAATTTATGATAAAAGTTAATAGCTAATGATGGTTAAGTGTCTTTTTTTTTCTTTTTCTTTCTTTGTGTTAACCTCTCTGTTTTGTTAAAATGCAAATTAACATTTGTTATGTATGACATAAAGCTGGGTTCTTTAAACATCAATGGTGCCAGAGAGGATGCAAAGAGAGTTTCCCTTATCAGTTTGTTTAACAAATGCCATTTCATTTCTTAACTTTAAAGGCACAGTTCTTCTATGAGTGTTTTAAGGTTTCCGAGGAGGATAATGCAGAGTTGGATGCACCAATCTCTGCTGATGAACTACATTCTGCATTGCAGAGTCTAGAAAGCGGTAAAGCTCCAGGCATTGATGGCCTTCCTGTGGACTTTTATGAAGTTTTCTGGCCTGTGATTGGCTAAGATTTGTTGCTTGTTCTCAGAGACAGTTTAAGTAAAGGACATTTACCATTGAGCTGCAGGAGAGCAATCCTCACTCTTCTCCCCAAAAAAGGGATTTACAAGTGATCAAGAACTGGCGGCCGGTGGCTCTGCTCTGCACTGACTACAAACTTTTGTCAAAGGTGTTGGCAATGAGACTGAAAAAAAGTTATGGAGCATTTTATTCATGTTCACCAGACTTATTGTATACTCAATAGGTTGATATCTGACTATCATTTTAATTCATGATGTTTTGGACCTCTCCAATTCATTGGGTTGTGAATTTTGCCTGATTTCAATTGATCAAGAAAAGGCCTTTGACAGAGTTGAACACCAGTATTTGTGGCAAACGTTAGATGCGTTTGGGTTCAGCTCTGGCCTTATAAACATGATTTGAGTCTTGTATAGTGACATTGAGAGTATTTTAAAGATCAACGGTGGTTTAAGTGCTCCTTTTAAAGTTCATAGGGGGTCAGACAAGGATGTTCATTATCTGGTATGCTGTACTCCTTGGCCATAGAGCCTCTTCTGCACAAATTAAGACAATCTCTTTTCGGTCTTAACCTTCCTGGATGTGAAACAGTTTTTAAATTATCTGCTTATGCCGATGATGTTGTTGTCATTGTCAAAAAACAAGAAGACATTGACACCCTTGTAGAAAATATTAATGTTTTTGGTGTATTGTCCTGCTAAAATTAACTGGGGGAAAAGTGAAGCTGTAACAATCAGTGATGAGTTAAGTAGAAATGTTGTTTTACCCGCCGGGTTAATTTAGAACAAGGGTGGGTTTAAATATCTTAGTGTTTATCTTGGAGATGATACTTTTGTGTGTATTGGGAAAATGTTTTAGAAAAATTGGGACAATGTTTTAGAAAAAGTTGAAGGATGTCTCAAAAAATGGAAATGGATCTTGCCACAAACCATTGATGTCACGAACTGCTCCGTGACATGAAGGGGCTTTTATTTAAGGGGCAATCCAAAGAACAGGCAATAGGTCAAACACAGGCAGGCAGTCAGTCCGTAAAAACAAACAAACAAACAAACAAACAAACAAAACAGGCAGGAGTCAGAGGCAAAAGAGTAATCCAGGGAACAGGGCAATAAATAAATAAATAAACAAAACCAAGAGACATGAAACCAGGGAGAATGCTCAGAAATGCAGTGTGACACAAACAAAACTTTGCAGTGAGTGAATGAGTGAACATGGAATAAATAGGCTGATACTAACAAGGTAATGAGACACAGGTGAATGCAATCAGTGATGAGTCCGGGCAGTGAGTTCTGGGAAATGTAGTTTGTGAGAGTGACAATAGTCTGGTGTGGAGTGCCCTCTGGTGGCTCTCAAGGGCACTCCAGCTGGTGACCGTTACAATTGATGTGTCCGTAATTCTTTATACTTAAAGGCAGGGTAGGTAGGATTTATTAAAAATTAAAGATCCAAATTTGTTAAAACTTTCTATATATATCAATACATAATTAAAATGTAAGAACTCTGAAAAAAAGAGTATAAAAATCAAGTGACTCTAGACCGTTTAATCTGTATTAAACACAGCTCATTATTTCGATTCGGGACGAATCAAAGGATTGGCTTAGGCGACTGTCACTCTCTCGCAACCATGGCAACCACCCTTTTGCCACACAGCACCTGCCCACTTGCGCGCGACCGTTTGATTTGAGGAGTGCGAGAGGCACGGAACCTGATCACACCTCCGTCCAGTAGATGGCGGTAATGCACTATGTTTGCAAGCTGCCAATAAAATCTATCGAAGAAGAAGAAGAAGGCACTGAACCTAGGAATACCAAAACAATGGCAGAGAAAGAGCAATCTAAATTTACAGTACCGGCATATGCAGTTAGTGAAGGCAAACCAGGCAAAAAAATGCCCCTTCCCCTCCGCTTGTCTCAGGTAAATAATGCGTCCTCTAGCTCAGCGGTCGGAGTCGCGCGTTCATGTGTTTTGGGGGCGTGGCTTTGGAAGAAGCACAGAAATGAGGGGGTGGAGTGAATGGAAATAATGAGATGTCTTTAAAACAGTCGTGAGAGGTCTACAGACACTCGATTTTGATACTTTCTTTTTCAGAGTACTTACATTTTAATTATGTATTGATATGTACATAAAGTTTAAACAAATTTGAAAAATAAAATTTTTAGACCATTTCTACCTACCCTGCCTTTAAGTCCAAGTTCAAAATAAAACTCTATGAACCGCTCCATTGTCAACGTACAGAGCTGTCTGAAACATGGATTAAACAGGAAGCAAAAGTTTTGAAAAATAAGGTGAGACTCAAGATTTTTAGAAGTAATAATATAGAGTTGAGTGGCTCCTCACTTTTGTTGTGCAAAGTGTCAGGGGAAAATAAAGAGGATTCCCCAGTTGACAAATGCCACCTTAGCATGAAATCTGCCGCTGGTTACAGCAATGCCACCCTGACTGAAGATGCCAATGAGAACAATGACATCTGTCAAGCTGACACTGCTGTAACAGTGGATATCAATAATGAGGATCATCTTTCAGGAAGATCTCCAAGGGCTTTGAAATCAGGCCACAGAGCAAAAAAAACAAAACAAAACCAACAAAAAAAACGGAAAAAGCTTAGAAAGAGAAGTGAGAATACGGTTGTGTAACGTATTCGGTTGTGTAAAGTGTGAGAACAGTGTCAATAGCGTAAGTCTCACACTGAATGTCTGAGAGTTGGCAGCACTGGCACTAGTCTAGACTTGGAATGAAGCTTTTCTCCCTGAATCACAGAAGCGAACACCATGAGATGCCATGAGATCTCTTATTTATTATTATATGTCAAGACATAGCAGAGAAAAACTATTTACTGGAGAGATGGTCTTCATTCGTCAATACACAAAGGTTGGGCATTTATATGCTGACCAAAGGAACTTACATTATCTTTACATTATCAAGGTAGAGAAATGTGTTCATGTTTAAAATTGAATGTATATCTCATGCTACACAATCCTCATTCCTTAAAGAGAATACTTCAGTCAACATATGCATCAGTTGAAACTATGCTAGATTGCATTCACATTCCTCTGTGG
Organism: Abramis brama; assembly: GCF_963993115.1. Classification (NCBI taxonomy): domain Eukaryota; kingdom Metazoa; phylum Chordata; class Actinopteri; order Cypriniformes; family Leuciscidae; genus Abramis; species Abramis brama. The sequence continues at coordinate 11,218,155 of NC_139966.1, forward strand.
TTAAAACTAACTCCTCTCACTCCTCTCCATGTCCTTGGCATGTGATCCTCACACACACTTGCTGTGCAGATATATGAATGTTCATAAAAATGTTATAGCCATGAAAAAAGGCTTTTATTTTTTCTAAATTCTCGAGCACTGTGGTCTTATATGATTTTTGCAAGTTGAACTATCCCGCATCAAAGAGCACCGAGATACTGACTTTATACTCCAGTTTGCATCTTGTTCAATCAAATGTTTGTCTTCACTAGTGATGGCCGCTTTCGTCACGTTAATTCAGTTAAAAAAGGCTTTGTTACGTCACAACTGTTTCCAAATGTTTCGACATTTCAATGGTTCGCTGTTGGGGGCCGTTCCCAGTAAACCAGTGTTTATGGTTTTTACCTGATCTCGAATCAGTTTTATAGTTTTGTAGACATTTTAATGAGATGTTTGTGTAATTTGGTGATGGACAGCCCTGCCATTCAACAGTCTAAACTTTGTTTCCTATACAACAGGGGTCGGCAAGTAACTTTGGTCGCGGGCCAATATTTTTTTTAGCCAGTAGATGGCGGGCCAGCTACACAGAGTAGGCCTGGATACAAATTAAATACTCTTATATAGGCCTATAATCGCGGAATATGATGGGTCCGTCACGTCCGTGGATCATTCGTTCAATCGTTTTTTTTTTGTTTTTTTTTTCAATTAAATCCAAAAATAAAAAGATGAAAAACGACTTGTTTTTACATTATTTATTTATTTATTTATAAAAAAAAAAATAAAAAAAAAAACACGAATAAAGACGGGTTTTCTGATTGTGCTCAGATCAAAAATAGAAAAAATTAATTACTGGATTAGACAAATTTTAATTTTGAATTTAACACCTTAGGCATGATATATCAAGGAAATCATTTTAAACAGATCAAGTAGCCTACTATTGTGGTAACAGATTACAGCCATTTTAATAAAGGTGCATGTGAATAGCAATCATGCCTCATTCGCTTACAGTCCGACTTTTGAACTTTATTCCTTTTTTATTATTATTATTTATTCGGGACACACACCTAAGGTTTAAGAAGGTCTGCGCGGGACTGTTTTTTCCGTCCCGCTCCCACAAGGTTCTATTCAGCAACCGCTTAAAATACACTCGGTGTTCACCCGCTTTATTTCCCGACCTGACGGTCCGCAAAATTTAGATCTCGTTTCCATAATCTCACATTCAAATGTCTCTAACGGAAAGAGAGAGATTAAGTAGCCTATAACAATTATAAATGGCTATACAAAAATTGTGTTTGTGTCAACATAAAATATTATTTTAACATTGTAGCCTACTGTCAGCAGAGAAAAAAAATGCCACAGGAAAAATGTATGAAATATAAATAACATAAATTGAATAGGACAAAGCCCACTCAAATTTCAAAGCAACATAAACGAAAATCATATTGCCCTACTGCAGGGCCGGCCCGAGGCATAAGCGAACTAAGCGGCTGCTTGGGGCCCCCTCGCCACCAGGGGGCCCCCAAGTGAGTTTTTTTTTTTTTTTTTTTACATATTAATTAAATTAAACAAGTGACATAAATGAATGAATGGATTAATAATTCAAGACAAGAAAATTCTGATTTCATGATCAATATACCTGCCTACAACTGCTGCTGTGTCTGCCAGTGTTTGAGTCATGCGCGATCGCGTGCATTGACAATTCGTGCGCAAAGTCACGGTAATGTTAAGCCATGTCACAAAAATTTGATTTGATCAATGATTTATCCTTTAATTTAATGATATTCAGAACAGAACAAGAATAAAAAAAATAATTAAAAACAAGCCAAAACGAAATAATTTAAAGCGAAAGTGAAAGCGGCGTTAAGCTCACGTATCTCTCTCATTAGAATCAAAATGTTTTAACATTCGCGATGGATTTGGATGGTAAACTATTCTTTATTAAAGGCTTCTTTGTACTTCACCCACGTTCCAATATCGAGGGAAAAAAATCATTCTCTTCACATGCGCAAAAATGTGCTTGAAATCCAATATCGAGGGGAAAAAAATCACTCTCTTCACATGCGCAAAAATGTGCTTGGAAACATCACAGTTGAGCGTTGCTTAGGCTATGCAGTGCTGAATAAGAATTGTAGGCTTATTTAAACAGAGCAGTGTAATTTTTATATGTTAGGTTGACTATTTTATTATTATATTTTATTACGGCTATAACGAACAGGCTGCGATGTCAAGATTGCAATGCTTGAATATGTTGTGTGTGTGTGTGTGTGTGTGGCACGGGCGCGATCGAACAGTGGAAACATAAAAACATACTCCGTCATGTTCATACAAGACATCATTCAAACTGCAGTGTTGCAAAACGTTTGAGGATATTTTGCAAATAAGTTTTTTAATATGTTTTGTGACACTTTGTTCTCAGAAGTTTCAAAGAGTTAGTAAAAGAAAAGAAAAAGTAAGAGTAAAGAAAAAGTTAAAACATTTTTAAGTATCTATTTTTTATTAAATATTTATTTTGTATTAATACATAACCTCATTGTATTAATTTATAATGTAACATTATAGAGTGACATTGTGTCAATAATCGTCAAGCACAGGTGACTCCGCGTGGTGGGAGGGGGCCCCCAAATCAAATTCTGCTTAGGGCCTCCCAAAAGGCTCAGGCCGGCACTGCCCTACTGAGAAATGAAGTAGGCTATTTTCTGCCGAACTATTTCAAACATCCTTGCAAAAAAAGAATGTTGTTGACTGACAGCTCCTCAGAGGTGTACAGGTGGTCAAGAATTAAGCGCGGATACGCTGTCAAAAGATGTTGGAAGTGGGCTATTGTCAGTCAGACCGCCCGCTCCGTCCAAAGTACACCAGACTTCTGACCACTACCGTCTTTTGACGCGCGAATTGCACACAAAGTGGTCAAGCATATAACTAGACGCGGCAGGTGCGAATTTGACGTGCTATTCGCGGCCGGTGTGAACGCACAGTTATAGCCTACTTTAAAATGTAATCCCGCGCCGCATGGCGGTGAAATCGCCGCGCGACTACGGCTTTTCTCAAGTATTGGAAGAGTTTTGTGCAGCATTTAGGACTTCCAAAATAATCCGGCGGGCCAGAAAATATTGCTGGCGGGCCAGTTTTGGCCCGCGGGCCGCCAGTTGTCGTTCCCTGCTATACAACAACATTACTCACTGCTTAACTACCGTAGTATGATGATCATCGAAGAAATCAACTAATTCTAGTATCAAAATGATAAACCTGTCAGATAACTCGTTTAGATTAACATTACTAGAGCATAGACTGCCTTAATGTTGAGACAACAAATGGCAGTAGTATAAAAGGGAAAAATTAAAAACAGAGAATATGAGGTGGTAAAGAAACAGATTTTCACAATGACTTTCGGAAATTACAGGGTGAAACTTGTGCTAAATGCTCAATTTTGAACCACTGACAAAATCAAATGCTTACAGATGTGTCTATAATGTGGCTGATTATTCCTGGCACAACAAACTGCTGTTCACGAGCAGTGTATGTCACTACTGAAATTATTCTCATTAACATTATAGTTCATGGCATTTGACTGCATACAACAGTAGTGATTATAGATATCAGTTTGTCTTAATGTGAAATCTGGAGGGAATAAGTGAACTCTTCCTGGTATATTGAAGGGAAGAATGTAGTGAGCAAGTCTAAGCCAGATGTGTGAATTTCCCAGTTGTGACAAAACTCTTCTAACAATGAGAAATCAAAACACTCGTTGTTCTAATGACACACTTTGTGGTAACAAAGCTTATCTATTCCTCTGTAAGGGATTTTAAGGATGTTATTTGGCTTCTATTACTGGCAATGTGAGTAATGTCAGAGGAGAGGATTATGTCAAACATCTTTTAAAGGTGCTATAAGCGATCTCACGCGTTTTTTAGGCCAAACATTTTTTTTCAGATACCGCAAACATCTCCTCACTATCCGCTAGCTGCCTGTCCCCTGAACACACTGTAAAAAAACGCGGTCTCTGTAGACACCACAGGCTCCACAAACTGCAACAAAAACAAACTGAGCAACAAACAGAGCGACCCGCAGCACGAAACATAACAAACTGTTCCAGCCAATAACCGACAAGAATGATGTGGGGGTGGGGTTCGGGGGGTTAGTGCGCGGATGAGGAGGAGGGAGGGTCTAGCTAGCCTCCGTTTTGTTTGATAATAATTCAAACATCAACAAGAGGTTACGCCAACCGAGATCGCTTATAGCACCTTTAATCATGACACAGATCGAGAATTGAATCTCTGAAACTGAAAATATGATCAATGTACAGAATGAAGTACAGGCACTACATGAGGCCACCTTTGGTGTTTGAGAACACAGCAAAACTCACTTAATTCTGTTGCTGACATTGCAGAAGAAGTGCATGTAATGAGGAAGCTTGCTTTACTAAATCGAATGGCTCTTGATATTCTGTTAGCCTCCCAGGGAGGAACATGCAACTGTTAATGTTCATATATCCCAGACAACACTGGAAGAGCAGTGCACAATTTAGCTAAACTCAATATGGATCATGTCTTTTCTCCTCTGAGTGGGACGCATGCTTCGGATCAATACTGAGGCCTGTCGTAACGTATGCCTTTAGGGACCAAGCGAATTACAAAACATACTTAAGTAAAAGTAAAATTACAGATTTTGAAAACTACTTAAAAATTACACAAAAAGTACACAAAAAACTACTCAATTACAGTAACGCAAGTAAATGTAATTTGTTACTTTTCACCTCTGCAAATAGCAATAATTGGGGTACAAATTACAAGTCTGTGAATACGGATAAAGGAAAAAAAATTGAAGAAAAAAACGCTTTACTCAGTGCACACTTTTTCTACTTTACAAAGTAAATTTGCTTTAAACAGCATAAACGCAACTTCAGCTTCACTCACTGACCCCTTCTCTCCTAAAGGCTGAGGAGGTCTGGCTTAAATTTATTTACAATTTACAATTGTACAATTACAATTGTACAATTTTGTAATTGTAAAAATGTACAATTACAAAAATTGTACCTTGCGCTCATGTGTTTCTGTCACACGGACCAGGGGCCCGTTCTTCGTACGTCGCTAACTCAGTTAGCTGGATTTGATTGTTGACGATTTGGAATGATCTTGGATTGTTTGGTTCTTCGAAGCTCATCCTGGACTTGTTGTCATAGCAACAGGTGCGCAGCTTAAACCTGCTCGGGAGCAGCTTATTTCATGTTAACAGGATTAGATCGTGGCTTCATAAGCGGAGCTGATACGGGAAGTCCAGCACAGCGCGATAGTGCACTTTCTGAGATGTATATTTTTTCTCGTGACTCGTGAGACTGTCGTTTACATTATTAAATTGTTGGAAACGCACATTTATTTTCGACTTGTCGGAGTCTGGCTTTAACTACAGCACAAACTTTGCATTGCCCTAAGATTATTGGCGAGTGGCTCTTTCCTTTACACTATTGGAGATGCGGAGAACTTGATGGAAAGTGCTGTCTGTCGTGTCATTCGGAGGTTTTTTTAAAGCATTTTTTTTTTTTTTTTTAGGCTATCATAACTTTTTATGAAGATCATGCAATCATGACCATGCCGATTACAGTATGTGTCACTCAGGCTTCACTAACGTGATTGGTACCATAGACTATAGGCTAGACCATAGACTGCCATCAAGGCCTCAATGAAGGGGATTATGTGAACAGAAAGGGGATTCACAATGTAAATGTGCAGCCCATATACTATTGGGATTCTTAATATTCCAGATTATTAATATTATATCAAATAAAAAAAAAAAGGCAGTTGACTAAAATCTTCCATATCACAAATGTGAAAGCAAAATGGCCAGGATCTGTGCATGACTTAAGCATTTTCAGAGATTCACATTTATGCACATTATTTGAAAGTGGTAAGGAAAGTCCACAATTAAATATCAAGCTCACTGTATTACATACACTTATGCTGATCCTAACAGAACTGCATTTTTTCATAGGTGATTAGGACATGTTCCTGCTTGCAGACAGGTGTTTTATGACCCCATTCCCTGACCCAAACCAGTTACAATGCAGCTCTAGCCAGAACAAGGGCACACAATGAAATGAACTTTGGCTATCTAAAGGGAATATTTCAGTGTCTGAAAAGTCTGAGGGTTGCACACCTGACAGGGCCTGTTACATTGTTGCATGTGCCATATTACACAACATTGGCAAAAAAAAAAAAAAAAACACTTTTCATTAAATGTTTAATAAAAGACAAATATGCTTAGTTCCTTGAGTTTTATTTCAATTGTTCTTTGTAAAGAAAAACCAGTGGTCAGGTGCCTGCAACAAGAGATATTAGACACATGCCTCATGCAACAAATAAAAAGGAAAAGTTGTCTATACACTGCCCACCTGTAGGCCTATGTCTCCTCTGTCTGTACAGACTCTTCTGTAGGCCTTTCTGTAGATGTGGAATCCTGCAACTTATATTGCAGCCATAAAGCATACAAGTATAAATTAAGTAAAGTTATTTATGCACTTGCAGGTAGGCTAGTTCCTCCATATGACAGTTATCTGAGAGGGTTTATTCACTGTCCAGTGCAATGGAAACAAATGGACATTACAAAGTCTTATACTTTCTTTCCTTTGGAAAGTTAGAAAATGTCCACTTACTGCATATATTTCAGCCACCACTTTCTTGGGAACAGATTCAAGTGTTGGTGTATTATGTAAAAGTGCACAAAAGAGGAAAACACAATGTCATTACAATGAACTACACTCTGGAAAAATGTGATCAATAACTCATGGCAAAATATTTTTGCATTAACATAAGTTTATCGGTTCTCTTACGAGAGGTTCTCTCATATTGCGTAAGCTTGCTTACGCACCGGGAAAGGTCGTCTTTTCTCGAAATACTGAAGCCAAAAATTATCCTTAATTTTCATATATTGTCAACGCAGTGCAGCTGCGGCCAGCTGAGCTAGAGCGGCATACTGCGCGCTCATTGGCTGCCGCGCGGCAACTGCTTTAGCCTACCGGTGAGCCCGGCGTGACGTCACGCCCAATGAGGGCGCGCGCCCCTTGGCGCGTCACAGCCCGCCAGAATGGGCGGCGTCAGAGCGTATAAAAGAGGGCTCGGAGGCTAAAATCTCTGATTTCTGTCTTTTCAGCGAAGCACTCGCATCGCTGTACTCGAGGAGAAGCCGTCGCCGTTGTCCTGCAAGGAACAGCATCGAGCCAGCTTAGGACAGCCTGAAGAAGCCGGACGATTCCTCGCCGCCTTCAGCCTGCCGTGCCAGCTCCGCTATCCGGCGATATCCTTTCTCTCGTTGTGTGTGTGTGTTTCTTCCGCAGCACATTCTAAAAGAGCAGAGGCGTTGTTTCAAATGCCTCGCACCACGTGCGGCTCATGCCGCACTCCGCTCAGCGACGGAGACCGCCATCTCATCTGCGCTCTGCCTGGGCCGGGACCACGCAGCCGTCGCTTTATCTTCGGGCGGCTGTGATTCCTGTGAAGAGCTCTCGATGTCGACCCTGCGGGCTCGACTCGCCCTCTTCACGGAACCTGCTCCACCTGTCTCTGGGCCGCGGAAAAAGAAACGCCGCTCTCAAAGACCACCGGAGCCCGAGATTAAGAGTCAGGCCTTCGCCGGAGCCCCTCCCGCGAGCCTCGCTCTCTTCTTCTCCGCCCCCGCTTCCCGACGCGCAGCCGACGGCTCTCGTCCTCAATGCCGTCACCGTAGGGGATGAAGCGGAGGATGACGCAGCATTGGACAGCTGCTCGCTAATGGCGTCGGACAGCGAAGGATGGTCCGGTTCGCTTTCCGCCTCCTCTTCCGCCGTAGAGTCGGGCAGGACCCACGCCAGTATGGACGCTGAGCTTCTCCGCCTCCTCACCATGGCTGTCGAGCACTTGGGCCTCGAATGGTCCCCGCCCGTGGTGCCCGCACCGAACAGGCTCGACGGGTGTTTCCTGCCCAGCCGCCGCCAAGCGCCAGCGTCCAGACCAGCGCCTTTTCTACCGGAGCTTCACGAGGAGTTATCCAAGTCGTGGAACGCTCCAGTTTCGGCCAGACTTCACTCTCCGGCCTCATCGACTCTCTCCCGCGTGGACGGAGCCGCGGAGAAGGGTTATAACCAGATCCCACCGGTCGAACAGGCGGTTGCAGCGCACCTTTGCCCGCCATCCGCGAGATGGCGCTCAAAGTCTGCCCTCCCGTCCAAAGCCTGCAGGACTACTTCGGCGTTTGTCAGCCGCGCTTTCTCCGCCGCTGGTCAAGCCGCCTCAGCCCTGCACACAATGGCGGTTCTTCAAGTTCTCCAGGCCGACCTCCTCCGCCAGCTGGATGAGGGTGGCCTGGACAAAGCCGCCTTAACCGACCTACACAGCGCGACGGATCTCTCCCTTCGCACTACAAAGGTAGCGGCCCAAGCCATCGGTCGTTCTATGGCTTCGCTTACAGTCACCGAACGCCACCTCTGGTTAACACTGGCCGACATGGGGGAACAGGAGCGGTCCATCTTTCTCAACGCCCCGCTCTCACCCACTGGTCTCTTCGGCCCAGCGGTGAGTGGCCTCGTGGACCGTTTCTCGGAGGTGCAGAAAGCGTCGCAAGCCATGAACCTCTTTCTGCCGCGCCGCTCGAGCTCCGCTGCAGGCCGCTCTCATACACAGCCTCCTGCACGCAGCTCCGCTCAGCGCCCTTCTCGACCTCCACCGTCGCAGCAGCGCCAGCACGGCCACCCCAGGTCCCGCTCCACCAGCCAGCACAAGCCGCCGCCCCCGCGGGGTCCTCGGCCTAGAGTTTCGTTGAAATCCGAGCCTGAGAAGTCCTCCTAGCACTCGTCAGGAGGAAAAGACGGTTGGGTCCCGCCGAGGCCGGACCGCCGTCAAAACGCATCTGTACCCCTCTGCCAGTCCCCTTCATAAAGGCTACTGCAGTAGTGTTCACCGCAGCCAACGAGCCAGTTTCTCAACTCTCTCGCCTGCACACAAACGCCGTTTTTACGGCGACCCAGATAAATCGCAAAAAGAGCATAGAATCTGGTCATTCGGCTCACGCCGACAGTGTTATGAGTGTAGTAAACATGCCCACGCCCCAGTGTTCATTTCTACACACAAGCACAATCTCCCCGGTGTATCCCACAGAGCACACTCACATAAAGCGCGCTTCCGCCGCTCGAGTGTTAAATGTAGGTCATGTGCCCACGCCCCAGCGCTCACACCTACACAATGTCCGCTCTGTTTCACACACTCAGGGTCCAGTTCTCGCAGAGCCTTCTGCCACTGGCCGTGCGTTAATAAAGAGCCCTGTGCCCGCTACCCAGCGCTCACATGCAAACATTCACGCACCCGCCCCGCCTCCGCGCCGCGAGCTGCCCCAGGCAACGCTCTCTCAGAGCGCCGTTCAGCCGGCTGCCACTTTCAGCGAGCCCCCGTCTCCCAGCACTGTCACTGCGTGTCTCACGCATTCGCCACTGCAGGCTCCCCGCCCCGCGCTGTGCGGCGAGCGGGACCCAGAGGCCATTCGACCCCTAGCTATGAGTGCGAATGCATGGAAAGCTATTCCAGGGGTGTCGAAATGGGTGCTGAACACGATAATAAGGGGCTATTCGCTTCAATTCGCTCACCGCCCCCCGCGCTTTCGCGCTCGGGTCGAGACACAGGTGAAGGCGGATGCAGCCCATCTGCTTCACTCAGAGATAGCGAAGTTGCTGCGCAAGGGCGCGATAGAGCGGGTTCACCCTTCTGTTACCGAGGCAGGCCTTTACAGCCGTTATTTCCTCGTACCCAAGAAGGGCAGAGCACTCAGAACTATATTAGATCTGAGATATTTGAACAAAGCGCTCATGAAACGCCCGTTCAAAATGCTCACGACCAGGCAAATCCTCGCGCTGATTCGCCCGGGGGACTGGTTTATTTCTCTCGATCTGAAAGACGCATACTTTCAGATTCAGATTATAGCCCGTCACAGGCCATTCTTGAGATTCGCCTTCGACGGCCAGGTATATCAATACACTGTCCTGCCGTTCGGCCTGTCCCTAGCACCCCGTACATTAACAAAGTGCATGGATTCGGCTCTCGCTCCCCTGAGAGCACAGGGAATGCGAATTCTGAATTATCTGGACGATTGGCTCATCCTGGCACAATCGATAGAGGAAATCATTTCTCACAAGGATGCGCTTCTCAGTCATTTAGAAAGCCTGGGTCTTTCTGTGAACTGGGACAAGAGCTCACTAACCCCCAGCCAGTCTATCACTTTTCTGGGAATAGATCTGGATTCAGTGGCGATGACGGCCAGGCTGTCAGAACAGCGCGCACGCCGTGTTCGACACCTCGCCGCTTCCATTCAGGTGGGCAAATGTCTTCCTCTGAAGACATTTCAGATACTGTTGGGCCATATGGCATCAGCCACAGCAGTCTTGCAGCTGGGTTTACTACGAATGCGCCCGCTTCAGTGCTGGCTGAAATCGAAAGTGCCCCGCAGAGCGTGGATTTCGGGCCGTGCACGAGTCAGCGTGATTCAGGGCTGTGTGTCAGCCCTGCAGCCCTGGCTGGCGGCCGAATGGTACCGACAGGGCGTGATGATGGGGGTCATCTCGCACCGCAAAGTGGTCTCGACAGACGCGTCCAACATGGGTTGGGGAGCGGTTCACGAAGGCAGCCCGATCTGCGGCCCCTGGTCGAATGCGGAGAAAAGCCTTCACATAAACTGTCTAGAGATGCTGGCGGTCGAGAAAGCTTTGAAGCATTTTCTACCGCTCCTGCGAGGACACCATGTACTAGTTCGCTCGGACAACATGTCAGTGGTGTCTTATGTAAACCGCCAGGGTGGAATCAGATCCGGAGCTCTGCGCGCCCTCACAGAGCGCCTCCTGGTCTGGGCCCAGGGCTCGTTGCGCTCTCTAAGAGCTTCGCACGTGCCCGGTCGCCTGAACGACGGCCCGGACAAACTGTCCAGGGACAACGTCCCTCCGGGAGAATGGGCTCTGCACCGTCAGACAGTCCAGATGCTATGGCATCGCTTTGGCGAAGCGAGGATCGACCTTTTCGCTGCGAGCGACAATGCTCAGTGCCAGAGGTTTTTCTCAGGTTTGGCCCAGCGTCCCGTTGTACGCGTTCCCTCCGGTCTCTATGCTGCCTCAAGTGCTAGCGAGGATCAGGGAGACGAGCTGTGCAGTGCTCCTCATAGCCCCGCGCTGGGAAAACCAACCGTGGTTCCCAGAGCTGACGAGGCTGTCAGAGTCAGCCCCATGGCCGATCCCGGTGAGGAGAGACCTTCTCTCTCAAGCCCGGGGATCAATTCTGCATCCCCATCCAGAGCGCTTGTCTCTGCATGCGTGGGAAATCAACAAATATTCGTTGATCTGCCAGAAGGGGTAGTTAACACGATCGCGCAGTCTACGAGGCGGCTCTATGCGTCTAAATGGTCAGTGTTTAACAGGTGGTGCGCTGGAAAGGGTTCTGACGCTCGGTCCTGTGGAGTCCCACAGGTGTTGAGTTTTCTCCAGGAGCTATTGGATGCGGGCAGGTCCCCCTCCACGCTCAAAGTTTACGTCGCGGCTATTGCAGCGTTCGCCGACTCGGCGCGCGGCCGCTCACTGGGCAAAAATGAACTCATTACCCGCTTTCTACGCGGGGCCAGAAGGATGAACCCTCCGCGCCCCCCGTCAGTCCCTATTTGGGACCTGTCTTTGGTCCTAGAGTCCCTAAAAGCGCATCCCTTCGAGCCTTTGGTTAAATACTTGACGCTTAAGACCGTTTTTCTGCTAGCCCTGGCTTCAGTTAAACGAGTGGGTGATTTACATGCGCTGTCTGTCAGCGCATCGTGTCTCGAGTTTGGCCCTAACGACTCGTTAATCATTCTCAAACCGAAACACGGTTATGTCCCCAAAGTGTTAGGTACTCCATTCAGGGCCCAGGTTATTTCCCTCTCGGCCCTGCCGTCGTCAGGCAGTGAGGAGGGCAGTAACCTCCTTTGCCCAGTTAGGGCGTTAAGATACTATGTAACGCGCTCTGCAGCCTTCAGGCTCTCAGAGCAGCTCTTTGTTTCGTTTGGAGGGCGCACCAAGGGTCTCGCCTCCTCGAAGCAGACACTGTCCAGATGGATAGTGGACGCTATTGCAGCAGCTTATGCGTCAAAAGACCTGCAGTGCCCTCTGGGCATACGGGCTCACTCTACCAGAAGCATGGCCTCATCGCGGGCATGGTCCAGCGGAATTTCCATTCATGACATTTGTATGGCGGCGGGATGGTCCTCCCCCTCTACATTTGTTAGGTTTTATAACCTAGAAGTTCCCGCCCTGCAGGCTAAACTTCTGTCAGTCTAGTCGTGTTCACATCCTGCTCTCGCAGGCAGGCTGAATTATCGATTAGCTCGTCCATAGAGCTGCACTTTCAGGGTATCAGTATTATTTAGACCGGCTGCGCCGCTCTTATATTCCCAATGTGTGCTTATGAACATGTGCTGGCCTGCTCTGCTGGCCACCTGTTTATTTCACCCTTATACTCTTCAGTTTTTGGGAGTTATGTGTGATACTTAGGCTCGCACGGCGTGGACCAAGGGTTCCCGGTGCGTAAGCAAGCTTACGCAATACGAGAGAACCTCTCGTAAGAGAACGATACTGGTTACTCACGTAACCTCGGTTCTCTCTAGAAGAGGGAACGAGTATTGCGTTCCCTGCCGTGCTTTAAGCCACTAGCTCGTGTCGCTTCATTCGACAGAAAACAGAGATTTTAGCCTCCGAGCCCTCTTTTATACGCTCTGACGCCGCCCATTCTGGCGGGCTGTGACGCACCAAGGGCGCGCGCGCCCTCATTGGGCGTGACGTCACGCCGGGCTCACCGGTAGGCTAAAGCAGTTGCCGTGCGGCAGCCAATGAGCGCGCAGTATGCCGCTCTAGCTCAGCTGGCCGCAGCTGCACTGCGTTGACAATATATGTAAATTAAGGATAATTTTTGGCTTCAGTATTTCGAGAAAAGACGACCTTTCCCGGTGCATAAGCAAGCTTACGCAATACTCGTTCCCTCTTCTAGAGAGAACCGAGGTTACGTGAGTAACCAGTATCGTTTTCACTTTCACAAGTCAAAGCAATTCATCATTACTCAAGATTTAACAGTTGAAATGACTATACGGCCTTAATTTAATGCAGCAAAAAATATTTTACAGTGTAGGCTACTAAGATCTTTTCTTTTTTTTTCTCAGCCTTTTTCTTGGTTGCTTTTATAAACAGACATCCATTTATTTAACAGTGCCTTTTATAAAAGAGACTATAATATAACTAAAAATTACCATTATGTAGAATATTTTTGTACTTCACTTTTATTTGTTCCCATGTTCTAGTGTGGTGACTCTGACATTACAGTGAACAAAGTAATTATGCAATTATTAAAATACAAAAATATAGGCTAATAAGTGATAAAAACATCTTACATGACCACTTCTAACGGATTTAAATTGTCTGCTACTTTTTGCCAGCCCTCTCTCCTGGCTTTTGCAGACTTTGAGGTGTTCTCTGGCGTTTTGATTAAACATTAAAATTCCGAATAAACTTCGACTATTAGTTCTTGCTCTGCTGAGGAGAAAAACTGAGCCCGCTCTTTGGCCACGCTGAGCAGCCAATAGCAGCGTTGCTGATCAATGTTTCTACTATCGATACATATCCCCTTTTAAGCCAGCGCATGAACGCGCAATTATCTCAGATAACTCAATCCAGCGATACTAATCATAAACAACAGTGTTCGAAGAACCCAATTAGCCGGATCATGATTAGCACGATGATATCATCTTGGATGTGTCATTTGATCTCGGATGTAATAAGCAATGTACGAAGAACGAGCCCCAGGTGACGATATCATAACTGCATCTCATCGTCACAGGGCCACTGTGAATCATTTGAAAGCAGCTTTATTATTTACAGTTTCAGGAGTGTTTCTCATCAGACTCTTGTACATTGGTTTGTTTTGTGAGACACTCGACTGTCGTAAGGCTTTCATCCAATGTCAGACACACACTCTCAACTGACGCTGGTATGCGGTACGACAGAGAAGAGCTGTTCTGTTAAAGAGCATGTAGAAGGAAGAGTACGACCTGATCACACAAGCTTATCAGAGTATGTTTTGATCATGACCATTGCTTGCATTTAATCAGTCTATGTAATCCAGTGTTTTCATATACGATTAAGAGAAGGAATGAAGGATCTAAGGGTTACAATAACAACCTGTTTTAATTTAAGCCATCAGACATTGGTGTTGTTTCATTTTCTTTCCTTTTATATTTACTTTCATATTAATTTAAGTAGATGTCATTTGATTTATTCATATTATTATTCATTTGTCATTTTATGTTTTTATAATTTATATTACTTATTTCCTTGCTCTTGCAATGCTTGCTATTGTTGTTTAACCCTCTGGGGTCTGAGGTGTTTTTGGGGTCCTTGAGATGTTTGGACATGCCCTGACATTTGTGCTTTTTTCAGTTGCTTATAAACATATTAATGGCAAAGGTGTAATTACACTCTATTTAGCACAAACAGGGCTACCATAATATGTGAGCAACATGTATGTACATGTTTGTATTTTTGAGAGAATAATGTTTATACATGATTATTGAAAAAACTAAAAACTAAAGTTTCTGAAATAGGGCCACAAAACACATACCAATGATGTGTCCACAAGACTTTTGACTAATAGATGTTTTCGATTAGAGTTTTTCCTTCAAAATGATCTGAAAATCATCCTGCCTAATCATTCACATAAAACAATACATTGATTTAAATTTTGTAAGACACTTTTTGTTTGGAAAGGCAATATGCGTGGGGGCGTGATTCACACCTGAGAAGACAATGACCCGCATAATGAGCTGCATAATGATCCTTATATATATACTACAAAACTGGTTCACAGTTGGAAACATCTTGAAAAAAATTTGTATTTTTCCACTTGTATTTTTGCAAATTGTATAGCATCCAATGTGAAAATTTCTAGTAATTGTGCAGTTAATTCTCATACTCTATTTTCAGAAAGTTTTGGATATATCCTCTCCCCAAATTTGTCACTAATAAAACTCAATAAAAATTATTTAAAGAGAAGGCATGTTTACATCTACCTTGTAAATATATATTCTTTGTTATTTTATAAAAAATTTTACAATTACAACAATTAAAATATTAACAATATATCAAGTGTAATCTTTCTTTGTAAAAACTAAAAAACACATTTTATCATACGTATTTCAAATTAGTTTGAATATAGCCTACATTGGAACAAACACTATAATAACATCTTAGTTGATGACTTTATTTTTGACAAAACATAATATACATTAGAAATTGGTGAACAAAAGCTTATTTGATCTGGCAGTAGTCTATTTTACAGTAAAAACTTTATAATCTATCCAAAACTAGTCAACGAAATGTTGTCTCATATTTCGTCTGTAACATAGGCCTATCGTTTTTATGATATATTAGGGCATATAAATGTTGATTTGCTATGTTACAAAAATGTTTGTTACGTTGCTTATACAAAGACATTTTATTTTAACATATTTCAGTCGTTTTTTTTCTCATCTCAGTATAGCAATATAGTTCAGTAAAAGCCGTTCATTCATTCACACACAGACATGCGATTCATATTTAAACTGTCTTTTTGTGGTTTACAGACACTATTGCATATTGCGATTAGAACAAAGCACAAAAGAATAAAAAACGTACTATTCACAATACTCAGCTGGATCCGTTGCTCCTCGAAGTGAAACTAAACCGGCACTTCTGAGGTAAATTTCCCAGGATTATTATTACTATAGTATTATTCCTCACAGCCTCGTGATTAAACTTAGTGTGTTTTATCCAACTGATGTGGGCGTTGACACATTTGCATGGATCGCCTCAGATCATTTGCGTTTGAATAGCGCGCGCTCTCCGTGGGCGTGGTCACATTAGCAGTTAATGAGCTATAATGAGCTGAAATGAGATCGACTGACATCTCTCTTTTTTCATATAGATTACATAAACTGTGAATATTTGTTTTTTATATGAATTACTCCATTTAAAAGAAGATAATTCAAGCTTCATGCCTGTGTGTCTGTATGCCTGTTTGACTGAGTATTCGCTGAGTTATAGTTCATTTTCGGACGCGTTTCAGAATGGACTTCACTGACAGAGAGAAGGCAGAACTCGCATCATGTTTATTTTTCTTTATTTGGCAAAAGGTTGTGACACCTCATGATTGTGTGGTTTGAAGGGAGTTAGAGGTTTTTAGCATCACAGGACGATGTTGTGAAGCAGTAATTTTCCATTGTTTTTTTCTTGATAATAGCAGCTTGATAACAGCAGCTAATTTACATTTAAAGAGACAAAAACAGCACATTTTCGCATTTACATTTACGGGATGAGATAATAAGCTAGATTTAAAAACTACATCGAGACAAACTTTGAAGTTGGCCTGAGAAAGCCTGACCAGAAGGTTTGAAGATATTTTAAATGCTTAAAGTTTGAAGTTTTTGAAGGCAATACAGTCTATCAGAAAAACAGACAAGACACATGGATAGATTGATTTTGGGGTGTTGCTATGCGGTTGCTTGAGTACTTGGGGTGGTTACTAGTGTGTTGCTATGTGGTTGCTAGGGTGTTGCTATGCGGTTTCTAGGAGACTTGGGCTGGTTGTTAGGGTAATCTGGGTGGAAATTAGGGTGTAGCTATTTTGTTGCTATGGTATTCTGGATGGTTGCTAGGGTACTCATTGCTAGCCTGTTTCAGAAAGATGCCATGCATAGAGGAGCATTATAGGACCCCTTTAACAGATGAGTTTGGATTAGAGTGCTGATCCGATCACAGCGCCATTTCATAATCCATATAACATTTGAGCACTTAGGTCAACATGTTAAGAGTGAAACTACTTCAGATCTGTCTTTTTATCCTGCAGCTGTGAATCTGTGAAGGGCGATGGCGTCTGTTAAAGTTGAAGAGCTGCTCAAGAACTCATTAAAGGACCTGAGAGAAGAAGATCTAAAGGAGTTTAAGTGGCACTTAGAGAAAGATCATGAGTGTATAAAAAAGAATGACATGGAGAAAGCAGATATCTTAGACACAGTGGATACGATGGTAGCATGTTTTGTACCCGAAGAAGCTGTGAAGATCACAGTGAAGATCCTGAGGAAGATGGAACAGAACAATCTGGCTGATCAGCTGGAGAACAAACACAAGACAGGTAACATTTAATTCACAGTGACTGTTTACCATTGTAATGGTTTGACTTGAAGTTTGCTCTTTGCTCCTGCTGATGTGTTTGCGTGACTTCAATTTCCCAGTGAGTGATCCTCATGTCTTGTTTGGTGTCCTATATGTCAATGGTTTGATCAAAAATCTTGTAATAATTTTGGTCAGCGTGGCCTTAAAGGAATAGTTTACTTAAAAAGGATAATTCTGCCATTTACTCACCCTCAAGTGGTTTCAAACCTGTATGAATTTCTTTCTTCTGCTGAACACAAAGGAAGATATTTTGAAGAATGTCGGAAACCAAACAGTTGATGGGCCCCATTGACTTCCATAGTAGAAAAATAAATAAATACGTTCATACAGGTTTAAAACAATATGAGGGTGAGAACTATTCCTTTAAGTTGATCTGAGTCCAATAGTGACAATCCGATAAAACCAATTCAAGTTTAAATCAAGGCATTTCTATGTTGTCAACTTCAGCATAAACAGTGTAAGATGTGCATGTGAACACTATTGCAGTAAGAGTGTGATTCATTGTAATATAGTAGAAGCAGGAATTTATGAAAAACACAATCACTTATTTTTTGCTGTATTTCCCCTCTTTCTTAAAGGCTCAACTGCAGACGATAGAGAAGTTACTCTTCATGATTACACAGAGACCAGCCGCAGACTGAAGGACAAATTAAAACGGGACTACGAGCAGATATTGGTTGGTAATTCAGAGACGGGTCATAAGGAATACCTGAGCGACATCTACACTGATTTATATGTGGTGGGGAATGAGACTGGAGGAAGAGTGAATGACCATGAAGTGATACAGATCGAATCAAATCACAACCGATCGACTGCCAAGGAGAAGCCAATCGTGTGTAAGGACATGTTTAAAGTCCAGTGTGACACAGGTCGACGAAACAGAAAAGTGCTGACAACGGGGATCGCAGGAGTGGGAAAAACTGTCTCTGTCAATAAATTCATCTTTGACTGGGCTGAACGAACAGAAAATGAGGATATAGTTTTCATATTTCCACTTCCATTCCGTAGACTGAATTTGATTAAAGAAGAGTACAGTCTCATGGGACTGCTTAACAAATACTTCTTTAGTAGTCCTGAAGAATTGCCCTCTCTTCCTCAAGGTGATGGTAAAGTTATGTTCATCTTTGACGGGCTGGATGAATGTCGCTTTACTTTGAACTTTAAAGAAGATGACACATTTCCAAATGTAAATGAAAAAACAACAGTGAGTAAGATAATAATAAACCTTATCAAGACACATCTGGTTCCCTCTGCTCTCATCTGGATCACATCCCGACCAGCAGCAGCCAGTCTGATACCCCGAAACTACATTGATCAAGTGACAGAGGTGCGAGGATTCAACGATGAGCAGAAAGAGCAATACTTCAAAAATAACAGCAGTCCTGAGGTTGCTGGAAACCTCATCAGTCACATCAGGAAATCCAGGAGTCTGTACATCATGTGCCACATCCCCGTCTTCTGCTGGATCTCTCTCATTGTTCTTCAGCCTCTACTCGGTCGAGAGAGTAATAACAAAACTCCCACAACTCTCACAGGGATGTACAGAAGCTTCTTAATTTCTCAGAAGCAACAGATGGAAGAAAAATACTGTGCTGAGCCCGAACCTAATGCCCATGCAGTGTCTTTTGACCAGATTATTCTGAAGCTTGGGAAACTGGCCTTTCAACAGCTGGAGAAAGGAAACCTGATTTTCTACAAAAAAGATCTTCAGGAATGTGGACTAGATGTCAGTGAAGGTTCAGTGTACTCTGGGTTATGCACTCGAATGTTTCAGGAGGAAAAGGTAGCAGCAAGAAACGTTTACAGCTTCGTACATCTCAGCGTACAGGAATTCCTCGCTGCTCTTTATGTGTTTATGATGGGCAAAGATGAGAAAGCTGACCTATTTCTTCAATCCTGGAGAGAAAAACTGGCATGGAAACTGTCCAAAAAGCCACTGTTTCAGCTTCATAATGCTGCAGTCAAGAAGGCTTTACAGAGTGAGAACGGACACCTGGACCTTTTCCTCCGGTTCCTCCTGGGTCTCTCACTGGAGTCCGATCAGAGTGACCTGAAGGGACTACTGCCAGGACTGGAACAGAAAACAGGGGACATGAAAAACACTGTTAACTATATCAAAAAGAAAATAGAGAAGGAGAAATCAGTAGAGAAGACCATCAATCTCTTCCACTGTCTGAGTGAACTAAAAGATGACTTTGTGGAGGAAATCCAGAAGACTCTGAGCTCAGGAATACTTTCAGAACAGAATCTGTCCTCTGCTCAATGGTCTGGTCTGGTGTTTGTGCTCCTGATGTCAGAAGAGACTCAAAAGATGTTTGAACTGCAGAAATACAGAAGATCTGATGAGGCACTGATGAGATTTCTGCCGGTGATCAAAAACACCAGAAGAGCACTGTAAGAGTCTCCTTTACATTCATTTATAAACACGGTTAGTCATTTGTAATTGCCTTCATTTTAAATGGGTGACTTGCTGGCCTAGACAGTTCAGAAAAATAAATAAAAGTAATGTGTGTGAAAACAAATGCTGGTTTGATGTTTTATGAAGAGATAATTGTTTTAGCTTTGCTTAATTCTCTACAGTTAAAGTTTTTTTCAAGCTTATAAACGCTAATAAGCATTACTACTGCTCTTTGTTTTGTTCTCTACACAGGCTACACAGCTGTAATCTCACAGCTCAGTCCTGTGAGAGTTTATCATCAGCTCTACAATCCTCAAACTCCTTTCTGAGAGAGCTGGACCTGAGTAACAATGACCTGCAGGATTCTGGAGTGAAGCTTCTTTCTGATAGACTGAAGAGTCCAAACTGTCAGCTGGAGATACTGAGGTGAATGGTTTAAAAAAAAAAAAAAAACGATGCTATAATCAGAGGCTGACTTAACCAATAAGCAAGGTAAGCGGCCGCTTAGTGGCAAGATACAAAACATTTGCAGGAATGTGATATTTTTCCATATTTATACAGACGTATGACCCACATGTACTGCGTAAGTCTAAGAAAAATATTGTTTGGGGTGAGGGGAAGGGAATGGACTGTATGAAGATTGTATTTTCAAAAGTTACTAAAAGTGTAAAATGCTTCTATTTCATGCATGATTTGCTTCCGACAGCACTGAACAAGCTAGCAGCGCCATCTAGTGGCTGTGCACAGGACACAGTGGGTACACACCAAAATATTTTTTACAACTTATAAGATTTTTTAAAATGTGATAGACCACAAACATGAGGAGAAAAAATCCTAGATTGAACCGTTTTGCTCCTATAGTGTGTGGTGTGCCATGATGTGACAAAGACAGCACACCACACACAAACAGATTTTCAACCAGAGTCTCTACTGTGAACACAGGAAATCTCGCAAAATCTCGCAAGACTTCAGAATAATGCAGGAAGAAATTGCGATGATAGTGTCTGGAATGATTTTCACAGAAAATTCACAGGAAAAAAAAAGAAAAGTTTTTTTTCCATCCCTCCATCTCTGCTGTCCACATCAATTTCACTTTGTGCTGCGCCATGACTGCGTTTGTTATGCTTCTGTCTTCCATCATCTCGCTTTCTGATTGGATATTGTTTCGTTTCATGTGATAACCTCCAGAGTGTACGTTTGTCCTCGGGGTTCCCCTCACATATCAGGATTTCTGATCGTAAATATTAAACATGTTGAATATTCACGATTCACGATCGGGGCGGCTCCAACGTTCTTCCGAGCAGGTTCGGACACTCTTAACACACCTCACACCAAGGGAAAATCTGATAAAATAATCTGTAGAACCATCAAGATAATCAGGACATAGCTAGGATTGTCGGAAGAGGGGAAATCGGCCCAAAATCAGCCCGATTATCTTTTGGTGTGTACCCAGCATCAGCCAGGGTTCAAAATTAACACGACACACCAAATGGCGATTAACTGAAACAGAGTTACTTATCAGTTGGCCTGGATTTTTTTTTTTTATTAACACTAACAATGCATTTTTAAGAGAACAGGATATGGCTTAGTATGAATATCAAATTGTGAAGGTTGTAATGTATTCTGACTGTAAGGACCAAGGTTAGAGCTAGGCTGTGAGGGCTGAATGTAGAATGCTAATGATAAAGTTATTGCACATCTGTAACTCCAGTTGTTCCAAGGGGTCAATACAAAAAGCCAAGTGTTTCCCAAAAAGGGTGTTTCCAAAAAGGTCAATTAAAAACATAAAAAAATTAGTGATGTGACGTTCAGCACCGAGGCTTCGAAGCTTGTATCAAAAAAAAAAAAAAAAAAAAAATCACACATTGAAGCGGTGTATCAGAGCTTGATTCGTTTTTACATAACCACGTGATCTGTGACGTCCGAAGCTTCGTTTCCACACACAGTCACGTGACTGTTTCATATTCAGATTAAATTATAGCGCGAACCCCTTGAGCAGGTTTCGAGTGTCATGCCCTTCAGTAGTAGTAAATAAAAAAAGAAATAGACTTAGCCCTCACACTGTTGAACAAGTCGTGTTCCTTAATAAAAAACTTGAATTTATTAAATTACCCACAAAATAAAATGTCAGCTCCCCAGTTCACAAGCACTTTCACAAGCACTTCACCATTCCACAACAATTTTCTTTTATTTTGATTATATATGAGCCTTGCCTATGAACTCGTAGGATTAGGACTGAGGCTAAAGTTTATGTGAATAAGGCTGCATTTGTAGATCAAAGCAGATTCATAAGAATTGTTTCTGTACAAGTGAATTAGTCCCATTTATTAATATTATTTTTTCAATTCAATCATAAATGAATTCATACAGAATTACATCAACACTAACACATGAATTATGAGGATTAATTGTATTGCTTTGTGGTTTACAGAGCACAAAGTGATTTATTAAATTAAAAAAATTAAATAAAAATGCAAAACGGTCTTCTGGGACAGAAAGGCAGCTTTTCCACCTTTTGACCACAAGATGTCGTTAGTGTGCAATGTGTTGAAAAGCTTCGAGTAATGAACCATTTTACAATACAGTTGAGGGGGAAAGCCCCTGTGCTTCACAAAGCTTAATTTCACCATCACTACTAAAAATGTCAAAGAGAAAATATAAGGACAACAAAAGCAAATGTCAGAAAATCACATAGAGCAAATAAATCCAAATAAAATCACAGGAGGCATTTACCAAAGACTGGAGAGGTTGGTCTCAACATATCAAACACTAAGCAAAAAACAGAGGTACAGAGCTACTTAAATACACTCACAGGAAATGAGGCACAGGTGAGAACAATAACACATGATACGATGGTGGGAAACTGAAATGAAACACAATGAGGGCCTCTAGTGGCCAAGACTAGTCAATAAACCTAACACTGACATGCTCTGTGTTTCAGAGTGAAGCACGGCACTGTATTCATTTACACACAAGTAACTCATGATCCTGTGTTTAGAGCGTCTCAGTTCACAGTAAATCAGTGGTCTCAAACTGAACTCCTGGAGGGTCACTGTCCTGCAGAGTTTAAATCCAACCAGCTCCAAAACACCTGTCTGGAAGTTTTTAGCAATCCTGATGACTTTGATTAGCTGGATCAGATGTGTTTAATTCAGGTGGAGCTAAACTCTGCAGGGTGTTGGTTCTCGAGGAACTGAGTTTGAGTACACTTCAGTAAATGCTACTCCACATGAACTCCTGCAAGTGAGTTTGGGCCACTCATACTGTAACATGGATCTCAAAATGTAACAATTCTAATCCAAATTTTGTAATGAGAAATGTACATAAATCTTCTCAAAAAATTAAGAAGCATAAAGTATCGCCGGGGATACCAGCTCGCTTTTTTTCTTATCAGTGCAAAAGAGACTCAAAATACTCTGTTGATTTTGATCTTACATATAAGTGTTATACATCATTCGATCCTGTTAAGTAAACAAAGGTGTGTCATTTGTGTTTTATTGTAATAAGCTCCCTGAGGTTTTCTGCCCATACCTACAATAACGGACGCAATGAGAGAAGAGCTAGAATTACAGTTTTCCACAGAGGAGATAGTGCTAGCAATCCAAAGTATGCAGAATGGCAAGACCCCTGGGCCCAATGGGTTCCCTCTGCAGAAAGATGTTTTCTCAAACACTTAAAACGCCGCTCCTAAACATGTTATTAGACTCCATTAATAATGGCTGCCTGCCTCCAACCCTTCGTCATTCTTGTATTTCTCTGATTTTGAAAAAAGACAAAGACCCTCACGAATGTGGTTCGTACAGGGCAATCAGTCTTTTGAACATAGATGTAAAGATACTGGCTAAAATGCTTGCAAAGCGTCTTGAGTTGATTTTATTGGCAATCATACACAACTACCAAACTGGTTTTATTCAAAACAGACTACGGTCTCATAATATAAGAAGGGCATTGAATATAATTTATTCCTCTAATTCTCACCCATTAGAGGCTCTTCTGCTGCTTGACGCAGAGAAAGCCTTTGATCGGGTGGAATGGGATTACCTTTTCTGTGTGCTACAGAAAGTCGGTTTTGGCAACACGTTCATATCCTGGAATAAACTTTTATATTCCTCCCCAATATGGTCAGTCTGGATCAATGGAGTATCGGCCTCTATTTTCCTCTTGAAACGTGGCACTAGGCAAGGCTGCTCACTTGCACCTTTGCTTTTTGCATTGGTAATTGAACCCTTGGCAATTGCCATTCGTAGTGAGCAGGCCATACAGGGAATTAGGAGAGCTGGTGCTGTTCACAAAATATCCTTATACGCCGATGATGTGTTGCTCTATATCTCCGATCCAGATGTTTCTTTTCCCAAAGTTTTGAGAATTATTAATTCCTTTAGTGTATGAAAGTTATTAAGGTGCGGAACTTAAACCGCTACAGATTGTTCAGGCAGAACAATAAATCACTTGGTCCATGTCCACAATAAAGTTCTTTACTGTTGTCTTTTGCTTCATACATTAGTATGGGTGTGGTTCTATAAATGAGCAATAATAACAGTATAAATACAGTATACAATGAGGCAGAAACAGTACTGAACAAAAAAAAAAGTAATGCAATAGCATAAATATAAGGACATATTATACAAGTCCAGCAGCTGTGCATTTACCTCAAGTTTATACACATTAACTTTAAATAAACTATCACATAATATTACATCACATAATATTCAAAAAGTAACATTCAAAGTCTAATTCAGCGTGTTTTATGCTGAAATGAATGTGCGATTGAGCTTATATGTGCATTGACTACCTCAAAGGAATAAACAAACTTTTAGAAGTGCAATATAACGTAGCAGCAACTAAATCTACCAATATATACATGAAAGAGTATTTAACTACTTACTTTTAAGATGTACGCACACAGTATGAGCAAAAATCCGCTAGAAATCGGACCAGATCAGCACGGAGATTACTACAAAACTGCCGCGGGATTTAGCAACATTATATGTATGGGCATGAACACATTTTGATTGACATTCAGTTCTCCCGATCTAAACCAATGAAATTACAGGAATGATAGTCAGGTGATTCAGAAATAATATCCTAAAGTGCAACAAATTAAATGTCCAGCAGAGGGCACCAGCTTCATTAAAGCTTAGCCTTTTGTACATTTAGCCTCTTCTCCAGTTATAAATTGAATATAAATAAAAGTGAGTTATATCCAATGAATTTTCCAATTTCTGATTTACCAACGAGTGCTTCAATGTTTAAAGTTGCTTCCCATATTTTTAAATATTTAGGAGTAATATTTACACGTAAGTGCTTAGATCTCTTCAAGGCTAATTTTACCACGCTCCTCCAATGACTGCAGAAAGATTTTACTCAAGGTCAAAGTGAACTTTATTATCCCACAAGGGGAAATTGTCACAACATATTCTCTAAAAACAGAGACACCACAGTCAAACCAGTAAACATATATATAAAAAAAGAATTAACAATAACAGAAATTAACAGTGACAATATATACAAAAACAACAATACTGCAGAAATGACAATCACAATCCAACATCTAACGTTAAAAATGACTAATATTATCAGGTAGCTAAAAATGTGATAGCTTGCGATGTGCTTGATCATTATACAGTCTGATCGCCATAGGTACAAATTATTTATTGTACCTTTCTGTTCTAATTCTCTGTTGTAAAATTCTACCAGTTGACCTATTACTTCTCATAAATTTATGATGGAGAGGGTGAGTGGGGTCATTGAGGATTTGGTCAGTCATTTTTAAGATAAGCTCATTGTACAGCTGAGCTGCTGATACCTGGTCAAGTCCGATGATCTTACTGGCCATCTGTCACATGCCTGTCCTGTCTTGTTATGCACATGGGTGTTTTGTTATTTTGGGCCATGTGCTCGTGTCTATTGTCTAGCCCCTCCCATCTTGTTATCTGATTATTGGTTAAATTGTCCCACCTGTTTGTCTCGTTACCCTCCTTTGTTTGTTCCCCTATTTAGCCTCCTTGTGTTTGTAGTCTTGTGCTGGTTTGTTGTCCTTGTTGCATGTTCCTGGAGTTCTGAGTTTTGAATTGTACCTTGTCTGCCGGTGAATAAATTCCTCTGCATTTGAATCCTCGTCTCACATTCATCCAATCTGTGACACCATCTTGATCATGCGCTGCAGTCTCTTTTGGTCCTTAACATGCATGTTGCCAAACACACAGATAAGGCCAAAGGACAGGACACTCTGGAGGAGACTTTTATAAAATATTACAAGAAAGTGTCTGTCTTTTATTATATAGTTATATAGAAAAAAATTATATAGTTCCCTAAGGAAGTACATCCGCTAATGCATTTTCTTAGTTTTGTTCAGTGCACATTCATTAAAAGTTAGTTTAGAATCAATTTCAACTCCCAAGTTGATCTTAGAGGGGGGAACTATTATTCTGTTTTTGCTCAAATCTATGACCATCTCTTTTGTTTTCTTCACATTGATTTCAAGAAAATGATCAGAACACCACTGAGTGAAACCCTGTAATTCCCTCTGAAATCCACTCACAGAAGAAATGTCAGACTTTAAAAAACCAACCAGTGCTGTGTCATCAGCATATTTAAAATAGGTGTAGGCTGAAGAAGAAGCTTGAGAGTTATTGGTGTTTAATGTGTATAGGATGGGCGACAGAACGCACCCTTGTGGTGCCCCTGTATATTTATAATTTTTGTGGATGATATAAATGACTACAGTCCGTCAAGAAGTCATAGATCCATAAAATCAATTGGGGATTTACTCTCAAATGCACCAATTTTCTCACCAGCAGGTGGGGTTGGATCGTATTGAAAGCACTGCTGAAGTCAATGAACACAATCTTGACCAGGCTCTCAGCATGCTCAAGGTGCTCATGAGTGCTGTCAATCAAGGATAGCAGCGCATCCTCAACACCTCTCTCTGAACGATAGGTAAATTGATTTGGGTCTAAAGGAGGTGAAACCTCATGGAGAAGTTGTTTTAAAATGATTTTTTCAAAACATTTCATAAGTGCAGAGGTAAGGGCAACAGGGTGCAGATCATTGAGTTCCTTAGGTCTATTGTTTTTAGGCACAGGCACTATTAGGGATTGTTTCCATAAACTGGGAATGACACCTGTGTCTAGTGACAGCGGGAACAACCTATGAAAGGGCTGTGCCTACTGATCAGCAAACACCTTTAGTGTCCTGCAGCTGATACCATCAGGTCCACAAGTACTATTTAATTAGGAGATTAGTAATAAGTAATTAAGTAATAAGTAATCTCTGTGATTGTTGCCATCAGGACCCTGCTGATTTATTACATATGTTTTGGTTATGTCCATCCTTAACTTCTTTTTGGCTATCATATTAGTGACAAAGGACTTTTGGACTTTCTCCAAATGTCACTGGCTTGTCTGGAAATGCTGCAAAGGCTTTTGCCTTCTCAACATTATTAGCTAGACAGCGCATCGTTCTGCTATGGAAACAAAATCTCCCTCC